>NC_086445.1:306441572-307041572 GCF_028390025.1 Pseudophryne corroboree
CTCAGGGACTGTCTGTCCTAATTAAAGAGTTCATATATAAGGAATAACTTCAAGTAAGTCTTAGTCAACAAAAAACAAATGTCCAGCTAACAGAAGAGATAACATAGCTGAAAACCAAGCACATACAGTAACAGCTCTACAGGAAATACACTGTGCCTTAAATCAAATAAAGTTTGAAAATAACAAGCTCTGGGAGGAGCTAGAAAATCTCAAATCCTCACAGTGACATCATAAAATGAAACCTGTATAAACACAACAGAACATCTCAGGAACAGCACTTCTAAAAGTACCCATCTGGAACAATGTATATCCCAATGATGGAAAAAAATTCAAGTGACAAATCTACAAAATAGAGTAAACGCAACCAAAATACAGGATAAAATCAATAATTCAGTACAAACTCACTCAGGTACAACAAAGAGATATAGGGGGAATACAATTAGCCCTGACAATTTACCATGGGGTAAAAGGGAGAGGACTCAAGCATTTTCACACTTTTTAGCTTCATGCTATTCAAGTACAGACTGTTTTTTGCACCCATTAAATTATCTGTTTTCGAGTGTTAACGCATAGAGGGGCTCATTCAGGTTGGATTGCAGTGTGCGATCCAACCGCAAAAACTGAGAAAAAGATACGGGTGCATGTGTAGCCTCCGTCCTGCGCATGCACCCGCATTTTCTGCAGGGGGGGCGCAGAAAATGTGATCGCCTCTGCCAGTCAATCAGGCAGAGGAAGGCTGGGGGGGCGGAAATGCTCCGTTTCCAGGGTGGAGACAGAGCGTTGCAGGGCGGCCAAATGGGGAGCGGTGCGGCACATACAGGGGCATGGTGGGGGCATGATCACGGTGGCTCCATGATGTCAGGCGCAGCTGGCACAATAGGAAACATGGCAGCAGGCCTTCTGTGGGCGCAGCTAAGCTGTACAAGCAGGAGGCATCCTTAATTTCTACTAACAAGAAGAAATTGCGATGCATTTGCAATTTCTGCTTGTTGAAGGAGGGGAGGTGCTGGTAAGTATGCTGGGTGGCCTTGCCCTGCGATGGGCGGCCCCCAGCATGCTAACAAAAGGATTGCAGATTCTGCTAATTAGCAGAATTTGCAATCCAAAGTGAATTAGGCACAGAGGGGGTAATTCCAAGTTGATCGCAGCAGGAAATGTTTTAGCAGTTGGGCAATACCATGTGCACTGCAGGGGAGGCAGATATAACATGTGCAGAGAGAGTTAGATTTGGGTGGGGTGTGTTCAAGCTGCAATCTAAATTGCAGTGTAAAAATAAAGCAGCCAGTATTTACCCTGCACAGAAACAAAATAACCCACCCAAATCTAACTCTCTCTGCACATGTTATATCTACCTCCCCTGCAGTGCACATGATTTTGCCCAACTACTAAAAAATTTCCTACTGCGATCAACTTGGAATTACCCCCAGAATACGTAATAAATTCATGGACCTATGTGTTAACACTGCCAGACTTGCGGAAACAGACTAAACACAGATAAAAAATAATTTTTCCAACCAGTATGACACAATCACAGAAAAACTCTCTCTTTTGGCTAAGACAACACAACAGCAATGTTGTGTACTATTATCCTCTCTGCTACATTACATAATCTAACATAGTAACAATGATCAGTCAAAATTACCTAAAAATGAACTAGCCCAACATGAGTCCATAACACTCAGCCTCTTATATGGCCACAGACACTTTAATAAAAAGGGAGCAGGTTCCCTCATGCTGAAATAGGGTGGGCCAGTGCCGGATTAAGGCTCCAGGGGGCCCGGGGTACTTTAGACTCGGGGGGCCCCTCAGGACTAAATTTAGTGAATTTAGGAAGGGGAGGTTCCTTACAGACACACACACATATATATATATATATATATATATATATATAAGATAGATAAAAGTATAAGTAGAAAACTGTTGGAGGCAGTAACAGAATATAGCACATGTTATTGAATAGACAATTAGCGTATGTATACACTGTAGTAAAACAATATCAGTCAACACACATAGCATACACACACACACATATACATTGGGTGGGATTCAAATCTTTTATCGCCACCGATCTCCCGTCTAAAGTGACGGGAGATCGCGGGGCGATATTCTAATGACCCCCGTTTTCACGCTGATCGCGCCCACAAGAGACGGGTTTAGCCGCGTAAAGCAGCTAAACGCGACTTAAGTCATGGGCGCGATCGCGAAAAGTCTCGTTTGGGCATCCAAACGGGTCAGTTTTCGTGCATTTTAGCTCACCACCCCAAAGGGTGGAAAGCTGAAATGCTGATATCGCTCCCATCGGCAGTAACATTTGAATACTGCCGGCGGGCGCGATGGGGGCGGGAGGGGGCAGGGAAGATTTGAATCCCGCCCATTATATAGTTAAGCACAGAAGCTGCTGCTACACATGCTCAGCAGCTCCTTCCACTGTGAGTTATGTGTCCAGTACAGAGAGCTCTGTTGATCAGAGCGCTCTGTGAGGAGCATTCACGGCCGTTCGTTAGTGCCTGTGGGTGAAGGGGGGTTTCTAGAGGGGGTGGAGCGAAGTATAGGAGGCGGAGACTGAGGCATTATGCACTCTGTAACCTAACGCAGTGCCTTCCAACAGTCATGTAATATGCAGTGTAGAAATGGTGGCACTCATGGACTGTTCATCAAACAGAAATGAAGACTCACAGACGCCCGCAGGATACACCAATGTTTTATAATAACCTACGTCATGGTATCCTGAATGTTATAATAAAGCAAAACATTGGAGTAGCCTGTGGGCATCTGCGAGTCTTCATTTCTTGGTGATGAAGAGTCCGTGAGTGCCCCCATTTCTATACTCATATACTGTATATATAGCTATCTATATACACCCACAGTGTGTGTGTGTGTGTGTGTATATATATATATATATATATATACACATACATACAGACACACTAGAAATATATATATATATATATATATGAAATCATATAAAGCTATATGCACTCCTCCATGGGGGTATCCATCCACAGGGGTGCTGCCTGAAGTGTCACAGCATAACAACTGTGACCATATGCAATCAATTCATAAAACAGGACACTCACCAATCCAGCACAAAAATCACAATTTTTTAATGTTTCATGAGGAAACTCCAACTCAATATGAAAAACCAAAGAATGTACAGCTTGATGCAGTCGCCACCTTACCTGCGGCTGTCAAGGCGGCCGGGACAGAGGAAGAGAGTTGTGTCACCCGGCCAGGTCTCAACTTGAAACTATCTGGGAGCAACTGTGCGCTACTGCTACAGCTCCACCTAGCCTGCCAACCCAGCCGTCCGGCTCTGTTAATGTGAGGACAGACGACGGAGACAGCTGCCGCATCACCATCACAGCTCCTCCGTCTCCCCCCCCAAAAAAACAACAAAAAATCGGTCACCACCTGCGATGGATCGCGGCATGGGGGTTTGTAGGTATCATAACCCCCCTGCGTGCGCTAGCCGCCGGTTACAAATTCGTCTGAACTTTATAAAAAAAAAAAAAAACATGCAACCTGCCAGTGCTTGACGGCAGGCACGGGGGGCCCTTAGATTTGGGGGGGCCCAGGGTAATGTGTCCCCTGGGCTCCCCCCTTAATCCGGCTCTGGGGTGGGCTAAATACAAATTTCTGTAACAAGCTGGCCCACCTTTAATCATTACAGCTTTGAGATCCTATCAAAATCTTGCTTCTGTGAAATGGGTCTCTAGGCATCAATATGGGTTGGTACCTCCAAGATAAAAAAAAATCAATAGAAAACACAAATAATGTAGTATGCCTAGATCTAGAGCCAAGCAAATATAAGTTATTATGGGCCTAATTCAAGGTTTATTTCAAAACAACATTTTCCTCTAATGGGCAAAACCATGGCACTGCAGGGAAGGCAGATATTACATGTGCAGAGATCATTAGATTTAGGTGGGTTGTTTTGTTTTGTTTTTGTGCAGGGTAAATACTGGCTGCTTTATTTATACACTGCAATTTAGATTTACGTTTGAGTGCACCCCACCCAAATCTAACTCTCTCTGCACATGTTACATCTGCCCCACCTACAGTGTACATGGTTTTTCCCATTAGAGGAAAATGTTGTTTTGCAAACAACCTTGAATTAGGCCCCATGTGCACAAAGATGCAATAATAATTGCTTTTTAAAATGAACCTTGTGTCTTATTGGTTTCTTTGCGAATATATCTCCGATGAAAAAAACACAGCAATATAGTATATGTATACTTAGTGAATGCCAATGCATAATTATAGGCAAAGTTACTCAAGTATGACAACGTTATCCTTGGTTGGTCAACAAATACAATTGAGTTCAGACCACTTTTTAAAAGCTTTTTATTAATTTATCTCAGAATATAATAATATAACTGACAATAGTGTAATATATTTAACACATTAAAACCACTTGCCTGGCATGGTCGCATCAGATGCGACCATGCCTGCAAGTGCTCTATCTGACCTGGTTGCACAGGATGCGACCAGTCAGATAAATAGTGTTAGCAGCGGCAGAGAAAATAAACTTCCCTCCGCTGCTGCTGTCAGAGGGACCGGAAGGTCCCTCTGACTCCCTGCACTCTCCCCCTGTGTTTGCCGTGCTGCCGATCACTGCTGATCAGTCAGCACGGCAGGATCCCCACACTCCAGTGGCTGCAGACTATGGCAGCTGCTGGGAAGAGTAAATGAACCCTCCCAAGCCACCCCCAGTCCCCCCCCCCTTTTATACCTGCAGGCTGTCCCGGCTTTCAAATTGAAATGTTTCCTATGTTCCGATGGTCTCAATGTTCCCGATCGATGTTTTGATGTTTGTAAAAAATATTTAAAAAATAAAAAATAGTTTTTCCTTTTTTTAACTAAAATCATTTGGGATAGGGTTAAAGTCATGTTCTTTACAAAATTCACTCATAAAAAACCCCCGACAATGTCGGAGTGGTTTTCGGCTAAATAAATCGTCAGTTAAGTGGTTAACCACTTAACTGATGATTTATTTAGCCGAAAACCACTCCGACATTGGGGTATATTTACTAAGGTCCCGATTTTGACCGAGATGCCGTTTTTTCATCAAAGTGTCATCTCGGTAATTTACTAAGCAAAAATCACGGCAGTGATGAGGGCATTCGTAATATTTTGGAAGTCCTAGGAAAAAATCACGAATCAATACACCATCGGTCAAATACGCCTGCAATTTGCTAGAAATCGAGAATTTACTAAAAAGTGCAAAACACAAACACTGCCGACAATAGCCAAACACTGCCGTGATAAAATACAAATCGTGTAAAAGTGCTAAAAAAAAACAGACCTGCTTTTTTGTCCCGTGTTTGTATAGGCATGCACGGATCCATTAGATCCGTGCATGTTTTTCAGTGGGAAGGGGGGTGAAATGTTCAAAATTTTCAGAAAAAAAATTGCGTGGGGTCCCCCCCTTCCTAAGGCAAACCTGCCTCTGGCTCTTTGAGCCGATCCTGGTTGCAGAAATATGGGAAAAAAATAGACAGGGGTTCCCCCATATTTAAGCAACCAGCATCGGGCTCTGCGCCTGGTCCTGGTTCCAAAAATACGGGGGACAAAAAGAGTAGGGGTCCCCCGTATTTTTGAAACCAGCACCGGTGCTGGTTTCAAAAATACGGGGGACCCCTACTCTTTTTGTCCCCCGTATTTTTGAAACCAGCACTGGGCTCCACTGGCTGGACAGATAATGCCACAGCCGGGGGTCACTTTTATACAGTGCCTTGCGGCCGTGGCATCAAATATCCAACTAGTCACCCCTGGCCGGGGTACCCTGGGGGAGTGGGGACCCCTTCAATCAAGTGGTCCCCCCCCCAGCCACCCAAGGGCCAGGGGTGAAGCCGCATGCTGGTACTTGTGGTACTCCAAGTACCAGCTTGCGGGGGAGGCTTGCTGGGCCTTGTAGTACTGCTACTAAAAACAATATCAAACACTTATCACAAAGGCTACCAGCACCGCATCCACAGCCCATTGGATGGGGGGGACAGCCTCGGGCTTTACCCCTGGCCCTTGGGTGGCTGCGGGGGGGACCCCTTGATTGAAGGGGTCCCCACTCCCCCAGGGTACCCCGGCCAGGGGTGACTAGTTGGATATTTGATGCCATGGCCGCAAGGCACTGTATAAAAGTGACCCCCGGCTGTGGCATTATCTGTCCAGCTAGTGGAACCCGGTGCTGGTTTCAAAAATACGGGGACCCCTACTCTTTTTGTCCCCCGTATTTTTGGAACCAGGTCCAGGCGCAGAGCCCGATGCTGGTTGCTTAAATATGGGGGAACCCCTGTCCATTTTTTCCCCATATTTCTGCAACCAGGATCGGCTCAAAGAGCCCGAGGCTGGTTTGCCTTAGGAGGGGGGACCCCACGCAATTTTTTTTTTACATTTTAACTTTATTTATTTTTTAAACAAAGTGCACAATGAAGCCCAGCACGGATCTCTCAGATCCGGCCGAGATTCATTGTATTAAAGTCGGCAGTGTTTTACAAGTCACTCACGTAAAACACTGCCAAAAAAAACGAATGACATCGACATCGGAAAACCCGAAAATGCAGAATACGGCAGCTTAGTAAATTAGTCGTAATCAATTCAAAAAGTTGCATATTTACACTTTTGATGTCATTCGTGATTGAACTTTGACCTCAAACGGGAAAACACGAATCTTAGTAAATTTACCCCATAGTCGGGGGTTTTTTATGAGTGAATTTTGTGAAGAACATGACTTTAACCCTATCCCAAATGATTTTAGTTAAAAAAAGGAAAAACTATTTTTTATTTTTTAAATATTTTTTACAAACATCAAAACATCGATCGGGAACATTGAGACCATCGGAACATAGGAAACATTTCAATTTGAAAGCCGGGACAGCCTGCAGGTATAAAGGGGGGGGGGGGGGGACTGGGGGTGGCTTGGGAGGGTTCATTTACTCTTCCCAGCAGCTGCCATAGTCTGCAGCCACTGGAGTGTGGGGATCCTGCCGTGCTGACTGATCAGCAGTGATCGGCAGCACAGCAGACACAGGGGGAGAGTGCAGGGAGTCAGAGGGACCTTCCGGTCCCTCTGACAGCAGCAGCGGAGGGAAGTTTATTTTCTCTGCCGCTGCTAGCACTATTTATCTGACTGGTCGCATCCTGTGCAACCAGGTCAGATAGAGCACTTGCAGGCATGGTCGCTTAAAATGCCTATGCTTGAATTAAAAATCTATCAGGACTCAAACTTCAAGTATCTGCCTTTGGAGACTGCTGCTTTCTGAATGAGCTATTATGGCTGTTGGACAGCTTCTTACCATTGCTTTATGCTCTAACTCCTGATGTGGGCCTTCTCTTTTGTATGCTGTCCTGCCCCAAGGTTCAAGAATTGTGGGCTATTGTATAGAATTATAGTATAAGGGATCTGGGTATAGTTTTTGCCATTGACATGGCCAGGGCTTTGTGGGACCGCTGCACCCCTTCAAATCTATGACTGTGATTAGTTGGTGCTTCCTTTCTTCTAGCCGCATTGCTGCAGCTTCCCAAAAATCCTATCCCAACCAGTTAGTAAGAAACCTTTCTTTCTACCACCACACAGTCAGGAATTTACTAGACATGTGGTTAAGTAAACAACCTGGTACAACTTGGAAACCTGCATTGTTACTTAAACCTCAATTAACAAGTGACTATGCTTTCTTTTCCTATTCCACAATACTTTAAATTTCATTTTTATTTTTGTTTTTCTTAGTGTACTGTTAATTTGAACTTCTCTAATGGGGACTTCCACTGTCTTCTTCACATTGATGTGTATTGTTTTACGAGGACTTTTTAAATATATGTTTTAAAAATAAAAGAATGGAAAGTCCTTTGCCACAGGAAAATTCCAAACAAAATGTTCACGTTACAGAATCCAGGAGGTAAGTAGTTTTGGGATTGAAGATGTTCTTCATGACAACTCAATGACAGCACCTACAGTATATCCATTAAAAATCCAATACATGACAGAAATTCTTCAAATAACTTCTGTAAAAAAATTAGAGTAGAAAACCTCTCTGAAGCAAATAGCAAAAACAGTAAGGGCACTGGAAGATATAATCAGCCAACTAAAATCCTTTATTACAGCAAGGAAAATCATAGAAAAGTCAGAGGAATAAGTGGAATCCTACTAAAGATGGTTGAAAAAACAACTATCCAGATACACAGTTAGCTATACAGAAACAGTTTAATTCTAGATACTGAATAATTTCAACAAGAGTGGAGCTAAATTCCAAAAATGGTTCAGAATAAACCATAACACCATCTACACTCTGATCAAGAATCATAACCACAACACTAAGAAAAGGATATGAGCATGTATTGTATACTATAGAAAGACATTGTACTTAGTAAGATATAACAGGCGGTGAGAAAAAGGACTGTCTAATATGGCGCATATACTGTAAGTGCTCCATATTAAACAATATCGACCCATTTCTCTTCTTTCTTTTGCCTACACACTCCTTGAGCATATTTTCTATAACCGCCTGACTGCCTTTCCTCCCACTCACTACTTGGCCTATTTCAGTCTGGCTTCTTTCCTCTCCACTCCACTGAAACTGCCCTCACAAAAGTCTGCAATGACCTCCTATCTGCTAAATCCAAGAGTCACTACTCTTTGCTTATTCTTCTTGACCTCTCTGCTGCTTTTGACACCGTGGACCACCCACTCCTTCTGCAAATACTTCACTCCCTCGGTCTGCGTGATACTGCCCTCTCCTGACTGTCCTCCTACCTCTCTGACCATTCCTTCTCTGTCTCTAAGCCGCTCATAACTTTATTGTGATTACATAAACCTTTTACTTAAGCTAGCTTATCACTAAATAAAACCACACCACACACTGAAATAAAGACACGGACACAGTAGCTGGAGTTAAAGGTCAGACGATGTTTATTAATCGCTGACCAACTCTTTAAACTAATAATTGAGGCCGAATTAGAATTGAATTGAATATATATTAACTTTAGTTTGGAGGATGGCAAACAGAAAACCGCTGCCAAACACCAGCACCCGTCACCTAGATGAAAACCACCAAACCAAGGAGGGGAGTACACATACCCCGCCTCCTTCCCGCATAACCCGCATTGTGCTGGCCTTACCCCTCTTTCTCTGGCAAACGTTCGGTTCCCGCAGGGGAACGTCTAAATGTCCAACCGCAAGAAAAGGACACACCTGCCGTCCATTTAAAGAGGGAGCCCCACAATGACCACTTATGCCTGTGTGACAGCTGGTTGGCAGCGATTTCCCGCCAATCTGGCTTTCAATAGCCCACAGCAAGAACAAAAAACGTAGACGCATTCTGGGAGGGCGGGCGGGCATAAACTGAAAGGCAAGAGGGAGTCTAGCAAGATGGCCACCCCCTATATACTAACCTAAGACCCTCCTCTTCATCCTGATGCACAACCCCTTAAACCAATAGGAAAAAACCAACCGGGAAAACTGATCTGCCTAGCAACTGCTTAGTCATTTAACAACCAATCACAAAAAGTTGATCGCTTATATGGCCTCAGGCTTATGCAGCCTTCAGCTTATCTAAGCCGCTCATAACTTTATTGTGATTACATAAACCTTTTACTTAAGCTAGCTTATCACTAAATAAAACCACACCACACACTGAAATAAAGACACGGACACAGTAGCTGGAGTTAAAGGTCAGACGATGTTTATTAATCGCTGACCAACTCTTTAAACTAATAATTGAGGCCGAATTAGAATTGAATTGAATATATATTAACTTTAGTTTGGAGGATGGCAAACAGAAAACCGCTGCCAAACACCAGCACCCGTCACCTAGATGAAAACCACCAAACCAAGGAGGGGAGTACACATACCCCGCCTCCTTCCCGCATAACCCGCATTGTGCTGGCCTTACCCCTCTTTCTCTGGCAAACGTTCGGTTCCCGCAGGGGAACGTCTAAATGTCCAACCGCAAGAAAAGGACACACCTGCCGTCCATTTAAAGAGGGAGCCCCACAATGACCACTTATGCCTGTGTGACAGCTGGTTGGCAGCGATTTCCCGCCACCAAGGTTTTCCAAACCGCCACCGCCATCCGCAAACAGAACCTTAACCAACCAGAAACTAACTAGCTCTAACGAAAAAGACCGAAAATATCTTCCAGAAAAAACTGCACTCCTTCCGGAGAAAGGTGAACCCCATCGTCTCTATAGAACTGCCTGTTCCGCAGCACCAGCAGAGGATGCTTAATTGCCACTCCGCCTATGGCCTTGACAAACAGAGACACCATCGAGTTCACCTTTTTGCGTGCTTTCTCCAGCGCCGAGAAACGCACCGCACCACGCCAATGGAAACGGGGCACCATTTCCGACCAGACAATGCATACCCCAGGCCAGTGACAACGTATCGCCACCACATCCGCCTTTATAGACAAAATCAAGTCTATGCCTTTAACTCGGCCCAGATCATTACCACCCAGATGAATGATAATACAACTGGGGCGACCCCAGCGGCGCTCCCTAGAAAAAAGGACGCGCAACAAATCACCCCATAACATGCCCCTAACACCTAACCATCTAAATTGCCGGGACCCAAAAATCTCAGTCGCCCTAGATGCCATGGGATGTTTCTCCGCCCAAAAAACATATGAATGACCAACCATCCATATGTGGTCTCCAAAATCGCTGGCAGCTGTAAAAGAAAATATCCTAATGTCAGATTATGCACATAATCTGTAACTTAAACACAACGTAACCAATAAAACCCAAGTGAAGGAGAAAACTCAAAAAACCTCCCGTGGACCTTGGTAGAACAGCCAATTGAAATTAGGCCCCCTCGGAGGAAAAATTTTAAAAATTCGCTTCACACCCTCGATTCCTGAACGGTAAGCGTTCAAAAACCGACGAGTAAACACGTTTTTGGGTTAGCGCAACAGGCGCACTTATAACTTATCTATACGGACATAGGACTTATAGGAGGCCGACTTCCAGCGACCCAACTCCCGAATAGCCGCTGGTGATGAACCAGCGGCCGCCGCATGGGTAGCCGCCCCAATCCGAAAGGAATGAGTACCGAAGTCCGCCTCCTGCAAGCCCAACGCCGTCAAACATTTCTTGAACACCGATGAGAACTGAAACTTTGTCAGAGGGTCCAACTGCGCGTGCACCAGCAACTGGTTGCCCCCCGGAGGTCTTAACCGCACATACTCTTGCGTCAACCGCAGCGGGCAAACGCCCATACCTCCCTGAGCCTCCAAGGACAACCAGCGACCCCGACCTGTTTGATCTGTCTTGGACCGCACAATCCTACAGAGCAACAGGCCCTCCTGCAAGCGCACATTCTCGTAGAGCAGACCCGATTCCCGGGACGCCTTGCTGCTCGCCACTAGCTCGCTCACCCGAAAAGCCCCGAAAAAGGCCAGGGCATACGCGCTACTAAACAATGCCACCTCAAATTCCGAGGACGCAATCCGAGGTAGCACACGCAGCAATTCCGCTAGCAGCTGCAACGTTATAGGCCTACGTGAATCCGCAGGCGCCGGGTGCAACCTAGCCCAACCTTTCAGCGCTCTGGAAAGGACAAACGACCCCGTGGGGTCCGTTGTCCCGTGGAGTCGCGAGTGAAAGGCGATGCCTGCAAGGGCAGTAGCCATGGCCGCTTTTGACCTACCGTTTTGGTAATGCTCCCAAACAAAGGTCAACAGGGCGTCGGCCGAGGACTCACCTGCTACCCCGTACCTACTCTAAAAGGCTGACCAATCCCGCCATGCAGCATCATACGCTCGTAGCGTAGAGGGAGCCAGTGCACACCTGGCCAACGCCGTTAAACCGCTTCGACCATCTGCCAGACAGAAGGTGGGCACTGTAACCCCTCTGCCTCCGCTCCCGGAACCAACGTCCTGAATTTGTCAAACTGGAACCGGGACAATGCATCCGCAATTCCATTGTCAACTCCAGGTACGTGGCGAGCCCTAAAATTAATATTGCGCTGCAAACAAACCAACACTAAATGCCTTAGCAATCGCAGCGCCTGCGGAGATGAGGAACGCTGGTTATTAATCGCATGCACTACCCCTAAGTTGTCGCAAAGAAACAAAATGTCCCTATTTGCGAACCGTCCGGCCCATAACTCAAGCGCCACTAAGATCGGGAACAATTCCAGCAGAAGCAGGTTCTTGGTAAACCCACGCGTTACCCAAGATGCCGGCCAGGCCGCAGCGCACCATGAGCCAGCGAAGAACGCGCCGAAACCTCGACTGCCTGAAGCATCCGTGAACAACTGCAGCTGCTTACTGGAACAACAAGGAGCGGGCCACAACACTTCCCTGTTGAAGGACACCAGGAACGAGACCCAAATCCGCAAATCATCCTTGATCTCGCGGGAAAGGTACACGGAGTGATTCTGTCGAACCGTCCCCGCGGTGGCCCGCTCAAGTTTGCGACAGAAAATCCTACCCATGGGGATAATCCGACACGCAAAATTGAGAGAACCAAGCAAGGACTGCACCTGTTTAAGCCGAACCCTGCGTTTTCCTAAACAGTCTGTAATCAAACCCAATAGTTTCCGCACCTTATCCTCAGGCAAGCGACAGCACCCCCCTACCGTGTCAATCTCGATACCTAAATAGCTAAGACAAGTGCAAGGACCCTCGCACTTATCCTGCGCAACCGGTACCCCTAAAGCGCAGAATAACGACCTGGCCACCGAGAGAATGTCCCCACAGACCGAACTGTCTCCGGGGCCTACAAAAAGAAAGTCATCCAGGTAGTGAGCCACCCCCATCTGCCCGGAGGCGGTCTGGACGCACCAGTGCAAAAACGTGCTAAAGCACTCAAAGTAGGCGCAGGAGACAGAGCAACCCATGGGGAGACACCGATCGACGTAGAATTCGCCCCCTATTTTGAAACCCAGAAACCGCAGGGAATCTGGGTGTAGCGGGAGTAGCCGAAAGGCCGACTCCACGTCCAATTTTGCCAACAGACTCCCCGGACCACAATCCCGCACTAATCGCAGCGCGTCGTCAAACGACTGATATCGAACTCTGCATTGGGCTTCCGGGATAGCGTCGTTGACCGACAGCCCCGGCGGGTGCGACAAGTGCTGTATCAAACGAAACTTACCTATGGCCTTCTTGGGCACTACCCCTACTGGGGAAATGCACAAGGAGGGCAATGGGGAAAGGGCGTAGGGCCCAGCCATGCGCCCCAGCCCCATCTCCCCGTCAACCTTCCGCCGGACTTCCTGCGGGAATTCCCGAGCCGATCTCAAATTCTGGCGTGCAACCACATACACCGAATCCGGGATTGGCAAACGAAAACCGTGCTGAAAGCCCTGCAAGAGAAACGATGCCGCCGACTCATCGGGGTACAAGGTAAGCCAGCGCATCAACTCGGGAACTATAATCGGGGAGAAGGCCTTACTTGCCAATTCCACCGGCCTCGGTGGAAGCGGCAGGCTTACCACCTGTCGCCGCGGTGCATTCCTTGGCCGGGTGACTGGCTCCGCACAACCTGCATGAGTGGCGAAAACGACAGCCCGTTCCTTTGCCGCATTTGCCGTCGTTGTAGGCAAAGCACTTGCCTTTTCCCGTCAATCGAGAAGCAACCGCCCCGGCCGCCCCGGGCTTCTTGGCCGTGACGTCCGGGGTGGGTTTGACCTGCTGCGTGACCTCCAACCACACCTCAACATCCTTAAAACCCGCGGGCAGGATGGGGTTGCCATCCTGATTGCGACGAAACTTCTCGTCGTAATCCCGCCACGCGGAACCCTTGGATTTTAAGTACATATCGTGTACTAAAAACAAATATTTCACCAAGTTGGCATACTCCGCGGGACGCGATTCCGTGTAGCAAGCCATGAACACCAAAAACCCACGCAGCCACTGGTGAAAATTGCGAAACGCATTTTCCCCAATACCACCCGGTTTCTTGGCCGCGTCAAAACCCTGCCGCATTTCCTCTGTAAGGGTGAATATGTCTACATACTTCCCCTTACGTATTTTTTCCCGCATGCGCTTACGAATCCCTCTTGTCACTGCCGTGTTGGCGCAATGTACCATCTCGCCGTAACGGGGAGGGTCGGAGGGGACCACCTGCGCAGGAGCGGCCACCTTGTGCGCCTCCTTGGCCATTCGCCGCGCGATGAGCCTAGCTAATTTACGCGGGCGCCGCGGAGAGCCGGATGATACGCTGCTAGAAGACGAGGAACTACAAGTTGAAACGTGTAAAGGAATATTTAGCTCACCGGAGTTTGAAGGACCCGGAACCGCGTCGTCCGCTGCACCCGCCTCCGCTGATGGCCGTACCTCCACGTTCGCAGTCGCGCTTGTCCGTGACCTTCGCCTCGTGACGGGCGTAGCCCCTGAATTAGACGGAACCTGCAAGGGAGAAAAAGAGGGGACAACCGGCACCGGGGGAACCAGAACATCATTAACACTTGTCCGCAAATGCGGAGGCGGAGAGCCCGTCCCCCCGTTCCGTGGCGGATGGCCGCCCGGCAGCTGCAGGGAGGGGGCCCCCGCCGAGGTGTACCCGATCGACTGCGTAAAGGCTGACCCGCTCACTGCACCGAAACTCGCGGGGTAAGACGGCAGCCACGCCGTATGCGGCGGGCAGCCGCCCGCCCCCGCCCATCCGTATGACGCCGGAAGGAACTGAGGGGGCGCCGCGAGAGGGGGCCAACTCTGTGCCACCTGATACCCACCGCCCGGTGCCTGCCCTGACTGCAGGCCCGCAAAGGCCGGCAAGGGCACCGCGACTCGGGGGCCACCGACCGACCACGTGGACTGCACGCCGGCGCCCGCGCTGGCCCCGTGCGGGGAAAACTGTGTGCCGGACACCGTCATGAAGCCCATGGAAGGCATGCTGGCGGCTAAGGGGAATGCTGGAGCCGGAGGCCACGCAAAACCCCCGGGGAAGGACTGGCTCCCCGCGAAGCCTTGCTGCGCTGCTACCGAAAGCGCCCCGCCGGGCGTCATATAAGCCGCCGAGACGGATGTCTGTGTGGACCCAAACTGAAAAGGACCGGGAAGGGCGTGGAGAGGGGTTTGAAAACCGACGAGCGGGGGCGCCGTTAATGGCGTCGGGGCGTCTGACACCCAGGAGGAGCCCGAGCAGGCCACCGAGGCCGGGGGAAAACCCTGCCATGTGACTGCCGCCGGGGCGGGTGTGGCGGCCGCCGCTGCCACGTCCCCCGCCCCGGCGACACTAGGCCCAAACGGCCCAATATTATTTAAATTGAGGTGCGGTGTGCTAAACCCCCCGCTGGAGGGGGGTAGTATGGGGCCCTGTATTGTCCCGGGGACAGCGGGAGCCGCTACCCGCTGCCCTGGGCTCATATCCCCCAGCTGCATATTGACCCCCCCCTCGCCCCCCGCAGCTCTGCCGCGGCCGTCCGGCACAGCTTGTGCCCCCAGGACGCCGCCGAGAGCCGACCGCGGGGATGGAGGAGGAGGGCCGGAGGCACTTATGGAAGGAGGGAGGGAAGTTGTTTCGCCCGCGGGAGGCGCCGGGGAGCGCGGCCCAGCCGGACCGCGCGCACCCGCGCCACATGCAGAGCCGCCGCCGGCCGCCGGAGGGGAAGTGCTGCAGACGCCCGAGGCAGGAGGGAGAGGAGAGGCCCGTCCCGCTGCGAGCGCCGGGACGCGCGGCCCGGCCGAGCCGCGCGCATCGGCACCACGTGACGAGCGGCCGCTGGCCGCCCGTCTCCGTGCGGCAGGGGAGCGGGCTGTAACTGCCCGTCCCCGCCGCCTGTCTGAAACAGGGGGAAGTCCTCTCTGTGGCGCAACGCTCGAGGAGCGGGAGCGGAAGGCGCTCCCCGCATCCACGAGGCGCCGGGGGGGGGGAGCTGCACGTTTTGGACGAGGCATGGCAGAGGGGGGAGAATCTGCAAAAGTAGACAATGACACGCAGAGAGGGGGCACAGCACTGTATAATGCCCTAGAGAAGGCAAATGAAATTCAAAAAAAAAAAAAAAAACAATTTACAGGCAGTGAAAATAAGCAATAGTACTTATCCTTCCTGGGGCATAAACTGAAAGGCAAGAGGGAGTCTAGCAAGATGGCCACCCCCTATATACTAACCTAAGACCCTCCTCTTCATCCTGATGCACAACCCCTTAAACCAATAGGAAAAAACCAACCGGGAAAACTGATCTGCCTAGCAACTGCTTAGTCATTTAACAACCAATCACAAAAAGTTGATCGCTTATATGGCCTCAGGCTTATGCAGCCTTCAGCTTATCTTCTCATGGCTCCACCTCCCTCCCATTTCCACTAACTGTAGGTGTCCCCAAGGCTCTGTTCTCGGTCCTCTCCTTTTCTCTCTGTATACATCCTCCTTAGGAGATCTTATTAGCTCTTTTGACTTACAATATTATCTCTATGCTGATGATACTCAAATCTACCTTGACTCCTTTGACCTCTCTCATGCTCTCCTCACTTGTGTATCCAACTGTCTCTCTGCTATCTCTTCCTGGATGTCTCAGCACTTTCTTAAACTTAACATGTCTAAGACTGAGCTGATCATCTTCCCACCCTCCCTCACAACCTCACCTCCCACAATTTCACTATCTATAGATGGCACTACTATCTCATTTAGCCCCCAAGTGTGCTGTCTTGGAGTAATCCTTGACTCCTCTCTCTCCATCAAACCACGCATTCAGCACCTATCACAAACTGTCATTTTCATCTCAAAAATATTTCCAGGATTATACCCTTTCTCACCCAGGATGCCACTAAAACCCTTATCCACTCACTGGTCATCTCCAGACTGGACTACAGTAATCTCCTCCTGACTGGCATCCCTAAAACACATATATCTCTCCACTCCAATCTATCCTCAATGCTGCTGCCCGGATCATCTTCCTCACCAAATGCACTACATCCACCTCACCTCTCTTACTAGCACTTCACTGGCTCCCCTTCCCCTTCAGAATCCATTTCAAGCTTCTCTCACTCACTTACAAAGCCCTCACTCATTTCTCTCCTAGTTACATCTCTGACCTTATCTCCCTTTACATTCCCACCCGTCCTCTTTGCACTGCTAATGCACGCCGCATCTCTTGCTCTCTGATTACCTCCTCCCACTCCTACCTCTAAGATTTTGCACATGCTGCACCCTTTTTCTGGAATTCTCTACCTCTCCACCTCTCTACAAAACTTTAAGTGGGCTCTCAAGACACACTTCTTCACCAAACCCAGTCATCTCTCATCCTAAGCCTTCTGTGGCCCACGCTCACTTTCTACCCCATCTGTGTCACCACTGTCTGTGTTCCCCTCCCCTTTAGATTGTAAGCTCTCACGAGCAGGGTCCTCTTCCCTCATGTGCTTTTACATCTCTTACTTAACTTATCTTCTTTTCAATATTCCCTTTGATGGCATCAAATCCTTCAGTTTTCTGCCATCCTGATACTTATTTCAGTGCTGTTTACTGACGAAGCTATGTTTATATACCCTGTACTTGTCCTATATTGTATTGAACTGTAAGTCACTGTCTTCATGTTTTGCTTATTTGTTTACGCTGTAATTGGGCGCTGCGGATCCCATGTGGTGCAATAAAAATAAAGGATAATAATAATCCTTTTTCTCCACATCTGTTATAAATTTAAAAGAGCTATTTTTTAATAGAGATACATTATTTATTACAGGTCTCTATTTGGTCATCAAAGACTACATTTATATACAAAGAGAAATACATAGGTGATAAGTGTTCATTCCATATAATCATTGTGTGATAAAAGTCCCATCGTTCTATAAAGTAACTTGTTATTTTGTTGTATTGTAATGATAAATTACATTATTATAGCAAGACAGGAATGAACTGGGGCTACTAATCGGCCCTGGCATTTGTGACCACTCAAACACATGAGCACATGACATACAGAACAATCTCCCCCATAAGCATTGGTTAGCACACAGAAATATTTTGTGGGTATTTTGTTCAATTTAACTTAAAATTTTAAGTTAACATGCTGCTCTACTTTTGACCTAGAGATGAGTGGTTCAGATTTACTTTGTTCTTTTTGCCAAACTAACACAAGTTTCGATTTATCTTATTGGCTATCCAGGACACATGACAGCCAGATAGCCAACAATATGACATTTTTTGCAAGGCAAACATAACTGAGTAAATTCAAACCGATCATATCTATTTTGAAGAATTTTTATGACACACATGAAAAACCCAACTTCTATGAAGACTGTGTGACAGCAAATTATCTGTGCAAGAGGGGTGAAACTTGCAAAATCATTTTGTCCAAGGTCAATGTTCCCCCACTCCCTTTCAACTTACACAGTATGATTCATTTTTTACAAGTACAGACTTGTTATTTAATAGCCACACCTCATACTTGCACTTTCAAGACTTCACACATGGGGGTAAATTTACTAAGATAGGAGTTCTATTTAAGATAAGATGTTGCCCGTAGCAACCAATCAGATTCCAGGTATTATCTTCTAGAATATGCTAGATACATGAGAAGTAGAATCTGATTGGTTGCTATGGGCAACATCCCATCTTAAATAGAACTCCCATATTAGTAAATTTACCCCATGGAATGCACTCAGTTATCCAATCAGACTCTCTACCAGCATCCAATGCTTCAAATGCTTAAACAGCCTACCAGTTTTCCTCCTAACTATATTCTCTTGACCAAGCCCTCACTGCCACTGATTGCCTGTTGTCTCAGCATCAAAAATTCTCTTTAGATTGTGAGCTCTAACGAACAGGGTCCTCCTTCCTCTTGTCTGTTCCACCGTTCATTACCTGTCCACTTATGTGTTCTTGTCTCTTCAAGATCTTTATATACTCTGTTATACATCTTGGTTTTTATGATACATGCCCAGTATTATATTCACTGTATGCACAGTACCTTGTCTGTTGGCATGTGTTTGTTACAGTATATAGACTCTGCTAGACACTCTGTAGTGTGGTGGATTTATTTCTCATACACTAGACCAGTGGTTCTCAACCTTGGTACTCAAATACCCCCAACAGTTCATGTTTTCCAGGTCACCTAGTAGTTGAACAGGTGTATTCATTACTCACTGACACATTATAAAAGACCCACAGGTGGAGCAAATAATTTCACTTGCAATCCTGTGAGGAGACCTGGAAAACATGAACTGGGGTGTACTTGAGGACTGAGGTTGAGAACCACTGTACGAGACCATAGGGTTGTACTGTAAAAATAGACAATACATATTAATACATTTTGATTGGCCATACCTAAGGTTCAAATATCCTTCCTTCTGAATAATTTGACAGACAAGAGGTCTAATAATCCATGACAGGATACATAATTAACCGACTCCCATAATGATGTCCATAGAAATATTGTTACAGAAATATAATAACATTTGTAAATTCAGTGGTTCCCTGTGTTTAAATAAGCCATATTTTCAAATGCAAAGCTTTTACAACGTTCACAGATATGTCAGATAACGTGCAAAGAGGGTTTCGTACACCCAGTAGGCGATCAGCAGATGTTGAATTTATGCAGAAAGGGCTATTGAAGGACAGATAAGATAAAGTCTTAGCAAGGAAGGGAGCATGAGCTGTACAGGACATCTGCTACAGGCAAGCTGTATAGAAATATAGATGATTTTTACTAGACACTGATTAATATTTTCTTTGATTTTCTGATATTTTAACAATGATCACATTGAAAAAAACTATTTGTGCTGTAACAAAGCTGTTAAAAGTATCTATATTTTCTGATAGTTGATTAAGTTCATTAGAAGTTATGTTTTGTTTGTATAGTCAACACTGTGCAATTACAGTACCTTGAATTTAAGCTGCTAGGGACAACTTGACTCTTAGTACAGTTTTAAAATCTTTCACATAATATGCTTTAACTTCATCTGCAATTATAAGTGGTTATTATGAATATAGGTCATTTTATTTAGATCAGTTCTCTGTTATAAAACCTTCAGCTCAGGCTAGAGGTGAGGGATTTTTTCATTACTAATTAAGTTCATCCTATCTCATTAACTAAATTATTTAATTTTTATGTGTCCCTGTGGACCTGGTTCTTAGGGGCTAAGAGACATAGGACCCTAGCTGTTTTCTGCCTTTAGAGCATGGCATAGTATTAAATATGTCAGCTGCAGAGGGATAAAGCACATATAATATTTTCACACATTTTGGGATTTTTATGGTTATACTGTATATCAACTCACAACATTACTGATGTAATGACAATTACAGCAGGCACAATCATTTGCTAACACTTCAAAGTATTTCATGTTCAATTTCTCATTGATATAAAAATACTTATTTTTGGCAGTGGTTCTGTTAATCAGTTTCACCAATAGAGCAGCATGTCTGTGATTACATGTTAGTGCAGTGTTGTGTTAAGATGACATAAGGGGGGAGATTCAATTGTTTTCACCCCTTTTCACACCCATTCTATTTCTGCCCTCAGGGGCGTGGTATCATTATTTCAGCTTGCTATCTCCGGAGTATGGAGGCACCCACCCCTTTACCCAGCTAAACCTGATCACTATGGGCCCAATATGCGCAATAACGGAGATCATTTTAGAAGGAAATTGGGCGTGATATGTCATTTGAATCTCACCCAAGGAGTCTGATTCTGGGTCAGACACAGCCGCATCCATGTCTGCTTCTATTTCCGGTCACATTTCTGTGACTATGCAAATGACACAACAAAGCGCTTCACTGGTGTACATCCCTGTGGCTAAATGTGCAGGGACTGAGCTTCTCACTTTCAGCACCCATAGATGCTGAAATACTGCTTGGTGCATCTATAGGTGCAGCATCGGTGGCACCATCAAAATGGTATGCTCTATGGCATGTGCAGATTTTCCATCTCTGGTCTCCTGTGTGAACAATAAAGCATCTGTGCACACAATGCAGCCATAAGACGGACCATCTCTATGCTTCTGATTAAACTCCCCGGCAGGGCTTAAAGTATCCCCAATTCAAAATAACACCTCACAGTAGCACAATCTTATTTACATTGCCCCACATGCCTGTACTAGCACCCTTTACATACACAATGCCCACAGTAGCAGGGCCCGTTACACACAAAATGTCCACAGTAGCAGTGCTGCTTACACACACAATGCCCAGTGCAGTGCCCCCCCCCCCCCTAATTTTAAATGTGGTGCACAGTCAGAGCCGTCTTAACAGCAGTGTAGGCCCCTGGACACAGCAATGCACTGGGGCCCCTACCCACCCACCGGCAGTAGGGGTGGGGGGTGCTATCAGCGGCATCTTTGATGTTCCGCGGGGGGTCGGGGGGTTCTATTTTTCGCTCAGCATGTAGGACCTGGAGAAATAATTTCTGCTAATTACTCCTTTACTGCACAAATGGGGTGGGAAGGAGAACACTAAACTGTAGAAGGGGACATTGTGCTGAATGAAGGGGCCCTGGTACATAACTTCCATGGTGGTAGGGGGTGTTTAATACACATGGGAGGGGTGGATAGTGGAGTGGGCTTAATATTCATCATTTTTTACTGCAGATATCTCCAGTTCCTGGAAATAGTTTTCTTAGCTTTAATAGGATAAAAAAAACTAGAGTCCCACTTTTCAGGAGATAATGGGGACTTGGGAATCAGACTTCAGGAGCCAGAGCAATCCACCAACAAATATATAAAACTGCATATTAGGCGTTTGGAGCTGGAGCAGGGACCAGCGGCTTGAAGGCTGATATCTCTGGTTCTGAGCATAGTAGAGACAGGTTGCCAGTGTCCACTGAAAGGGGAGAGTCCCAGCTTTTGGAGTGTACCCTCAGAAAAATTCTAAGTCAGCCAGAACCCAAGATATATGGTTGGGAAGAACAATTAACTGGCTTGGATGGGGACCACTGCTTTGAAGTCAGATATCTCCGGTTCCCCTGGGCCGATTTTCAAAAATCTAGTACCCCTGGAAAGAGGGGACCCTCAGCTATCAGCCTAGGGCCCTTTTACTCCTGGGGCCCTTGGGCAAGAGCCCACTGAGCCCATACGAAAAGACGGCCCTGTGCACAGTATAGCAGGATGTTGCACAACCTTTTCTTGCCTCTCTTATGTATTCCATGTGTCCCTTCTGCTCTATATCAGCCTCTGCTTCTATCTCACCCCCTGCACCTTTCACTGTTCCATCTCACCCCCTGCTGATCTCACCCCCTGCTCCTCTCACTCCATACACTACACTACAAAAGCCAGAATCTCATTTTATTATAACCACTTGCCTGGCATGGTCGCATCAGATGCAACCTTACCAGCAAGTGTTTTATCTGACCTGGTCGCACAGGATGCTACCAGTCAGATAAAGTGTGTTAGCAGTGTCAGGGAAGGGAAACTTTCCTCTATTGCTGCTATCAGAGGGACCGATAGGTCCCTCTGCCTTCTTTCATCCTCCCCTCAGTGTGTGCCCTGCTGCTTATCACTGCTGATTGGTCAGCATGGCAGGACTCCCCACCTAGCAGCTGCAGACAATGGCAGCCTCTGGGAAAGTGTAAACTAACCTCCCCAAGCCACCCCAGCACCCCCCTGTGTACCAGGCAGCTGTCTTGGGGGTAAAATGTTTTACTGATCTTCCCGACTGATGTTCCGATGTTTGAGGAAAATTATTTTTTATTAAAAGAAAGTTACAATTCTATTTTCTTTTTTTAACTAAAATCATTGTGGATAAGGTTGGATTCCTGTTCTTCAACTAATTCACTCATAAAAAAAAACCTGACAATTTCTGAGCTGTTTTTTTTTTTTTTTTTGTTTTTTGGGGGGGGGGATGGCAGTTAATTGGTTAAAAACTGAAAGTGTGAATTTACACAACTGCAGTTCCTTGGTATATAGGGTCTAATTCAGACCCTGTCCCAAATATGCAAACATTGATATGAAGCTATTTTTGCACATGGGCGCATGCGCATATGCTGGTATGTGCATGTGCAAAGCCCTAAAATGCGTTTTCTTCAGAACACAGTTTAAAACCTGGAGGGGAGCGGGAATGGGGCATCGACGTTGCATTTTGTGAGCATCAATGCTCCATTTAAGGGGCGCGATCCGGACAATGCAGGCGTGTCTGTACTGTTGCTGGGGAAGGTCGCTGTGGCTGCGTCACATCACATGCAGCCACTGTGACTTAAAGCATGGTGGGTAGCAGTCTGCCTTCGCAGCTAAGCTGTGTAGGCTAGGCAGAGGGCTACTCAAACCATGTGAAAGCATTGCCACCATGTATGAAAGAGAGGGCGGGAGGCAGTACCCGGAATGCAGGGCGGACTTGCCCTGTGCGGGGCGTCCCTCCGCATGTCAGAGAAAATGATCGTAGCTGTGCATTTTTTCACACATCTACGATCAGATCTGCATTACCCCAATAGTACGTGTACCGACCGATTAGCATCATATTGAGCAATCTGCTAGTGACAATGTTTGTAGTGATAAGTGACACAGCCATCTCTCTGTATACATGTAGGAGATGGGAACACCACATATAGAATATTATTAAAAAGATTGATTGTGCGAACATGTGAAATAAAAAAACCTGCCATGTTGTGACTGTTTAGACTGTAGTAAATCTTGTCTTTCAGATTGGATTAGAAGTCACTGACCTAAAAATAAACCCAGTCATCTGGTCAGTCCACCACTCCCATTGGTTCTCAGTTGCAACCCCTCAAATAAGATCTCTGCCCGTGGAGTTGACCAGGTATCGTCCAAGGAGGGATATGTCTACCCAGGCTCTTGCAGCAAATCTGGCTCTCTCTGCTATACTGGGTGCCTGTGGAGATCCCTGTTCCCTAGTCTGTTATTATAATAGGGATGTTATGGCTGCAATTGATATTATCGCCCCTGTGCATATAAGACCTCGTAAACCACAACGTCGAGCTCCCTGCTTCGACAACAGTGTTAGTGAGCTCAAGAAAAGGAAGCGTAGACTGGAAAGACGATTGAGGAAGACTAACCTAGTGATGACAAAATAAAACTAATAAAGCATAACAAAGAAAATCAATCGACAATCACCAGTAAGAAATCACAGTTTCTGTCAAATGAGCTCATGGCAGCAAACAATAGGCCTGCTCAACCTTTCCGCACAGTGGAGATGCTTTGCAAGCCAGCATGCCTGCAGACTGATGAAACCCTCTCCCAGACAAGATGCAACGAGTTTGCAATCTTCTTTGCAGATAAAATATCCACCATCCGGGCTGGAATCTCCACAGTGCCATCAAAGTAGTGCCAAACTACAAAGCCTGCCCATATAAACGAAAAGAAACGGGAGTGCTGAATGAGTCTAATATATATATATATATTTATTAATAAAATTATTAATAAAACAGTGTTTCATTAAACACATGAATGAAAATAAAAATAAAAATACAAGTACATAAAATAACCTAATGAAAAATTGATTAAATGGTAGTGGTATGGGAAAACCAATTGCTCCTGTAGTGTGTCATCTGATGGAAGAAAATGTTTCCCTTGTGAGCGCTGTACTGAGCCGGGTGTGCAGTGGCTCGATGCAGTCGAAGTACAGAGTGTCACGCCGCTGGTGGAATGTCCGTTAATTGCGTCTGGGCTCTAATTGGTACACACAGCTCGAAGGGTGTCAGGATAATATAGCAGTCAAACGGAATCCTCCAATGGAGTGCCTTAATGCGTTTCCCTGCCTCTAGCACTGGCTGTTTCATCAGAAGGGAATGAATAAGCTAATGGTGGCTTGCCAGGGTATATATACCATGTTAATTAAAAAATCATAATCAGCTGTGCTAGTTAATTGATTCTAAACACAGGTCTCTGCTAAAATGAGCTAAACAGATATAATATATTAGTAAAATATATATAAAAGAAGGAAAACGATTAATTCTAAATATGAATATAAATATGAGGGCTACCGCAAAATACATAATATTATAGATTTGATAAATTATACATTCAAATATAGTGTTCCAAACACATATAAGTAATTGATCATCTTATTAATTCCAAAGTGGTGAACAATTCCAGAAAAACACAACTGCCAGGCTGTTAACCAACCAGCCCCACTCTAGCCACATAACACCCATCCTCTACTCCCTTCATTGGCTGCCTATAAGATAGCGAATCATCTTTAAGACTGGCTTACTGAGTTTCATAGCACTACATGACCAGGGGCCCATGGTACCTGAAGCAGCTTCTGATCCCATACAGCCCCAGTCAATTATTGCGATCTATAGATTAAGGACTTTTTTCAGTACCTAGAATCTCCCATAATTCATCTGGGGGTCGAGCCTCTAGTCATGCGGCTCCGACTCTATGGAACTCACTTCCTTACACAGTGCGAGAGGACCCAACTATAGAATCCTTCAAAAGTAGACTCAAGACTTTCCTGTTTACTCAAGCATTTCCATCATGTCCCTTTAGTATCTACATGCTTCTGTATTTTATGAAAAGCTTTTCTGTACTTCATTATTCTATGTACTATATTATGCTATGTATCTGTTGAGTGCCTTAAGACCTATTAGAGAAAGAGCGCTATATAAATAAAATTATTATTATTATTATTATTGTTGTTAGTAGTAGTAGTGTATATGATTGGTCCACTTGCCAGGTATCCCCATTCACTGTTACAGTATTGTATTCAATACTCTAATTTTCATCAGTGAAGCATTCACCATCCAGTGGTTTAGCTGTGTATTGCATGCTGTGGGTTCTCTCCCATCTTAGCACGCCAGCTTAGGTATTAACATGCCACAACAGAGCAAAGATGTACAGTAAGAAATCACCTCTATATGTAATGTATGTTCAAAATCCAAGTTGAAATGTTGTACAGATGTAGCTATACTCATCGTGGTTACATCTTACAGTGATCGCGCCTTGCTAGGAACGACCACGTTTATGTCTGGGGTGCGCGAGCATCATAGACGTGCATGCACCCCATTCAATGGGAATGGAAAATGCAGTTCTCGGCATGGCTAGGTTAGTGCTCGTTTGGTGCACATGTAGCCACGATGAGCATGGCTGCATCTGTATTTCTGTATTTTTTAATGAAGATTTTGTTATAGAGTATCTAAAATAAGAATGCACACATTTTGGAATACCTCTTATTATATTGCTGAAGTATGTAATATAATCTTGCTCAATGATTGCAGTAAAGAACTGCATCTTTGCGGTTGACCACAGATGTAGGTTTTTTGTTGGTAGCTACCAAACTGTACTGTAGCTGGCAATGTAATATCTACAATATGTGCACAGAAAGGATTAAAGATTTAATGGAAGGATTCAGGATTTAGTCATTAGAGTGTGCAACCCAGAAGTATTATGAATTATTAAACCCTTAATCCAGTGGTTCCCAAACTTTTTTTAATCACGGCGCCCTAGAGTATCATAATTTTTATCACGGCACCCCTAGTCCTAAAGTTTTTAATTGGGAAATTTATAAAAAAAATATGAAATTAAGTAAATTATGTTTATATGTCATACTTAGGTTCAGTTATGTGGTGAGGGACAAGATTTGCTTCTGTTTGTACGCATATTTTATGACTGGCAGCCACAAGTACTAGTTTTTCCTATTACATGGATAATAAATATTTTGAATTGGTCCTGGACCACCAACCCGAGGCACCCCTGCAAGTGTCCCGCGGCACCCCAGGGTGCCACGGCACACAGTTTGGGAACCACTGCCTTAATCATTAATCGTGTACCTGCACAATATTATACAGAAATTTGCTACGTTATACTTTATTGCATCATTGCATTAATGAGAGACTAGAATACTTGTCAACAAAATATAAAAAGTGAAGTAGTTATGTACATATCATTACTCTACTATTCCCTGTGCATTGCTGACCCAGGGTCAGGTTTCACTCAGTTTTATGATGAATTTTACCTCCTATATTAGAATTGAATTGCCATAAAATTTGTAAATAGTTAATCAACTCTGCCTGCAACTTCATAGCTCATGCCTGATTTATGAAGTGTCCACATGCTTTAATAATAAGCAGTATAATACACATGTTTCAACCTACATTTAAGAGTTCTTAATTCTTACAGCTTATGTAGTATTTTGTGCTGGTGAATGAACATATCTGTCTTCCAGGTACTCTGGTTGCTGCATAAACCCCTGAAATTGTGAGAGACATGTCGCCAAAATGTTTGATAAAGATGGTTGGGGGATAGAACAATTATATAGGAGAATGCATTGCCTTGTAAATATGATATGTAGAGCCATTAAATCTGCATTGCCTTGTAAATCTGATATGTAGAGCCGGCCCTAACCAATATGACGCCCTAGGCAAGATTTTGGCTGGTGCCCCCTAGCTCCACCACTAGATCCGCCTCTGACCTTGCACTCCTTCCCCAGCTCCATCACCCCTCACCTATAGCAGTCTTCATTTTGGTGCTCCTACTGCCTATATTTTAAATAGGAAGCCCAAAAAGGTGCGTGTTCTTGATTGGAAGGGGAATGGACACACAATAGTATCCCCAATTCAAAATACGCACACAGTAGTGCAACTTTATTCACATTATATCATGCGATAGTGTCCCTTATTCGCATTACATCACACAGTAGTACCACTTTACCTTATAAATGTTACTCCGCACAGTAGTGCCCCTTATTCACATTACCTCACATTGAATTGCTCCTTATTCACATTAGACCACACAATAGTGCCCTTACTCTACGTTACATCACACCATATACACATATGCCGCAGATTATTAATGCCCTTATACACATGACATACATAATGTGCCTTACACATATGCCACACATTATTAATGCCCTTATACACATAAAAACACACATAGGGGGTCATTCCGAGTTGATCGCTAGCTGCATTCGTTCGCTGTGCAGCGATGAGGCTAATAAAAAAGGCACTTCTACGCATGCGTATGCAGCGCAATGCGCACGCGCGTCGTACAATTGCAATGAACTATGTAGTTTTACACAAGGTCTAGCGAAGCTTTTCAGTCACACTGCTGGCCGCAGAGTGATTGACAGGAAGAGGGCGTTTCTGGGTGTCAACTGACCGTTTTCAGGGAGTGTTCGGAAAAACGCAGGCGTCCCAGGAAAAATACAGGCGTGGCTTGGCGAATGCCGGGCATGTTCATGATGTCAAAACAGGAACTAAATAGTCTGAAGTGATCGCAAGCACTGAGTAGGTATTGAGCTACTCTAATACTGCACAAAAAAAGTTTTCAGCTGCTCTGCGATCCTTTCATTCGCACTTCTGCTAAGCTAAAATACACTCCCAGTGGGAGGCGGCATAGCGTTTGCATGGCTGCTAAAAACTGCTAGCGAGCGAGCAACTCAGAATGACCACCATAGTTCCCCTACACATACAGTATGCCACACATTATCAATGCATTTATACACATGACACACATATTGCCCCCTGACACACTACTGCACAACCAACCCACCTGAACACAGAACTCACATGGCCACTAACACTGTGACCTCTGCTTCTGCTTGGATACAAATGTGTCCTCATACATCTTGCCTCAATACACCATACAGCAGGAGATGCCTGGCGTGAGTCAGCTGGCAGCTCTGCTAACATCAGGCGCCTTTCTTGCCGAAAATGCATCTTATTTGCATTGCTATGTGGCTAGGATGCACGATCATGATAAAATGATATATAGCATACTTATATTCTGTGTGTTATTGCGGCTGTATCTGCATATGAAATGCTATGTTACAGTGATTTCCAGGAATGCACTGCTACACAGCATTTTGTATGCGGATACAGTCGCAGTCACACACAGAACATAGGCATGTTGCATATCATTTTAATCAGCAGAAGATGCTTACTGCCCTTGGCATTCCAAATGCCCTAGGCATTTGCCTAGTTTGCCTATGCCTAGGGCCGACTCTGGGTATAATGGCCTATATTAATACGGAATCAGTGAAAGACAATTAACATAGGACAACAGGCCATTAATAAGAAGTGCCAGGATGTAGTCATCCAAATCTGTATAAAAGAAATAAAAACCACAATCACTACTCGAGTCTTGATTGTGATAAAACTACAGGAATTAAAACAAATAACAAAAAATTAAACTAAAACTGTGAAAAACACGATGGCTAAGCTTTAATGCATATACTGTACTAAATGATAATTATATGCATGTTTAGATTCACTATATGGACAAAAGTATTTTGCCACACCTGTTAATTATTGAATTCAGGTGTTTCAATAGACCCATTGCCACAGGTTTATAAAATCAAGCACCTAGCCATGCAGTCTCCATTTGCAAACATTTGTGATATAAAATGGGTTGTTCTGAAGAGCTCAGTGACTTCAAGCATGGCACTGTGATAGGATACCACCTTTGCATTTACACGGTTCATGAAATTTCATCCCTGCTGGATATTTCACATTCAACTGTAAGTGATATTATTAGAAAGTTTATTAGAAAGTGTTTAGGAACAACAGCAACTCAGCAACGAAGCAGAAGACTACATAAAATCACAGAGCGGGATCAACGCCTGCTAAAGTGCACTGTGCATAAAGTTGCCAACACTCTGATACTCCATCTCTGAAGAGTTCTATACTTCCAGTGGCATTAATGTAAGCACAAAAACTGTGCAGCAGGTTCTTAATGGAATGGGTTTCCATGCCCGAGCAGCTGCATGCAAGCCTCACATCAGCAAGTCCAATGCCAAGCATAGGTGGGAGTGGTGTAAAGCACACCAACACTGGACTGTGGGGCAGTGGAAATGTGTTCTGTGGAGTGACAAATCATGCTTCTCTGTTTGGCAGTCAGATGGGCGAGTCTGGGTTTGGTGGATGCCATGAGAACATTACCTGCCTGACTGCATTATGCCAACTGTGAAGTTTGGTGGAGGAGGGATAATGGTATGGGGATCTTATCAGGGTTAAAGCTAGGCCCCTTATCTCCAGTGAAGGGCAATCTTATGCTTCTACCTTGTGACAACAGTTTGGGAATGGCCCTTTTTTATTTCAACATGACTGTGCCCCAGTGCACAAAGCAAGTATTATGAAGACATGGTTTGAAGAGTTCAGTGTGAAAGAACTTAACTGGCCCACACAGAGCCCTGACCTCAACCCCATCAAACACCTTTGGAATGAACAGGATCGGAGATTGCGAGCCAGGCCTACTCGTCCGACATCAGTGCCTGACCTCATAAATGCTCTACAGCATGAACAATCCCAAATTCCCACAGAAAATCTTATGGAAAGCCTTGCAAGAAGAATGTAAGTTGTTATAGCTGCAAAAGGGGGACCAAGTATATGTATTTGAATACAATATCATAACAGTCACTGTTGGTGTAATGGTCAAGTGTTCGAATACTTTTGTCCATATAGTGTATATACATGTAAAGTGTAAATACAGCATGTCCAACAGCAACCTAAACAATTAAAATGACTATTATGTACTTTTGTAGAGCACATACTTTAATGAAAACAAACGTGTTGGACATTAAAATCAAGATTAGTGTAGCCGACATTCAGACTGCTATTTTGTTTTGTGGTTTGATCGTTTATGCCAGGAACTGTCAATGACTATAAATAATAAAATAAATGAGCTTATTAACAAATGTGAAATATTTACATTTTTATAACAATATTATCATTGTATATTTGATTCTTAGAAAGATAAGAGAACTTCATAGTATTTCAAAAACAACTTCAGTTTCTACTCTTTACTTCTAAATCTTCCATCATGCTGTCACCATAATACACGTGGGAGTGATCCTAAGAAGAATAATTACCACCACCTGCATAAGAACTTGAACTGGCCACATTTCATCAGCTACAAAGGAATACAAATTTTTTACCCAACATAATCTTTATACAAAAATGTCACCAGATGCTTCAGTTGTCCCCCTTCATCTAACAGTAGCACATTCATATATTACAGGAGTGAATGAGGTGACTGGGATTTTAATTTTAAATTGTGGAATATGGAATGTCCTGTTCCCTTTGGGAACTAATAAATCACCCCATCCATCCAATTACATTTTATTTAATCTAAATGTGGGCACAGAAGTCCATGGCGACTTCTAATTTCCTTATACAGGTTGAGTATCCCATATCCAAATATTCCGAAATACGGAATATTCCGAAATACTGACTTTTTTAAGTGAGAGTGAGATAGTGAAAACTTTGTTTTTTGATGGCTCAATGTACACAAACTTTATTTAATACACAAAGCTATTAAAAAGATTGTATTAAATGATCTTCAGGCTGTGTGTATAAGGTATATATGGAACATAAATGAATTGTGTGAATGTAGACACACTTTGTTTAAAGCACAAACTTATACAAAATAATGGCTAAAATTACCTTCAGGCTGTGTGTATAAGGTGTATATGTAACAAAAATGCATTCTGTGCTTAGACTAGGGTCCTATCGCCATGATATCTCATTATGGTATGCAATTATTCCAAACTACGGAAAAATCCCATATCCAAAATACCTCTGGTCCCAAGCATTTTGGATAAGGGATACTCAACCTGTATTTCAAAGTAAAATATATACTGTATGTATCATGCAAAATTGTGTTCCTTTGGATATATTAAATGCTATATCCTTTGGACTTAACTACACTTGTAATATTTTGTAATACATAGAAAAATATCTTAACAATTTCAAAATAAAAATAATAAACTGTTTAGTCTCAATTTACAATCTCAACAATAGTGTCTGTTTAAGTGTAGAGCGTTTGCAATGATGCACATTGCATACCCCAGGACTAACTTGCCAGATTTCTTTATTTAAGATTTTTAAATACTAAAACAGTTATGAATGTCACCCTGTGTTCTGTGTTGGCACCCTGATTCAGACTTTGTAAACATTCACAGTCATTGAGAAGATAGAGTTGGAAGATTAGATTATGTAGAGACATACAATATTCATAAAGAAAATGTATAGTCCTCCGTAGGATAATATGAGTAATGTGTGTAAATAAACCAAAATGTCAAAAAGAGAAGAGGAGACAAAATAATCTGTGTAGGGCCTCTTAGAACACTGCATATTTGAAGAGGGGGATTTTTAAGGACAAGATTCACACATATTTTGCCTAAAATTACATTAAGAATAGAAAATTTTACAATTTTGGAAGGTGACACTTTCAGACATACAGTATATACAGCTCCAAAAATTTTTGTGTGTTTTTTAAATATGGGTATGACTTTTTTCAGGTGGCACATGTTTTAATTTCAACAAGGATATTTGTAAATGAATCATTTCCATCTCGACCCTTAAAAGTTAAAGTGGCGTTAGCCGTCTTTATTTTAAACCACTAGAATCGGTCTTATCCATCTATTTTTTCATATAGGGACTGATTCATAGATTGGTGCGATAATATTTAAATGCTAGTTTCACCCTTCCCCTTGTGCCCTAGCGAGCACCAGAATATTCAAGCCCTGAGATGAAACCTGGATTAAGGGCATAATTCAGACCTGATCGCAACAGCAAACTTTTTCTCAAATGGGCAAAACCATGTGCAGTGCAGGTGGGCAACCTGTAACATGTGCAGAGAGAGTTAGATTTGGGTGGGGTGTGTTCAAACTGAAATCTAAACTGCAGTGTAAAAATAAAGCTGCCAATATTTACCCTGCACAGAAACAAAATAGCCAACCCAAATCTCTCTCTGCACATGTTATATCTGCCCCACCTGCAGTGCACATGTTTTTTCCCATTAGAGAAAGATTTTGTTTTTGGGATCAGGTCTGAATTAGGACCTAAGGTGGGTGCACAGGGATGACAGCTGGGTCTGCACTGTAGCTGTCGGTGATGCACCCGCTGTGGCAGCAATATACAGAGGCTGATCCATGCTGAGATTACCAGTCCCAGCACCTTGGGTTGAGCAGGGCCAGCCCCTTCAGGGTGATTTATCACCTTGAAATTTGGTTGACTATGGTGTGCCCTTCACTACTGCAGCTCAACAGGTGGATCAAGGAGGGACTACTTATTCTCCCCTAAATGCCTGCAGCACATCAACTCATAGTTTTCTGGGAACAGTTAGCAGTGCTTGCAGGTACAATTAGTCTACAATACAATACAATACAAAATAAATAATAAATAAAATTAATTATTAAATATGTCTTACATATTAACAGTGTGCAATACAATAAAATGCAATACAAATATTTATCCTTTATTCCGTAAGGGCCTGCTTTTCTGAAGAGCTCTGGGCCCCCTGGAGCCTTAATAAAGCTCTGCCTGAGATGCCCATTTTCTGTACACAGTTGCATTGACGGTGGTTCAATATACTGTAGGCAACCTGTGCAGATAGAGCTTTAAGAACAGGTCCAAAGACCCCAAAGGAGACCTAAACTATTTTTCACACTCATGAACATAACTCTTTTACTTTGTGATTTCCTACTTGTTCCATCCCCATTCACATAAAATGACACAGCCATGTCACGTAATACTCTATGACTTCTAAATGCAGCAGATAACAGTTCACAGCCTCCCACAAAATCACCACACTTGGGGCCTAATTCATGATTGTACGCAATGGTGATTATCATTTAGCATGCAATGGAGCAATTACTGGCAGTCTGTGCATGTGCTGTGATTGCAATGTGCATGCACTAAGGTACTGCTGTGATCTCGCTCACACTGAGGATTCCATCGCTAAGTGATTGACGGTATTTGACTTTTGGAGGTGTTATCTAGGAGTTTACAGGGACTGGTTGGAAAAATGCAGGCGTGTCGTGGTGGTTTTTGGGGTGTGTATATGGTGTCCGCTGCGAGTTTGTACGTACAAAAACATGGTGCCTGTGCCAGCTATGGCTGAGTGCTGTGTTATTTTTTCAGCCCCCTCCTTACAAAATCAGAAAATTAATTCAGCACATACTTGACACAAAAGTGATTTCCATTGTGTTTTTTTTTCATAATAAAATAATTTGTAAGGAAATAAGTAATCTTAGCCCAAATTGGGAAAAATCTTCTTTCATGGTTCTTTATAATACAAATGGAAAAATACCCCAAAACCTGATATTTCACAATTAAAAAGACACATCTACACTCACTGCATAACTACAGCCCCCACAGCCACTGCGGAGGCTTTAAGTTGCCAGGCTTGGGGGTTGCCACCGATGTTTAAGCAGATTCACATGAGGACTAGCCATCCGCATGTAAATTTGCTAAATGTCTCTCATAAAATGGCCACCAGCTTGGACGAGACAGATGCTAGAGATCATACTTGACCTCTAGTGTCTGACTGGGAGTACAGCGCTACCACATTACTATGGAAGTGCTGAGAATGCTTAGCGATGTACTGGCACCAACAAACATTACACCCCTGGCAATGAGCATTACACTTAGAGCATGAAACACCTGGCAAACAGCGTGGAACCCAGAAAATTAAACTCCTGACAATGAACAGTTAAAAGTATTGCCTTATTGTGGAGCTTAATGTGTAATGGACATTGTTGTGTGTGGTATAGTATATCAGGGGCAGTGTTATGTGTGGGATAATGTATAATGAGGATTGCGATTGCAGTGTGTGGTTATAATGTGTCACAGGCATTACGGTGTGTGGCATAAAGTATCATGGGCATTGCAGTGTGTGGCATAATGTGTCACGGGCATTACAATGTCTGGATTAATGTGTTAGAGGCATTGTGATGTGTGGCATAATGTGTTAGAGACATTACGGTGTGTGGTATAGTGTGTAGGAGGCATTATAATGTGTGTTATAGTATAGGACGTCAGGCCTATAAGGACGTTGCAGTGACTAGTGTATGAAGTTGCTAGTTATTAAGTGGCAGCTAATATCAATAGCAGTGTTATACCTGTGTTTCATTGGTTGCATCTTCAACTGATATTTGGAATTGACTCCTGTCTCTCCTTTTCACCAACAGGTAACTACAGCAGAGAGCTGATCACTGTGTGTTTATTGCTAAAAAGATATATTTGGTAACTACAGCAGAGAGCTGATCACTGTGTGTTTATTGCTAAAAAGATATATTTGGTAACTACAGCAGAGAGCTGATCACTGTATGTTTATTGCTAAAAAGATATATTTGGTAACTACAGCAGAGAGCTGATCACTGTGTGTTTATTGCTAAAAAGATATATTTGGTAACTACAGCAGAGAGCTGATCACTGTGTGTTTATTGCTAAAAAGATATATTTGGTAACTACAGCAGAGAGCTGATCACTGTGTGTTTATTGCTAAAAAGATATATTTGGTAACTACAGCAGAGAGCTGATCACTGTGTGTTTATTGCTAAAAAGATATATTTGGTAACTACAGCAGAGAGCTGATCACTGTGTGTTTATTGCTAAAAAGATATATTTGGTAACTACAGCAGAGAGCTGATCACTGTGTGTTTATTGCTAAAAAGATATATTTGGTAAATTGTTAAGTGGATTAATATCTGTAGTCAGCAAAAACCTTGTGATTGACTGGGGCTTAGTGATCTCACAGTTGGTAGTTGATTATCACCTTTTGGTTGAGGGTTGCTGTGTGGGGGAGGGGGTGTAATCACAAAGAGCATGTGTTTGTAGACTTACTTAACCAGTATAGTATAGGACGTCAGGCCTATAAGGACGCTGCAGTGGCTAGTATATGAAGTGGCTAGTTATTAAGTGGCAGCTAATATCAATAGCAGTGTTATACCTGTGTTAAACCGAAGGAAAACAGAAGGCAAACAAACTTACAAATTAACAAAAGGCCTGCATTACAACCTAAAAACTCTGGAACTTTATGTGGCCTCTCCTCGCCTCAAACATGAGAACACCAAGACCATGCTTACAACCTCTCTGTCTGAGAACATCAAGTCTGTCCCTGGGCCTAACCATCAAGATGAACAGGGAACTGTGGGGGAAGAGCACCAGGACCGGGATCAGCAGGGACATCCCCATTGCGTCTGAGTATGCCCCCCTCATTCTCATACCCAACCGAACTAAGATCTGATCAAAATGTTATCCCAATCCTACTTCTGCCACTAGTTACCTGCTATTGTGTCTTTTTTTTTTTTTTTTTTTTCCTCTCCATTGCTCGCTTCCAACCCACCATGTGTTTTCCTGTAATGTTTACCTCCACTGATTGCACACCTTTCCATTGTGCCCTACATGCAGGGTACATCATACTATTACTTAAGCATCAGTTTTCCCATATATGAACTTGGCCCTTGCATGGCTCACCTCCCACAGTGTAACCTTCAAAGTGCGCCCAACATGGCTGCCCCATATGGTACACTTGTGGATGGGATGAAAAAATACATGGACCTTGTGGTTTTGTTGGAACCCTACTCTAAACTGTAGGACTCTGAAATCACCCCCATTTTGTGTCATCTCTTCTAGGGGTAGACTATTCCACCTGGGTAATCCTACGCTTAGCGCCCAAGATGGCTGCTGCACTTGGTACCTATAAGGGTGGAATACACAACCCTTGGAAGTTATTACCCAAAATGCCTTCACCAATCCTGCATTATGCTTTCTGTGGATTTAAGATTTTTCTTTTATGTCTGTGTTGCTTGTCTATTGTTGTATTACTCAAATCCTCTGTATCATGTGCATTGTTTTTGATGTCTGTAAAGCGCCTTGAGTCCTGTTGGAGAAAGAGCGCTATATAAATAAAATTATTATTATATTATTATTATTATAATCCGTAATTGGCATTACGGTGTGTGGCATAATGTGTAAGGGGCATTACTATAGGAGTAAATATTAAAAATAATGTAAGAAGCATGAATCAGGTTTTTTTTTCTCTGTGGTGTCCAATGTCTGGGCATGCAGGTTGCAAAACTGGGGTGTAAGGTAGTCTTTTCCAGCAATGCCACAACCCTTGCAGTGAAGCCACTCACACTTTTTGGAGTGCGGGTGTCTATGATAAATTCAAATTCTTTACTTTTAATTTGGCAATGAGGAGGAGGGGTGCAAGACATTTTCTTTGCAGGGGGAGGAAAATGTATAGTTATGCCGTCTCCACTCTCATACTGACCACCACTTATTGAAAGAAGCACGTGGTATATAATCATAATATTAGATGATAATGTTCTGCATAAGACAGATATCTATTGGTCCCCAAAATATTCTGTGTTATACAGGTATGGTATCAGACAGCAGGTAATGGCTTTACCTGTTGTCCATGTGAGAATATTACAGAAAATTATGGCCCTCTTTCCGAGTTGATTGCTCACTAGCTACTTTTAGCAGCCATGCAAACGCATAGTCGCCGCCCACCGGGGAGTGTATTTTAGCATAGCAAGAGTGCGAACGCCTGTGCAGCCGAGTGGCAGCAAACACATTTTGTACAAAACAAGACAAGCCCTGTAGTTACTTATTCTGTGTGATGATTGCTGTGACGAATGACACGGTAATGACGTCAGAAACCCGCCCAGCAAATGCCCGGTCACGCCTGGATTTCCAAACACTCCCAGGAAACGGTCAGTTGACACCTATAAACGCCTTCTTCCTGTTAATCTCCTTGCGATCGGCTGTGCGAATGGAATCTTCACTAGATCCAGTGCACAGCAGCGATGCTCTTTGTGCCCGTACGATGCACGTGCGCATTGGGGCACCTACGCATGCACAATTTGGCCATTTTTTTACCTGATCGCTGCGCTGCAAAAATCGTCAGTGAGCGATCAACTTGGAATGACCCCCTATATAGTTTATGGGCCCTCATTCCGAGTTGATCGCTCGCTAGCGGTTTTTAGCAGCCGTACAAACGCATAGTCGCCACCAACAGGGGAGTGTATTGTCACTTTGCAAGAGTGCGAATGCCTGTGCAGCAGTGCGCCTGCAAACACATTTTGTGTAAAACAAGACCAGCCCTGTAGTTACTTATTCTGTGCGATAATTGCTGCAACGAGTGACACAGTAATGACGTCAGATACCCGCCCAGCAAACGCCCGGCCATGCCTGTGTTTTTCCAGACACTCCCAGAAAATGGTCAGTTGACACCCAGAAACTCCCACTTCCTGTCAATCTTCTTGCGACCGCCAGTGCGACTGAAAGTGTCGCTAGTACCTGTGCAGAACCATGATGCTCTTTGTACCCATACGTCGCGCATGCGCATTGCAGTGCAGATTTGCTGTTTATTTAACTGATTACTGCGCTGCGAAAAATGTCAGCGAGCGATCAACTCGGAATGACCCCCATAGACTCTTTAAGGTGGTATTTTTACCCTGTTTGTTGAATGGGCAATTTTAACTGGTGCGGACTCAACATCGTCCTTGTATTATAAGAAACAAGGTGTACCTGAGATCCTCCTTCTCTGGTACTAAATAAAAAGCAACCGGAATGTGAAAACAGATTTGATTGGCTACCAGGGAGGGGAAGTTTATTTTGTAATTGTTTTGGAATAATAAGTTACTGGTACCACTGGTGCTGTTGCCAATGAAGAAATCCCAGACTTGATAATCCACTTACAGTTCAGGATCATTGGGAAGAGTTCCATTGCTAATCAGCTCTGGGCTGGTAGAAAATAGAAGCTATTTTTTTTTTACCTCTCCCTCTCCCACATAGAGGCACCAGCCGAGATCTGAACCACTTGGGGCTAGGATTAACAACAATATGGGGACCACACAATCATGGGGGTAAATTTACTAAGCTGTGAGTTCTATTTAATATGGGATGTTGCCCATAGCAACCAATCGGATTCTACTTCTCATTTATCTAGCACCTTCTAGAACATAATACCTGGAATCTGATTGGTTGCTATGGGCAACATCCCATCTTAAATAGAACTCCCATCTTAGTAAATTTACCCCATAGTCTCCCTATTAGAGTAGAAACCAGAGAACTTTGTCTGGGGCTGTAATTTCATATTACTGGTCACCTTTGCTTTGTGACAGCAATGGGATTTCCTGAGTTTCCAAATTCACCAATGTGTTGGCGCATCTTGAGCCATTCATGAATTCATTCACTTGCAGAAAATCTGCTTAGTCATTAAAGCAATGGCTGAAATATTGAATGTAGATGCAGCATATAAAAGCTATGCATAAATCTCTAAAAAATAATATTTATCAATGGCCTTAGGTGTTAATTAGTAATTTATTTGTAGTTCATACCGATATCTGCCACAAACATATATTTGGTCCTACATCTTTGAAATGAATAGAATAATATAATACATAAGACGCAATTGTAGCAAAGCACCTTCCTAAATCTTTTTCTGTACTGTTTGATATATTTTGAAACACATTACAGCACAACAAATTCAATATTTTATACAAAAATTAAGTTAATAACTTCTTTAAAACACATTTAACATAATTTTTTAACAAATTTTTGGAATTTGTTTTCTGTATGGCATATTTTGAAACTTGGTACGCAGCAAAGTCTCATCCCACTCATTGCAGTAATATCTTGTTTCTTTAAGAATTCTGTTGCAACTTTTATCTCATTCTCTCCACCCACTAAAGGGGACAAGGATATGTCATCTTGGAAACACCTGCTTACCCCCTCTTGGCACCCATGTATATATCTAGTGCACTGTTTACTTTGTTGAAAGAGGAGTCCGCTACTGTGCAAACTCCAGTCTTCTTGTTCTTCAGGGAGGCCTCACGCCCTATGCAAAGATGGCCAATGATATCTCTACTGAACATGTGCAGTGGCATTTTGAGACTGTGTAGAGTGACATGGTGGGAGAGGAAAGTCTCCTGCTTAGTTCATATGAGAAACCTAGTTATTACTTGATATAAAGCTGCATCCCTGCACTGCTACTCAATTGCAGTATGCACTAACTGGCTGCAGAGCTTTATAAAACCCTACTACATTCAAGCTATGCATCAACACCAGTGTGTATACAACAGTGAGTACAGCAGTACCTGCTATCTTTCAAAAAACAACAACAACCTGCTTGAGTAACTGGGGTGTTCAAAGTTTGAGTCATCTGCCGGTATGTGTCTATGTAACTCTGAAATCATTTCCAACATACATATCCTAAACTCTGGAGTGGGCAACTGGTGGGATTAGGTTGGCACAAATCAGCATATTATCTCCAGCATGGGAAGCACCATACTAAACTATTTAACTAACAAATCTGTTCTATCTCTATGTTTGAAATGAAAATGTGAAAAATTGATGTTTTTATACTTGAAACTACTGTACAGTATATAATATTTTTTAAACAAAAATTTACAATGAACCCATTTTCAAGCACCTAAAAGATACAATAGCAGTTGTACATAATACTGGCAGGATCCCTCCCATCACTTGTTGTAATTCAGTGAGGTGCAAATTGCTCTATTTGCCTTATCTAAATGAGATGCCTCATGGTAAATGTACTTTTCCTTCACTCCTTTTGTGCTCTATTCATTATTAGGACTGCTGCAGTGAGTGATCATAAACATGATATAGAAAATCAGTTTTGTATGCAACATACAGTGGAAACGTCTTTGATTGCATCATTTATGTTGACATCTGATAGTATACGCCTTCACACATTTGTACATTTTATTTCCCACAAAATAAAAAATGCCAATCAGACAATATTGTAAGCCTGAAATGTCTAATAAATGCTTTTTTTTCTTCCTTGTCTTCCTTGAAACATGTCTCTGAAGTCATCACATCTACCAGCCATCTTTGAATTATTCATGACCACGCTACTCCACAGCTTGCTCACATGTGGGACTTCTTGGCATGCTGCCCCATTAACATCCACAGACATGCACAAAATCTAGGCAAAATCACGAACATTTGTACATTAAATCCATAAGCAAATCCCTGGTTCTGCATTAATCACCAGCGCACACATCGCCTGTTGTCTAACTAAATTACTTACTAGACTATGAGATTTCTTTTTTTTTTCTTTATACAAATTCTGTCTTTTTTTTTTGTCTGAGCTTATTAAATTTGATTATGTGTTTTAGCTTAGTTTTATATGGTATCCTTTTTCAATGTATTTCCTCCTAGTGTTTTTTCGCAGCCCAACTACGTAATGATGTATGTGTGTGTTTCATTGTATATACCCTAGAACATCTGTAGAATAGCTGTCAAGTGGAAAGGTAAGGGATGATACTCTTGCTGATAAGTGTATTCATCTGGTGCATAAGGTCCTTCTGAACAACTAATTAATGAAAGGAAGGAGACAGCAAGGTTTGATGCTGTCCGTTATGTTTCCTGTTACCAATGACAATGTCAGCAAATACTGTCAAGCTGGCATGTATTGCATTGAAAAGAAAGTCAATATTTTGAATGTTGAAAAATGTGAAGGAATGCAAGTATTTTATATATTGGTACAATAACATGTCCCTTACCTCTTCTAATTACTGCAAGTGTAAGCACAGAAAATAACTTTGCATTTCCAAGCACTGTAAAATTGAATGATAGAGGTGAACATATTTTTTTTTCTCCTTTTAAAATTAAATGTAATTTTAGAGTAAAAAACAGTTCTATGGAAGTAGTACTTCTTTAGTCATAGCCTCATTCATTCCTCTGATGGGTAATTACTGTCAGTTTTTCACTAAAAGCCTCTATTTGAACCATATCTAAAAGAAATAATAATTCTATCCTTAGTGGTAGTCGTATATATATATTTTTTCTTTTGATCAAAGCTCACTTATCACTATTAGGAATTCACAGTTGCGATTACCAGCAAATGCCTAGCATACACTGTAATAGAGTTTTGAAGGTCAAACTGCTGCAGATGCTACAGAATGAAGTTTTAATGTGAAGATATGGGGAAAATTACAGGACAAGTAGAGGAAACAAGTCTATAACAACTGAATTGATGTCTAATGGGTCTCTTGCTGGGGAATGGTGAGATTAACTCTACCATTATGTAAGTGGAAAACAAACAGAGCTCTTAAAGAGACCCAAAACAGGAACTACCTGTATATAGAACACCATCTTTTATAGTTTGCTTTATTTTATATATCACATGAATTCTAATGCTGATAGGATAAATACAGATATGCTGAAATATTCAAATAGTATTCTAATGGCATACGTAAAACACCCAGGACTCAATCTACTCATCTTCATCCATCCAAGATGAGCAACAGATAATTTATTCTTAACTAAAAAGCAATAGTAGAATACAGACTTGAATGCCAACAATATCCTACAGTGAAATTTCCAAAAAAGCACTAAAGTATCTGGGAAGTGCCCTAGCAGCAAACTGATCATTAATAGTCATATAAATTGAGGACATATGTTTTGGGAGCAATGATAAATGAATCGTGACTGAAGGTCTCAGAGAAGACTTACTGTTCAAAATTGTTTAATAAAATGGTGTTAATACGTTGAATGTACTTTAAGCTATAAATATACCAATCACATACTGTTTTACAGTATTAGTAATAGAAGTTTTAGTGCCAGTAGTAGTAGTAAGAGTAGTGATTGTAGTATTAGCAGTACTAGAAGTGGTAGTAGTAATAATAATAGTAGTTGTAATAGCTGTAGTAGTTGTATTAGTAATAGTAGTAGAAGTGGCAATAGCACTTGTAGTAGTAACATTAGCATTGGTAGATTCATGATAGCTGTATTAGTAATAGTAGTGATAACAGTAGTAGCATTAATAATAGAAATAGTGGTAGTAATAGTATTTACAGTAATAATTGTAATTGTAGTAGTAATTGTAATAGTGACATAAGTGGTGATAGCAGTTTGAGTAGTCCTAATAGAAGTGGTAGCATTCATAGTGGTATCAATAGTAGACATAGGAATTATAATAGGTAGACCAAGAAAGGACTCTGGACACTATTCAACAGAGAATTGTGATCGCAATGCAGTGGATCTGTCTAAAATGTAATATTTATTGATATATTCTAAAAATGATTGGAGCCCAGACAGAGCAAATATGATCACATATAAAATCAAATAAGCACTTGCAAAAATATATGCTATATGATAAGTCAAAGAGAGCCAAAGAAGAGGCACTGGTCACCACAAAATTATTTACAAGTAATTTTAAGTGAAATCACCATATAGGAGTCCACAAAAAAGGGGGATGTGCTACATATATGGCTGTAAATTACAGAATATGTCTACTGCATATAAAATTGACAATCATAGCTCCTACATATGTCACAAGAGTCAACAGTGCAAAAAGCAGGATTTGAATGACAGGTCACAAGGTGCTAGGTTTAGCACTATTAGTGATATGCCAGCAGGTATATAGCATCAGATACAAGGCAAAAGACAAGAAGATTACAACACCTGGTATTCTCAGGAGCTCACCCATCCAAGTACTAATCAGGCCCAATACTGCTTAGCTTTCAAGATCAAATGAGATTGGGAATTTCCAGTGTGGTATGGTTGTAAATACAATCAATGGTTCCCTTGCAGACGGTTTTTACACCATCAAGGTTAACCATCAATATTACCATTGATGTTGACCATCAATGGTTAACCTAAAATGGCCATCCCTAGTACTTCTACACATTCGTTAAGTGACGCATGAATCGCAGGGGGTACTGGGAGGGATTCGATTGGATCCCTCTATTGGGGAATCATGGAAAGAAGCCCATATGCTTATATAGGGCAACGCGATCTTCAGATTGCGTTGCCCACTGCATCCATGCCCCAGTATGTATTTTATTCTGCTGTTTGGTGTATATGCGGTTAGCAGCCAAACCTCAGAAACAGCATTTTTGGAGGTTTGGCTGCATTTTTAGGGTTGCTGCATGTCACCCAATAACTTCCCCAATAAGAGGACAGTTCCAGTCTATGGCTTCCAAACACTATCCATGCAAATTGAAGATGATAGAGGCACATCAATAAGATATAGGATACACAGAATCATTTAGTGCTAGCAAAATGAGAGACCAATAAAATGGTCTTCTTACAGTAAGTTGAAAATATAACAATATGTATAGAACTGTACATAATTAATAAGAAAAGTATAGAATTAGAACAGAATCATCCTGTATATACAGACATCAGAAACATTATACTATTTTTCTATTAAGACAAAAAAAACTATAGGGATGGGCTGCTTGCCCAGAGCAGAAAGGAGAGCAAATAAATCTTAATGCACCTTTACAAAAATAGACAAAAAAAAAGAGAAAATATTATCCGTCCTCATCTTTGTATGAGAATGGCAGTGCCCACTGGTGAACTAATGCATATTGCTCTATCATTTGAAAGTTGAATTATCCTGAATGTGCAGGAAGTGCTTTATATTTTGGAACCATTGTATGTAGTTTAGCATAATCAGGGCCGGACTGGCCCACAGGGGAACAGAGGAAACCACCGGTGGGCCCTACTGCCTGTAGGCCCTTCTCCTCTTCTTGGGATCAGGTTCCAGACTCTATCCTAGTGTACTTCAATTATGCATTATTCATGTGTTGCATTATACTTCACAAGAATATTGTTTATTATATATTTACCAAGGGGCACAGAACATGTACTCTGTAATGATGGTTATACAAACCTCTGTGGTGGCTGGCCATGCCCCACTGGAGTGTGGCCACACCCTTAAGTATGGGCCCCTACAACAGCATCCCCCGGTGGGCCCTTCATGCCCCAGTCTGACACTGAGCATAATTAGTGATATTTCTTCAAATATTGGGATAATATTTGAAATTTCTCCCTCTGTCAATCACTTCTCACATGGAATGATCAGTATTTTAGAAGGTGTTTCATGGGTTTTTTAATGATTAGCATTACTGCTTCACAGCACCGAGATCTTTGATTTGCTTCCCACCATGGCCCCAACTGTGTGGAATATAGTCTCCTTGTGCTTGTGTGCGTTTCCTCCAGGTTATATGGTTTCCTCCCAGAATCCAAAAATATACTGGTACAGTAGGTTAATTGGCTCTCAACAACAATTTTTTGTGTGTGTGCATTTAATAGGGAATATATGGGGTAATTCAGACCTGATCACTGGGCTGCTAACTTTGCTGACCTGCGTTCAGAAAGTCGCCGCCCAAGGGGAGTGTAAATTCACCCAAGCAAGTGTGTGACCACATGTGTAAGCTGAGCTGCAAAAATCCAGTGTGTGCAGTCTGTGCACAACCCAGGATTTACTCCTACAGTGCGATGAGAATAGACTGAACGGGGCCGGAGCCGACGTCAGACACCCTCACTGAAAATGCTTGGGTATGCCTGCATTTTTCCAGACACTCCCAGTAAACAGTCAGCTACCACCCACAAATCACCTCTTTCTGACAATCACCTTACGAACGCCCATGCTATTGGAATATTCGCACCATCCTGTCGCTGGTTGGCAAGGCCTGTTGTTTGGCGACGCACCTCCGTATTGCGGTGCATATGCATGTGCAGTCTATTGCTGATTGTCCGCTGTGCGAAAACACACAGCAGTGATCACATCTGAATCACCCTCTCAGATTGTACTCTCTACTGGGGCAGGCCAGGGACTGATGTGAGTGGCTGAATTTTCTCTGTGAAACACTGCAAAATATGTGTGCACTATATAAATAATTTCAGTGATGCCAACCACATATACTGCCTTCTATAATTATTGCATTAGCAGTAAGTAGGCTTGGGGAGGGAGAGAAAGAGAGAGAGAGAGAGAGAGAGAGAGAGGAAGTATTTTATTACAGCTATTCCTATTTCTTCTACTGGTGTTATAGGTCACTACTCTGCTAATACAGTAAGTTCCTGTAATAATTATTGATGCCAAATGTAGTAATTGTATACTTTTTAATTATCTTACAATCTGAATTAAAAAGATGTATAGAAAATGATCAATGATCATCATTTTTAACCACTTAACTGGCATGGTCGCATGTGATGCTACCAAAGCCAGGAGTCCATTATCCTGTTCACGGGGGGTCCGTTACCCTTGGTCCTTGGTCACAGGGTATATGAGGGTTTGGGGGGTTATAAAACATGTTTTTTTTTTTGTTTTCTTCTAAGGGGCTGTGTGGGCTACTGAGACCAGGGGGGTGTCGCGCGCGTGTGTGTGTGTGTGTGTGTGTGTGTGTGTGTGTGTGTGTGTGTGTGTGTTTATAATGGGGCCTACATATATATTTTTAAATAAAATATTTTTATATTTTATTTAAAATACTTTCTAAACTTTATTAAGTAATAAAAAATATTCAATTTCTGAGCTGTTTTCTAGGGGGGGGAAATCATCAGTTAAATAGAAGAAAAAATGAATGGTCCATATAACTTTTTGCACACAAATTGAGAATATGTGTGTATAATTTAAAATTTTTCCAGTATTTGTAAAATTAATATCAATTCCATGATAGTACAAAGTATTAGTAAAAATGATTTTCACTAAGTAATGAAGATGATATAAAAGAGGATTAATTAGGAAAAAGTGATGCTGAATGCATGAGTACACAGTATACAGTACATTGTCCTAACATCACACTACAGTACAGTACATAGGCATCACTTCTTCAGTAAGCATTACCCTGGCATGTGCACTACAGTAGGCTTGTACAGCACTTACGGTTATATTTCTGTGCTCTCTACTGTTAGACAGAAAATAAATAAAACTACTGTAATCTTCTGTCTACATTATTCTTGATCACACGTCCTTTGATTACAATAATGGGGGAAAATAAATAACATCCTTATAGCTATAATGGGAAAGCATGTAAGCTGTAATGTTGACATTTTCTTTCATTGTCTCTCTCACACATACCTTGCTGTCTTTCCTCGCCCTCCTGTTACACTAATGAGTACCTGCCTGTAACTGATGGGGTAAAAATGGCAAAAGGGATGTAAGCAGAAACAGCATTGTCAGAAGGACAGGAAAACAACAGCTTATTAAGAGGAGTCAAATATGTTATCTGATGTAACCTGCTGTCAAGACCTATATATATTTACTCACTAGCGCGGATGACAGCTGACTTTAGTCTGTTTATCCTGTTAGCTCTCCTTCATGCTTATACAGTATTCTTATTTAAAAAGGGCTTATATAATATAATTTATCACAGATTTGATGTACATAATTACTGTATGTAAGTAATACAAGGTTTGATTAAAAAATGGACGCTGCTGTGCCCACATTTGCAGCTGTTGTTAGTCGCGGCTGTGATAATATGGATACAGTGGCGTATCTATAATAGGTGCAGTGTGTGCGGTGCACATGGGCCCCTGGGTCCAGAGGGGGCCCACACCGCACACACTGCACTCATTTCTTCTATACTTACCTTTCCGGCGTCCATCATTGACTATGTGTGGGACCCTCCTCTCCCGTAGCCGGCAACGCCGCTGCTAGCGCACTGAGTGGCGGACATTTTTTTGGAGTCCTGCATATGCACTGTAGACTCTGACACTGTGCCATAGTCTCAGTGCTCAGAGAGCTAACAGCGGCGCTGCCAGCCATGGGAGAGGAGGGGACCCACACACGCAGACTGCACACTGGTCTCCTCCTCTCTAGATATGCCTCTGCATGGGTATGTTAGTTTTAGCTTTCCCCTGGTGTACATGCAAGCATCTGAATGTTCAAGCACTGAGATGCGCACTTTCAGCAACTGTGCACGCTGTAATACCGTCGGTAATTACTGATATGCCACCCTCTGCACATCATCACGCGCACCAACAACACTTACACCCAGAGCCGTAACTTGGTGTGTGCTAAGTGTGCCTTGTACACAGCGCACTTGTGGTGGGAGCGTATAGTGCGCTGTGTCACACACTTAGCGGCAGAGGATTCTTTTTTTTATTTGTGCCAGCCCGGCTCCAGCAGGCTGTCAGCGCACGCTGATTTGACAGCTGCCACTGGGACCAGAGCCAGCTCACTCCCAGAGTAGTCCCCCCTCCCTTCTCCTGCAGTGTGCATGTGACCAGCAGGCAGCAGCGCACGGAGGCCGGGAGACGGAGAGGGCTGTGCTGCTGTGGGACAGGCTAAGCACGTATAGTGGTGTGGACCGCGTGGACTGGATTTCCCTTCCAGCCAGCTCCCCAGCGGCCACACAGAGAGGAGAGGCGCGATCCAAACAGGCAGAGCCTGACCCTGTGGTATGTGCCTTCCAGGGAGCAGGTGGGGGGGCAGGCAATCGGCACTTGGTGAATGATCAGTTACCACACCAAGACATCACTGACAGTGTGCCTGTGAGTGTTGGCCTCACCTCCAGCAGCACTGTCCTGGCAGGCACCCATCCCCCCACATGCTGATTGTTGGCCTCACCTCCAGCAGTACTGACTACTTAGGCTAACAATCAGCATGTGCGGGATGGGGGGAATGGGTGCCTGCCAGGACAGTGCTGCTGGAGGTGCAAAAAGGGGATGCTGTCTGCCGTAATGTGTAAAAAGGGAGACGCTGTCTGCCGTAATGTGTAAAAAGGGGACGCTGTCTGCCGTAATGTGTAAAAAGGGAGACGCTGTCTGCCGTAATGTGTGAAAAGGGGACGCTGTCTGCCGTATTGTATAAAAAGGGATGCTGTCTGGCATAATGTGTAAAAAGGGGGTCGCTGTCTGCCGTAATGTGTAAAAATGGAACGCTGTCTGCCGTAATGTGTAAAAAGGGGGACGCTGTCTGCCATAATGTGTGTAAAAAGGGGGACGCTGTCTACCATAATGTGTAAAAAGGGGACGCTGTCTGCCGTATTGTGTAAAAGGGGGACTGTCTACCGTAATGTGTAAAAGGGGCTCTACTTGGTGTAGTGGCGCTACTGTGCAGCGTAATTTGAATAATGGAGACTACTGTGCACCGTAGTATGAATTGGTATTATTTTGTGGCCACACCCCTTTCCTATGAAGCCACACCCCTAAAAATGTGCGCGTGTCTGCGCCGCGCACTGCTCGTGTTTTGCACGGGGGGGCTAATGCCGTTTCTTGCAGACAGCGCTAAAATGCCTAGTTACGGTACTGCTTACAACAGTCCTATGGCAAGTGCAGTTTCTCCACCCGAGTATGGATACTGTGGAAGCAGCTATGCACCTGGTAATGCAGCCACTTTACTGACATGCCCATGACACTCCCAGAACATGCCCACTAAAAGGACCATTTTTTGCATTCACCACCAGCCACCTCCCAGTTCCCACCCAGTAACGCCCAAAACATTTCTGCTTGATTTCTGATACCGTTTGTCCTGATTGCAAAAGCATCTTGGTACATGCACTCATTGTATAACACATGCTTAGTTGCAAATAATAACTTAACTTTTTGAACATCGACAGTACATGCAGTTTGCATCTGCCTCTGAATCAGACCCATAGTAGGCTATGGGCAGGATGTATCAACCTCTTGCTTTATATCCCGCCACCCATCACATCAGCACTAATAACATATGAACTAACATATGTCATTAGTACCACAAAGGGCAGCTCTCCTGATAAGAGTTGAACTTTGCGATGGTCGTCGGTACCTGGACTTCTGGGTGTATGACCCAGGAGTTCATCTGCCCATGCACAGTGACGCAGCGGCCACGGGCTGTGCTGGGAGGGATCCGGTCAGATCCCTCTGACAGCACTGATGTGGAAAGAGACCCATGTGCTTCTATAGGGTAATGCCAGTTATAGCTGGCTTTACCCTCTGCATCGGAAACCCTGTGGTGGGGCTTTGGTACGTATAGAAAATGTGGTAAAACCCCAGCTTATATCCAAACTATAGTTAATATCCTGTCTTGTCTGTTAATTTAAGGTGTGTATTAAAATGTTCAGAGGGATTTAGGGGGAGATGTATCAAAGAGTGGCCCATAGCAACCCATCAACTTCCACTTATCATGTCCTTGAAAAATGCTAGCCAGAAGCTGATTAGTTGCTATGTGCAGATTTTCCACATCTCCACTCTTTAGAAAGTTTGATAAATTCCCCCAGAATATGATAGATCATCGCCACAAGGGATCCGCAGCGCCTAATTACAGAGGACATAAACAAAGGTCAAAATACCGACTAGGTCAAAATACCGACATTTAAAATACAGACAAGGTCAAAATACCATTTTTTTTTCAATTTTTTGGTGTGTATGTCGACATAGGTTGACATGGACACCATATAAGTGTACTGCCCCCCTTGCTTGGCTCATTGCGCTCGCGATGCTTTGGGCACGGTGCCTCGCTGCACTCAGCACACTATTATATTCCCCCTCCAAGTCCACTGGGACGGTAAAGTATGAACAAGTTGGTTTCAATGAAAAAATCATGAAAAATGAATGTCGACTTTTTGACCTATCAACATTTTAATTGTTGGTATTATGACCTTGTTGGTATTTTAAATGTCAGTATTTTGACCATGTCAGGATTTTGACCTTGTCCGGATTTTGACCGTCGGTCAATGGTTTTCGGTATTTTGACCGTCGGGATTTTAAATGTTGGTAAATTGACAGCATTCCGACTAACATAGGCTGTGGTATTAGCTTTAAAATTACTATATTCTAAATGTGCATAAAAAATTGCTAACAGTTTACAAATAATAAAATTGTTTTAATTTAAACTTGTCTTCTAGACAAGTAACTTTCACTAAACTGTACTTTCAACAGTGAATAGCAAAACAACAGGAAAATAAGCACATTTTAAATAATAATTAAGCGTTTATTTGTCCATGTGTGCTGTACCATTTACAGGGTTAAGTGTTGCATTCTTTTTAAGTTAAGCCACTGGCATCAAAGTAATTATTTTGATCACAGTAGGCTCAAGCTACTAAAATAAATTAGGAATATTACTATCACATTTCATGAACGTTAGCAGAAACTTAATCACATTTCAAGAATTATTGATACAATCAAAGTCAATGTTATGAAGGAAAGTGATAAGCAAGGAAGGTCTTAAAGCTTTGAGCTAAATAGCACGGATATCCTTTAAAGTTATTTGCCCTCCAGATTTTTTATTTATTCTGTCTGACAACTGAATGTCATACTAGTGATCATTTTCACTTAATTAAAGTCTGCGAGAGATTCCAAAACTTTAACTCAGATGTTTATCTGACATTGATTTCATATTTTACTTCTGTAGGATAAATATCATGTGTATTCATTTCTTTACAACAAAACTTCACATGTTTACTTTAATGCAAGTAAAAATAGTGCTTAATTATAGTAATAAATTAGTGATTAAGGAAATAGTGCTAATAATATGAAACATATCATAGGGGAATACATGGGGGTTCCAGCTGCCAAACACCCCCCCCACCCCCCTTTATCCAGCAGCTCAAATCATGACCACAAAAGCAGTGCTATATAATATAATTGGCTAGAGTTTTAACCCCAACATGTAGCATAAGGGATGGAAAGTAGTCTAGTGTCATCCGCTTCCCTTACTTAGGGCAAGATGTAATGTATTACGCATCGCATTTATGCAGTACATCCTGAAACTGATTGTGCTATGCATGCATGCATAATTGTGTTACTAATGCTAGTATGCATGTACAAAATACAATTAAAATCACACTTCCAAAAGAGCTGTCCTTTGTGATGATAGGACTTTGGTTTTATGACATGGGAGGGATTGTACTGGATCCCTCTCAGGGAACAATGCAAAAAGACCCCAAAGGAAATTCCATCTGTATATGGTGTTTCCTACCTGGTACAAGCTCCAGAAAGTTTTACTTTCTGGAGATTTTTGTATATGAGGAATGTGGGCAAACATCCAATAACTCCAGTTTTTAGAGTTCTGACTGCATTTTTACTATAGTACATCAGTCTGTTGTGTGCGTGGATCTGAGTGCTCAATCAGTGCACTGACCAGAATGACCAAAGAACATGCATTGTGGCAGTGTTAACCCACGATCAGGTGCGAATAGTCACACTCGCAACTATGCAACTATCCGCATGGGCCCGTTTGCAGGTACGCTTTTCACGGCAATCTAGTCACACTCATGGATAATCGCTATAGCTATATCTGTATAGAGTGTGGCACCAGGCCATGTAACAGTAATCAACATAAAATTTGTGCCCAAAACAAGTACAAAAGGAATTCTCACCAGCCCTTAATGAACACTGTGTGTGAGGAAGCCCCACTGGTTTTAGGTAACTTCGATGTAAGTTCATTAATATCTTAGCTGCTAATATTTTTCTCACCCGTATTCTGAGTCCATATATCAGTGTTTGTCCATGCCCTTTCCAACATCAATATCACTGATATTTTTATTCAATACACAAATTATACCTTGTTTTTTCAGAAGGCTTTAGTTTAGATTTACTGTCAGTTAATCAAAGGCACCAATCAACAACAGCTTTAACTGATTGTTTTAAAGCAGCAATAGGAATAAATGATAAACCAGGCTTGTTCACCATTTATTTCTGTTGCAATTTTAACACTATAGGCAAAGCCATTGATGATTGGCTGCTTTGACAAACCATGGTGGAAGATTAGGGTTTGGCTTCAGGGTATAGGAGGGGAGGTTAGGGATAGACACTAGAAGGATGGTTAAGGGTGGGGAGTAGGGAATAGGGATAGGGTAGACAGCTGAAGTATCAGAGATTTGACCAAGAAGTGATGGTCACATGACCTCTAAGACCTAGAAGGTGCCGCTGGAGCCACTGCAGCCACTAGGAAAAGCTAAGGGACTTCTGGGTCTCATGGATGATATGTCAATATTCTAATGTGTTAACATTTCAGCACAGTTTATATGATGAATGTTGACATGATGACAATGTCTTCATTCTTAGATCAACATTATCACCATGTTGACATTCTCATGTCAACATTATGACTGTCAACATATTGTACCCAACCCGGACAAATACATGGGTGTTGTATTATATATCAACATGCAGAATGCCGACATTCAGTATTCAACACCATAATGTCGACATGTTCTGAATGTCAAGATGTACAGAATGTCAATAGATGAGATGTCAACATCCACACTATCGATACTGATATAATGTTGACATATTTAAAATGTCTACATTGTGAATGTTAACAGTCACCATGTCAACACAGATATTTTAGCCTAAAACTAACACTAGCCCTAATTACACCCTAAACCTAACCTTAATTGCTGCCTAGCCCTAACCTTGAGCCTAATTGCAGCCTAACGAAAGCCTTAATTGTAATCTAACCCAAACTGCATGTGTTGACATTGGGACTGTGCTGACATTAGCAATGTTGACATTTAAAAAATGTACACACTGTCACCTGTCGACATCCTTTACCTGTCGATATTCTGGATGTCAGCAACCTGACTGGAACCTAAATATAGTCAATTATTCTATGTTTGAGCAAGGCACAGCCAATTTAGTTCTAACCCTGTATCAGGCTCAAAATATTAAAGGTTGAAGACAGAAGAATCAATAGTAAAATTGTCCTGTTATGCCTATGCATATGTTCTAACGCCAAATAAAGTGAGAAATTATTTTACTAATTCAACAATGTCTTAATGCACTGTGAAGTCAAGGAAAGTGTTTGAAGGGCACAAGTAAATTTAGGATATGAGATCATTTTAATTAAGCTAATTGTGCCCTAAATGTACAAGGAGAAATCTTTCTAGCTGTGAAACTCAAATGCAATTCTGTCAATAACAGGAAGAAATATCTTTTTTTCTAAATTTCTTAGCAATTCAAGTATGTGAGTGAAGTGTTTTTAAATTAAATTATCTATTTGTCTATTAAGTCAAAATATACATTTTGGGGTATATCTGTTTTACATTGTGTAGAAACAAAATGCAATTCTTTCAATGTTTATTAAATTTCAAATTAGTTACTATTTAAAACTCTTTCCAGATGTTTTTGAGAATAGCTAAATAATAAAGTTGATGATAAGGGCTAAACCTGTCAAGATTGGGAAGGAGCAGAGAGATAAGCAAAATGTTTTGGCAAATTTTGTCTTCCTCTGAATGTCAGTGTTTCATGCTTTTGATAGCATTTGTGAAGGCCATGCCGAAAAGAAAATTAAAAGTGGAAATGTCTGTAATAATGTCACAACAGAATGTATTTTTAAATTACTTTTGTATTTGAACAAGTAATAAAAGCAAGCTAACTTCCTGAAAACAGAAACTGTTGCCTCAATATTGTGAATATTTATGCAGGGATGTTGGAGACTAACTAAAAATTTAGTTTACAAAATTGTTTTGTTAAAGAACAGTGTTACTTAGCTGAACCTGCATTAGAAAATGTTATGTACATGGCATAACATCCCCCCACCCCTGTCTCCTACCCTAACCCTAATCCTCGGGAGGTGGTGGTTAGGGCTAACTCCCTGGGGGTGTGGGCTACAGCTGACCTTTGGGGGGTAGCAGCTAGGGCTAACCCCAGTTAGTGGCTAAACCTAACACCTCATGTTGCCTAGCCCTAACTCCCGGGCCCTAATCCTAACCTGTACCCTGATACTCACCTTCGAGATGTTGGCTGTCAGTGATCTGGCGCTGTTCTCCTAAATGGTGTTGGGATTCTGGCATCAGTCACAAGACCGACGGCATCCCAACAGCTGGGATGCTAAATGCATCCCCAGTAAAACGATGGACTACCACTAAGTGAAATAGGTGGTTGGTTAGCACGCCAAATGTATGGAGTGCCTAAAACACGTAATGTTGCTAATACAAATTTTATAATGCAGACATGAAAAGGAGCAGGCAACAGCTCACTGACACTTCACTATGATGTCATAGTGACACTTCACTATGATGTCATAACCAAGTGTAATATTTACAGGAGGAGAGGATACCCCACTCCACCATCCTCACACACACTTTCTATGGTGATTATTAAGGTGTGTGTGTGTATGTGGGGGGGGGGGGACAACTCTGGCAAGAGGAGGGTTACAGTCTAGTGCTATTACCAGCTCTGTTTATTTTACTTTTTATCCAGCTACTATATTGGTCTCATTTTTTCAGCTACCAATGGATGAGAAAGGGGTCAGAAGGAAATAATATAGTGGTTTCTGGAATTAAAAAGCAGTCAATGTGGAAATAAGACAGCATTACAGTTGAATAGGTTAACAGATAGAAAGAAATACTAAATGACAGCTGAGTAGCAGCACACAATGCAAGGAAGCAGATGCATAAGTGAAAAATGGGATACATTAAAATAAGGACTACAGTGTATATATATATATATATATATATATATATGCATATACAAGATGGAAACAAACATAGTAGTCCTGTATTACCCCTGCATAAGTCTCTAGATCACATCCTGGGTACACCTCACTGTAAGAAGAACTTCAGTTGTTGGTAGCCTACTTTAGGTTTGTTTCATTTGGAGAAAACACCCGTAAGAAGTAACTGAATTAATATGCACAAGTATAGTTGTTTTAAATTCAAATATTTGTCTTTGTTTTGTGCCAAACATTACACTGAAGACAAAGTACCATGAATTACGAATAGAAGAAAGTTTTACTATCACACAGAAAGGTTGTTTATTTTTTACTGTAAGTGTAATGTAGACTTCTATAGCCATATTCTATAATTATTTCTAGCATTTAAAGCTAGAAAAATATCCATTTGTAATTGTCTATAGATTCAGAATAACAATGTCATATGTATCAAGAATTACAATCGATACTGTATAAGAACATTATTCCATGCAGTTGTCCATAGATACAGAATTAGAATATTCTAAGTACGGTACTAAGAATTTCATTCAGTATAGAAGTGTTCCTGTGCTGTTGTTCATGGTACTGATAAATATATTACCAATCCAAACCTACAGTTAGTGCCGGCGCTACCCACTCAGCAAAGCTTGCAAAGCAGGCAGGCGCCGGACTCATGAGGCGCTTTCCCTGCTCTACTATTACTACTTGCTACCAGCCGCCGTAGCCCGCTCCTTTCACACTGATGTATGACAGCAGCAGCGGCGCCGGCAGCATAATCAGAAGCTGATCTGGTATCAGGGCCCTCCCCCCTTCCCTTTACTCCCGGCTCCTCCCCACACCTACTGTCAAGATAGATAACACAGGCAGCAGCGTTGCCCCGCCCCTTTCGACACAGCAGTCTTCAGCAGCTGCCCACTCCCTCCCCTATCCCCCTTCTCTCCCCTCCCATCATTGTTATTTTTTGGGCCTGGGCACTTTTAATTTTTCATTTGTCCTCATAGCAAAGCCGGGCATCCACCTCCCGATGCTCTGCTAAGCCTGCTTCCTGATTAGGCAGGAACAGGAAGGTGGTGCACAACATGTGACTGCACTGGAGGATCGTTCAAACCTGAGGAGCAGCAGCCCAAAAGATCCAGCAGCCAGCCAGCCATCCCATACCAAGGAGCAGTGATTCAGGTACATTCTGCAGCTGACCCACGGGGGAGGGGTATAATAGTGTGTGCTGGGGAGGGGGGGTGAGTAAATTAGTGTGTGCTAAGGAGGGGTGGTGAGTATATTAGTGTGTGCTGGGGGGTGAGTATATTAGTGTGTGCTGTGAGGGGTGAGTATATTAGTGTGTGCTGGGGAGGGGGGTGAGTATATTAGTGTGTGCTGGGGAGGGTGGGTGAGTATATTAGTGTGTGCTGGGGAGGGGGGGTGAGTATATTAGTGTGTGTTGGGGAGGGGGGTGAGTATATTAGTGTGTGCTGGGGAGGGGGGTGAGTATATTAGTGTGTGCTGGGGAGGGGAGGTGAGTATATTAGTGTGTGCTGGGGAGGGGGGTGAGTATATTATTGTGTGCTGGGGAGGGGGTTGAGTATATTAGTGTGTGCTGGGGAGTGGGTGTGGGTATTTTAGTGTGTGCTCAGTGATTGCAAAATACGCGCTACAGCGCTCGTGGGACTCACGTTTTAAAAATGAGCGGGTCCTGCAGGAAGCGCTGTGAGTCAGAGACCTGTGTACGCCTCAGTCACTACTGAAATGCTATTGGCTGGGGCGCACACAGGACTCTGACTCGCTGCGTGTCCTGCAGGACCTGCTCCTTCCTCAGTGGCCGTCTCTCCTTTCACTCATCGCTGGCAGCCATTCCCCATCTGAGACCTGTTTCCTTGCCCTGCCAGCAGGAGCCAGTGCGAACAGGCTTTTATACTACCTGTGGTGGTGCCGTGCTCTCCAGCCAAGGACCTTCTTTTGCTTTACTTAAAGCTAACCCTACCGCAGTACCACTAGACGGTGAAAGACCCTGCTTTTGGACTAAAGTATACCTGCACTGTTGCCACTTTACACATTGCCATGTGTGTTTTCATTTAGAATTGTATATGCAATATGTATTATTAAATATGTTTTTTTTTTATGCCTATACTCTCCTCATACATTAAGGACAGTAATTTGGGTCTATTACATTTTTTTGGGAGGTGTGAGTACCAACACACTACACCGCCTGAAAAAATAATTTTGGTATCAGGCTTTAGTATGTAATGCCGGTGCACAGGATCTACAGTATACCTCTCTCTGCCGTTACCCTTTCCCCATCCACTCTAGCGAGCGATCAGCTCGGATTGAGGGCCATTGTAAAGAGACATGTCAAAAATACGTACTGATGTGTCCCTTTTCAGTTTAAAGGCTAATTGGGGCAAACACAACTTGTTATTCACAATAAGCATGCCCGTGGTGTGCATGTATCCGCGATCCATAGGATCGTATGGTGTGCATGCTCCCGCAAACAGGACGCAGCTTACGAAGCGGCTGCTAGCAGGTAAGATGAGAGTGGCCACATCTATATTTTTAGGAGGGCGCAAAATTTATAGTTTGCAGGAGGGCGCCGAACACCTTAGCACCGGCCCTGCCTACAGTACAGCAGCATCTAAAGGAGTGTTCAAAAAGCTCATCCACAGAAAGACTGCAGGGCAACCAGAGGCTGAGCTGGGACAGGATTGTCTCTACCACGCACCCCCTCAATCTTTTATCCACTTCTTTTTGTATATCGCACTTTTCAGATATTATTAAGTAGGGACGACACCTATTCCTCATTAGAATTCTGTTTTGAGACCTGAGTGCAGAGTGCCTTCTATTGCTATACAACACTTTCTTTGAATGTGTCTTCTGTCTTACTATTATACAGTAGTCTGACTGAGTAGATATTTTCTCACAGTCAGGGCCCTTCTCTCCTATTGGCTTCTCCATTAATTACAGTCTGTTATCAGCTGGTCATAAATATGTACAGTAACTATATTGATCTGTAAACCTGTGAATGTGTAATATATTTAGGTAAATTTGTTGCCTGTGTTATCCTAGGTTACTGTGTATGACATTATGACACCCTTTTTGGGGTTGGGTACAGGATACCGGCAGTAAGGATGCTGGATGTCAGAATAATGACACCAGCATCCCGACTGCTTGAAATCCTAACAGGGTAGTGCTAATTTTAACCACCCCCAACCCTCCCTCCTCGCAGCCTGTGGGGAGGCCACAGCATATCTCTAACCTCCCTTCCCCGCAGCATATCCCTAACCTCCATTTCCCACAGCCTAAACCTAACCCTCCCCACACAGCCGAAACTAAACCCTCCATGGCAAACTTACATTCGGGATTACAGCAGTTGGGATGCCGGTGTCGGCATTCTGACAGGTATCGGGATTCCATTGCCAGCATTCTGAGTGCAGGGATCCCGAATGCCAGCATCTCAACTACATCCCCCTTGTGGCACTGTATAATAAAAGCCAAATATAAGTGCAGCTTTGGGCTGCAAAAGTTACGTTAATCTTACTTACCTAGCTACCTACACCTAGAGAGACAGGCCGGATCATGCAAGTGATTTACAATAAGGCCATGCAGACTACTCTAAATAATATATTGCTTACTGTATTTTGTAGTTTGTGTCTCTGATAAACTCATCTTTAGTACATATCTTTGCCTTTCTTAAAATGTAAAATAAAATACATACTCTATTAATAAAAAACAATAAATAGTACCAGTACTTTTAGCTTGGTCTTTTAATAGTTTATATAGTGGGACAGGAACAAAGAGCATTTGGCATGATCACACAATAACAGGGAGCACCATCTGCACACGCTTTCAGCGCAAAGCATTCTCAGCTGAGCCCAAATGGAGAACATAATGTGGGCCATGAGAAGAGAGATTGGCCATCTTTCCTCACTCTCTGCCCTTGACTTCGATATCCACTTTGCATCAAAACTGATTTCATTCATCAGGACATCACATCCCATCAGACCCTCATCATCCCATAATCTCTCAGAATGCCTTTCCCCATCTTCCCCATCTATTTCAATAATTCTATTAAACTGCCCTCACTAAATTCAGCAATAACCTCCTTGATGCCAAATCCACGGGCCACTACTCTCTGCTCACTCTCCTTGACCTCACTGCTGCTTTTTTTACACTGAGGACAGCTCCCTGCTCCTGCAAATCCTTCACTCCCTTGCTGTGTAAAATTGCCCTCTCCTGTATGTTGTCCTATGTCTCTGATCATTGGGGGGAATTCCAAGTTGATTGCAGCAGGAATTTGGTTAGCAGTTGGGCAAAACCATGTGCACTGCAGGGGAGGCAGATATAACATGTGCAGAGAGAGTTAGATTTGGGTGTGGTGTGTTCAATCTGCAATCTAAATTGCAGTGTAAAAATAAAGCAGCCAGTATTTACCCTGCACAGAAACAAAATAACCCACCCAAATCTAACTCTCTGCACATGTTATATCTGCCTCCCCTGCAGTGCACATGGTTTTGCCCAACTGCTAAAAAATTTCCTGCTGCGATCAATTTGGAATTACCCCCATTGTTTCTCTGACTCCACTTCTCCCTTTGTTTCATTAAGAGTAGGTATCCATAAAGGTTCTATGCTTGGAACGCTTCCATTTTTCATTTATACGTCCTTTTTAGGGGAGCTCATTAGCTTTGGCCTACAATATCATATATATGCTAATTACACTTTCTTAACATTTCCATGTCTTAGACTAAGCTGATAATCTTACTTCCCTCCCAAATAATCTCACCTCCTCAATTTCTTTAACTGTTGCTCACACCAACATCTCTTTAAAGCCACACGTGTGCTGTTTTGGAGTTATCTCTCTCCTTCAAACCACACATTCAGTATCTTTTGGAGTCCTGCCATTTCCATCTCGGAAATATCTCCAAGATCAGACACTTTCTCACACTGGAGGCAATTAAGACCCTCATTCACTCACTGGTAATATCTAGACTGGACTATTGTAACCATTTTATCTTGCCTCCCTGTATCCATCTGCTCTACACTTTAATATCTATGCAATGCTGCTACCTGGGTACTTTTCCTCTCCAAATGTACTACATCTGCATCCCCTCTCCTACAAATCTTGCACTGGATCCCTTTAGAACCCTGCTCATACTCACTTACAAAGTCTTTACTTAATCCTCTCCTATTTACTTCTTTGACCTCATCTCCCATCATACACCTGCTCACTGACTACACTGCTCGAAATGAATGCTGCCTATTCTCCTAGTTAATTACTTCCTCCCACTCCTGCCTCCAATATTTGCCCATGCTGCTCCCTGGAACTCTCCCGCTCTTCTTATCAGACTCTCCATCTATGTCACGAACCGGTCTCTCACCTTTGCGGGTTCTGGGGTTCATCCGTTGCCAGTGCGGTTGCTCGCGGTGCTGTGCGCCCGTGTGGGGACACGGCGTGATCAATGGCACAGGTAATGCAGAGTCTGGGAACTGTGAGTGCGGGGACCAAATGGCCTAAGGCACTGCGGTGTGTCTGCTGTATAGGAGGTGGCCATGTTGGAGACCAAATAGCTAATACTGAGCACTTGTGAAAACACCTGTGGGCAGGTGTAAGCCAATCCCGTGCTTGTGCTGCCTTTAAGTAGGCTGGGATTATGTCACTCTGGGCCAGTGCTTTGTTGTATCAAAGCTGTGCTCTAGCTCTGAACTCTCTCCGTGCATTCCTGTGTGATTCCCGTGGTCCAGATATCGCCTCCGTTCCCAGAGGTCCGTTTTGCAGCCTTCACTGCCAAAGATCTACCGGCTCTCCATTGTGCTATCAGTCAATTGCACACCTATTGGAAATACTTGGATTCCCAGTGTCCTGCATGAGGTTACCTTGTCTGTCTGCCTATCATACAAAGTCTGGAGGATTCCAATTCCCTCAGCTGTTCGTTTGTTCAACTCTGCATTTAACCCATTCATCACCTCGCCATCTACTACAGTTTCACAGTGATCTCCGGAACCCGCAAGTAACCCAATTCAGTACTTTTTCTATGTTGTCATTACAAGGATAATTCTTCACAGTCTCTCAGTTAACTCTTAAAACTCCATTGCAAATTCTTACAGTTAATTCTCCATGTCTGCATTAACCAGTTAAACACAATCTGCAGTTCAGCATCAAAGCCTGTTTATATTTGGACAATTCAACATTTATTCTTCAGCTTGTTTTTGCATATGTTTCCATGAACATTTCTTCTATTTATTTCTGAGTTTTCTCTTGCATATTATTTCTGTTATTCCTGCAATACTTCAGTATAATGATGATTAACAACTAGTCATTTAACTCCTTACTGAATTGTTACTTTAATAAATATATGAAACGGAACTTCCTTCGTCCTCCCTGTTTTCTTCATACCCCAGCACCTACCCCTGTGGTTGGTTCCAGGTTAACGGATTCACAAAAACACCCGGACCTGACAGTAAGCACTGGCCACATGGATCCGTCAAGTGACCAATTCGCAGGAGGCGGTGCTACGTCAAATATCCTTTCCCGTCTGGAAAACCAGGAGTCTATACAGACACAAATAGTGCAGTTTATGCAAACTATGGCAGACCGTTTAGAGACTCTTCATACAGCAATTAAAACGTCTCAAGTCCAGATTCCAACTCCGGTTGTCCCAGTTACCACTACAGCTTCTCCTGTGATGCTGCCTACGTCCCGCTTGCAGTTACCCTCTCCGAGTAAGTTTGACGGAACTCCAAAACTTTGCAGGGGATTCCTGAATCAATGCGAGATCCAGTTCGAACTGATGTCCGCCAGTTTCCCATCAGCTCGTTCTAAGGTCGCATATATTATTGCCCTCCTCTCCGGTCAGGCTCTGGAGTGGGCATCACCATTATGGGAGAGAGGTGATCCTATCCTCTCTAATTACAAAGAGTTTGTATCTTCTTTCCGGAGAATCTTTGACGAACCCGGCAGGACCACCTCAGCATCTTTGGAGATTCTCCGTCTACGTCAAGGTTTACGTCCTGTCAATCAATATATTGTTCAGTTTCGCACGTTGTCTTCAGAGTTAAACTGGAATGAGGAGGCCCTGATCGCCGCGTTTTGGAATAGACTTTCTGAGAGAATCAAGGACGATTTAACTATCCGGGATGTGCCAACTAAACTGGATGAATTGATTTCTCTCTGTAACAAACTTGACCTACGCTACAGGGAGCGATGTTTAGAGAAATCCAGGGCAGAGCGATCCAGTCCACGTTATCATCCTAGGCCTCGACAAGATTCTTCATCACAGTCTCCGGTAACGACAGACGAACCTATGCAGATTGGGCGCTCTCGCCTCACAGAAGAGGAACGACTTCGTCGTCGACAGGGTAACCTCTGCATGTACTGTGGGTCCTCTGAACACTTAGTTAAATTCTGCAAACTCCGACCGGGAAACTCTCGCTCCTAGCTTATTCAAGAGAGGTTAAGCTAGGAGTTACTCTAGAATCACGTTCTGGGAAAGAGCCGACCTTGTCTATTCAATTAGAAGTGCCAAGTTCTACAGTGAAAGTTTCAGCTCTCCTAGATTCTGGGGCAGCCGAGAACTTCATCTCCTCAGCCTTTGTCATGCGGTCTAAAGTTCAAACCATGCCTCTGGAAGCAGCAGTTGCCGTTACAGCAGTGGATGGAAGTCGAATTCCAGATGGTATAATTACTCATCGAACCGTATGTCTCAAGATGAAAGTTGGTGTGCTCCATTCCGAATACCTCTCCTTCTACGTGATTCCCAAAGCCTCTCAAGATGTGATACTTGGTTTACCTTGGCTGCAGAAACATAACCCTCAACTTAATTGGCAAACCATGGAAGTCCTTTCATGGGGTAAATCTTGTACCAAGAACTGTTTAGCCTCAATTGTACCTCTCCGGTCAATCAGCCTTCCCGACCTACCTCCGGTGTATCAATCCTTTGCGGATGTTTTCAGTAAACAAGCAGCAGACTCTCTACCTCCTCATCGCGAATGGGACTGCCCAATTGTCCTGGTTCCGGGTAAAACACCTCCTAGGGGACGAATTTATCCGCTATCCATCCCAGAGACGCAAGCTATGTCTGATTATATACAAGAAAATCTAACCAAAGGATTTATCAGACCATCTTCTTCACCTGCAGGAGCCGGATTCTTTTTCGTTAAGAAGAAGGACGGTGGGTTACGACCATGCATAGATTACCGTGGACTCAATGAGATCACTGTGAAAAACAAGTATCCATTACCCTTAATTCCAGAATTATTTGACCGGGTAAAAGGAGCTACTGTGTTTACAAAACTGGATCTCCGAGGGGCCTACAATTTAATCCGCATCCGAGAAGGGGACGAGTGGAAGACTGCTTTTAATACCCGGGATGGGCATTACGAATACCTTGTAATGCCTTTCGGTCTTTGTAATGCACCTGCAGTTTTTCAAAGCTATGTGAATGAACTTTTTCGTGATCTTCTCTACAAGTGTCTAGTAGTGTACCTGGATGATATCCTAATATTCTCTAGGGATATAAAGTCTCACCGTCACCAAGTTAAAGAGGTACTGACACGTCTGAGGAAAAATCAACTTTATTGTAAGTTAGAGAAGTGCACTTTTGAAGTATCTTCCATACCGTTCCTTGGTTACATCATTTCTGGATCAGAGCTATGTATGGATCCCGGTAAGGTACAAGCTATCCGAGATTGGTCCACTCCTACAACTCTCAAGGGGATTCAGCGATTTCTCGGCTTTGCTAATTTCTATAGGAGATTCATTAAGAATTATTCTACGTTAGCTGCTCCCATCACAGCCCTAACTCGTAAGGGAGCAAATCCTACGAACTGGTCTTCAGAAGCAATCAAAGCCTTCTCTGATTTAAAGCAAGCCTTTGTGTCAGCCCCCATTCTTCGACAGCCTGATCTGAATCGTCCCTTTCTACTAGAGGTGGATGCATCTACAGAAGCAGTAGGAGCTGTGTTGTCACAAGTCTTTGAAGATAAAAAGGTCCATCCCTGCGGATATTTCTCCCGTAAGTTCCTCCCGGCAGAACGTAATTATGCAATCGGTGAGCAAGAGTTACTTGCCATCAAGTTGGCATTTGAGGAGTGGAGATACCTTCTAGAAGGAGCTCAACATCGCATTACAGTTTATACTGATCATAAGAATCTTCTGTATCTGCAGTCAGCTCAGTGTTTGAATCCACGACAAGCCCGATGGGCGCTTTTCTTCTCACGATTTGATTTCAAACTCACCTATCGTCCAGGGTCTCAGAACAAAAAGGCAGATGCCCTTTCCCGGTCCTTTGCTTCTTCTGAATTAAATGATGCTACCACGAATCAAGCCATTGTGAATCCTAGGTCCTTTTTAATGACTCGAACCTCTCCAGTTCCTTCGCCTGGCAAGACCTTTGTCGCCACAAGTCTTCGAAAACGGCTGCTTACCTGGGCTCACTCCTCTTCCTTCATGGGTCATCCTGGGGTTCTAAAGACTCTCAAGTTTATTCAACAGTCTTATTGGTGGCCACGTCTCAAAGCCGATGTCCAAGAGTTTATAGCAGCATGTCCTAAATGTGCCCAACATAAGAGTCCAAGAAGTTCTCCACCAGGTTTGTTACATCCACTATCCATACCCAAACAACCATGGACTCATATCTCAATGGATTTCGTGACCGATCTACCTCCATCAAAAGGGCGAAATACCATTTGGGTGATAGTGGATCGATTTTCGAAAATGGCACATTTCATTCCATTAACTGGGTTACCATCAGCCCCTTTACTAGCCAGATTGTTCATCTCTGAAATCTTCAAGTTGCATGGCCTTCCTCGAGAAATTGTTTCTGATCGGGGAACACAGTTTGTGGCCAAGTTTTGGAGGTCGCTTTGTTCATCTTTAAATGTCAAGTTGAACTTTTCTTCTGCATATCATCCTCAGACAGATGGACAAACTGAGAGAGTCAACCAAGACCTTGAAACATTTCTCCGGCTATATATATCGTCCTCACAGGATGACTGGGTTGACTACCTTCCATTGGCAGAATTTGCTCATAATAATCTCTTCCATTCATCTTCAGAATCTACGCCCTTTTATATTAACTTCGGCTTTCATCCTCGTGTGCCAGAGTTTCATCCATTGCCAGCCCTAGAGGTCCCAGCGGCAGATCAAGAGCTTCAACGTCTATCTAGCATCTGGAGTTGTGTACGTAAGTCCTTGGTCAAAACTTCCGCTCGTTATAAATCTTTTGCAGATAAAAAACGTAAAGCTGTACCGAATTACAAAGTGGGAGACCAAGTTTGGATTTCTACGCGCAATCTCAAGTTCAAAGTTCCTTCTAAGAAATTTGCTCCCAGGTTTATTGGTCCATTTCCCATTGTAAAGGTACTCAACCCTGTGTCATACAAAGTCAAGCTGCCACCGTCTTTGAGAATTCCTAACGCCTTTCATACATCTTTACTGAAGCCTTTGATTCTCAATAAGTTCCGTACTACCCAGTCCAAATCTCCTAAAGTTCACTCTTTGCAGAATGAGGAATTTGAAGTTAAAGAGATTGTGGACTCACGTTCCCGATATGGACGTTTACAGTTTCTGGTCGACTGGAAGGGTTACGGCCCGGAGGAGAGATCCTGGGTTTTCTCTGAAGATGTTCATGCTCCAAGACTGGTACAGAAATACTTCTCCAAAAATCCTGACAAGGTTCAAAGGTGTTCGGAGACCACCCGTAGAAGAGGGGGTACTGTCACGAACCGGTCTCTCACCTTTGCGGGTTCTGGGGTTCATCCGTTGCCAGTGCGGTTGCTCGCGGTGCTGTGCGCCCGTGTGGGGACACGGCGTGATCAATGGCACAGGTAATGCAGAGTCTGGGAACTGTGAGTGCGGGGACCAAATGGCCTAAGGCACTGCGGTGTGTCTGCTGTATAGGAGGTGGCCATGTTGGAGACCAAATAGCTAATACTGAGCACTTGTGAAAACACCTGTGGGCAGGTGTAAGCCAATCCCGTGCTTGTGCTGCCTTTAAGTAGGCTGGGATTATGTCACTCTGGGCCAGTGCTTTGTTGTATCAAAGCTGTGCTCTAGCTCTGAACTCTCTCCGTGCATTCCTGTGTGATTCCCGTGGTCCAGATATCGCCTCCGTTCCCAGAGGTCCGTTTTGCAGCCTTCACTGCCAAAGATCTACCGGCTCTCCATTGTGCTATCAGTCAATTGCACACCTATTGGAAATACTTGGATTCCCAGTGTCCTGCATGAGGTTACCTTGTCTGTCTGCCTATCATACAAAGTCTGGAGGATTCCAATTCCCTCAGCTGTTCGTTTGTTCAACTCTGCATTTAACCCATTCATCACCTCGCCATCTACTACAGTTTCACAGTGATCTCCGGAACCCGCAAGTAACCCAATTCAGTACTTTTTCTATGTTGTCATTACAAGGATAATTCTTCACAGTCTCTCAGTTAACTCTTAAAACTCCATTGCAAATTCTTACAGTTAATTCTCCATGTCTGCATTAACCAGTTAAACACAATCTGCAGTTCAGCATCAAAGCCTGTTTATATTTGGACAATTCAACATTTATTCTTCAGCTTGTTTTTGCATATGTTTCCATGAACATTTCTTCTATTTATTTCTGAGTTTTCTCTTGCATATTATTTCTGTTATTCCTGCAATACTTCAGTATAATGATGATTAACAACTAGTCATTTAACTCCTTACTGAATTGTTACTTTAATAAATATATGAAACGGAACTTCCTTCGTCCTCCCTGTTTTCTTCATACCCCAGCACCTACCCCTGTGGTTGGTTCCAGGTTAACGGATTCACAAAAACACCCGGACCTGACAATCTATCGTAAAAAAATTCAAACAAGCTCTCAAGGCCCACTTCTTTTTCACAGCCTTCCAGCTCTCATCCTAGCCCAAATGTTCCATGTTCCCTGCTCACTGTCTCTCTCCTTTGTGTCACCCCGTCTGTTTCCCACACCTATTTGTTGTACAGTGTTTTAAACTGTAAGTCCCTTTTTTGTGTTCATACTGCTTCTGTTTTCAGTATGTTGTAAGACTTTCTGAAACAAATGTAAAAAGACAAAATATACAATCTTGGGCACTCACATACAGTCCTAACAATTAATAAATATTTTGGAATCTTCAGATATTATGGAAATCTTATTGTTCAGTGATATCCACAGACATTAAATAAAAATAAAAACACCAAGACATAGTGTAAAAGGGATATACAAAATAGAGAACATCTTAAATGGAGCAAAAGTGGGAACCATTGGCTACACCTAAAGTATTATCAAAAAGTCTTCTGGCAAAAAAATCATATACTGTATCTGCTTCCACCACTCAAGCCTTCTCAAGGTGCCTCGTATACTGTAAGCTTGACAGAAGTACTGTAGGAAACCACAGGATACAACCACAGAAGAAACACATCAACAAGGGGACGAAGGTCCCTATGGACATATCTTTACCAGATAGAAGCTTGCATCAAACTCACATGGTTTCTCTGAGCAGAATCCTTCAGAAATGCTAGCTCAGGATAAAGTAGTAAAGGTGTCAGCATACCCAGAAAAATATAAACTCTTATAGTGTGATGGTATTTTTATTTTTATTATTTCTTATTGTAAAAATAAAACACAAGCATACAATGTTAAATGTTAAAAACTTATGGCAGAAATGTACACGTCATATTTTAAAGATCCATAGGTAACCTGGAAAACATGAGTTTGAGAACCACTGAATTAGATATTTCAGTATTATTCATTGTGCCACTACTGGTCCCAGTAAGATCTGTCAGACATAAACTGCTTGCTTATGCTGGTGCTTGTAGAACTACAGTAGCCAATATGCCCTGGCATCCATTGCCCGATGGGACCTGTAATGCATCAATAAGTAAAAAAACACTGTAAAAAGGAGACACTAAAACTGTGAAAAAAAACCATTTCAAATAAACTGTTCCACACGCTCTCTTTTAATCATTTATAGGGCATCCTTATTCAGTCTTGTAGCTTTTATTCCAATGGGATTTAAAACTGTACAATGCTGACATGTTCTAAAAGCAGCCACAACATGAATGACAAGCCTCCCAGCTTTTCAGTAATAACAATACATAGCAACTTCACTTTGATTGGTGAGTGCTTGAGAAATCCACTCTGATTAAATATTAGTGTGGTTCTCCTGCCATTACCCTGCAGTGCTATGCAAGCAGTTTAGGTCTGACCGGGTTTCCTCTACTTGGTAGTGCCAAAGGAAAAATTGTGAATTAACCATTTATTGACCTCTTGCAGGAGTATTAGGGGGAGTCCCAGTGGTTTAACCATAGACCTGACTTTTATTTATATTTTTGCATGTCCAATTCTGGTAGGATATTCAGCCTATCGTAGCTGATGATGGTAGCACTTTCTTTGGGGTTAGTCTATCATTTATTTTAAACAATTACTTATTTATGTTATTTTACATCAAACCAGTAATTATTCAGCTTGATGATTAATGGCTTGTCTACTGTATACTCTTAAACCATATAATATGTCATGTATCATCACTCAAAAGCCACATTTATTGTACTACAGTATGCTGAGTAGGTGTATGCTATGTAACATATTGTACACATACTCTGACCTCTGAAGAAACAACACTTGAGGTAAATATGAGTAGTTTTGGCTTGGTTACCAATACCACCTGCATATTTACACTGACTCACGTTGATGCTTGTATCTCCTTTTAGCTGTGAAGGTTCACCATTTTATTATTCGGCAGGTTCAGTCAGGATTTTTTCCATATTGTCTGCAGCTGTGAATCATTTATTGCACCATAGAGCCACTTCCCATCTTTGCAACTACTGTCCTGCATCGGGGTAAATTTACTTAAGCTTCTGAAACAGAGAGTTAGTGATGTTGCCCATAACAACAAATCAGATGCTGTCTTTCATTTCTCTATTGCCTTTTAGAAAATGATAGACAGCAACTGATTGGTTGCTATGGGCAACATCACCAATTCTGTTTTAGAAGCTTTAGTAAATTAAACCCATCAAGTGTATACCACTGAATGTAATAAATATAATTATGTCATTGTGGAACTGGAAAATGTGTTTAAAAGAGCATTTGGCAATTCAAGTTTTTTATTAACAGCGCACAGTTATTGGACCTTCAGAAATTCCTTAGAATATTATGTGTGAGCTGGAGTTATCTGACAGGCGGTTGGGAGACCGCAGGTCACATTACCGATGCTGGAATCCAAAACACTGAATACCCTGCTGGTCGGCATGCCGACCAACAGGGACTATTCCCTCTCCTGGGTGTCCACGACACTCGCCGCTGCGTGGTGAGTGCAGTGAGCCTGCAAAGGGCTTTGTTGCACTCATCCCCCCTGGCCATCTAAAAGTCGGGAGCGGCGTCAGTATGGTGACCGGGTCACCTGAACTCAACCTATATGATGGGGATCTTCAGTTTTTTGGAGCTGTCAGAGTGTGCAATTGCATACACTTTCACATCTAATAAATGCATTACTTATTAATATGGCAAGTGGTGCCAACTGTGTGCATGCGGTACTTGTTACCCGGACTTCTTGAATGGGTCTGGGTATACGCTAACACCCACCTTCCCTTACCTATCACCAGCAACAGCCTCTTTCCCCAGTCCAGCACACACTGCTCTGTGCTGGGCTGCAGCAGGTCTCCTGCTCCTGCAGGGGGGAAAGCAATCAAGTTATCGAGCCCCCTTCCTGTATCTGACCCTGGCTGAGGGGCACACGGCACCCCCCTTTGCCTGTCTGCAGAAAGTAATTCCTGTACCGAATATTTTTAAAGGGGACGTGGCCACACCTCCGTAATTAGGCCATGCGCTCTTCATTACCAGGGCCTGGGAAAGCTCTCTACAGCCATGAATATAGCTGGGGCAATTCTGTGGGATATTAATTAGATTATTTTGACACTTTTAGGGGATGATTCAGAGTTGCAAACAAGTCAGCCACATTGACTATGCATTGCATGCATAAAAATAAAATCAGATATTCACCTGTTGTATCTATGCAACAGCTCTGCCAGGGGCTGACTGGCAACTTTAAGCCTGGGAGACAAATGGCCCTGACTTTTCTAGCAGTGCATGGTAATAGCAAAATGGATGCGGCAAAAAACTGCAGCAATGGTTTATCTGATTGCTCACTCCATTGTGTTTCATTGCCTTTGTATAACTTTATGATTGCCCTCTCCATTGCCATCTCATTGCCCCATGGCAGTATGGGACTGGGGTGGAGGCTGGGCTGCAAACCCTGATTCTAAACGTAATAGATGCTACCATGCTGATACTTGTAGTACTACACAGAAAAAAGAGAAAATGCAGGTGCACACTTTTAACACTAAGAACACTGGTAATTACCAATTATAATAACCTATGTAATTTAACATAGAATAAAAATTAGGTTTTTAGCAACATTTAAAAAAAAATATGGTCCCAACTACCACGGCCAGGTGACCTCATCAGGTCCCTAGCTTTCCTAAGGTTCAAGTCCGGATCCCCTAGGCAAGCACAACCCAACTGCCCCAAGGTATCACACTAATGAAAAGTACATTATTGTTACATTAATAAGAAGTAGCAGTTCCATGCTAAAGGTGTTACATAGGTGAGAAGTGGTAATTAGTCATTTGGACTAACATCCCTATGAGTATTTTAATTAGTACAGGGTCCTTGCATTTGCAGACTACATATTGGAATAGGCACTATAAATGTAAGTCCTGGATAAATGTATACAATATGTCAGTATTATGAATGGTTTTGGTTGAGGGGGCCCCCTGGGTTTGTGTTGCAGGGCGGCTTAGAGGCATCATAATTGTAACACTTAATCTAACACTTTTTAGCACCTGAATTGCTTTTTACTAATTTAACACTTTTTAACACCCTAATTACTACTTCTCACCTATGTAACACTTTTAGCATTGAACTACTACTTTTTACTAAAGTTTTACCTTTTAACATTTAAACTGCTATTTCTCACTAGTGTGATATCTTGGGTTGGTTGGGTTGTGACTTGAACCTTAGGACTGTTAAGGACCCATGTGATGAGATCACCTGTCCATGATAGGTGGGTCCATATTTTTTGGCCAAAATTTATGCCAAGAACCTCATTTTACTCCATGTTAAATTGCAGAGTTTATTATAATTGTTCTGATTACCAGTGTTCATAATGTTTAGAGTATGCACCTGCATTTTTTTTCTATTTATCCATGTTGTCTTATCAAGTCTTCCCTGCATGTATCCCTGAGTGCACCCTCCATTGCTGTCTCGTTGATTCATCCCTGTGTATATCCTAGATGTCCCTCTCCATAGCTGTCTCTCATTACCCCTTCCTTAGCTTTCTCTCAATGCCAATTCTCTTCATATACAGCTTCTCGCAGTACACACTGACCTCACAGCACACACTGACCCCCTTACTGCCCCCTAACAGTACTCACCATCCACTTCATGACACTCACTGCCCTTTTCATTGTCAACCTCAAACATTCTCTCTTCGCTGTGCACTTCACAGTTCTCTCTCCTCCCTTCAATCTCCACCTCACAGCACCCCCTTTTAAAGTCCACCTTATAGCACTACCCCCATTTCACTGTCTACATAACAGCACCCCTCAGCCGCTTAAATAACCACCTCACAGCACCCACATGGCCCTTCAATGTCCACCTCACAGCACTCCCTCAACTGCTTCATTGTCCACCTCACAGTTCCCCCAGCCCCTTCGCTGTCCACATCACAGCACTCGCACTGGTCACTTCACTGCCCACCTCATAGCACTCCCCAATGGTGCAAGCAAACGTACCTTCTTTACTTTGGTCTGGTCTCCTGTTCTGTTCCAAGTCAGGTCTTGCATCATGGTGGTGGCTTTGCTCCCCTGTGCAGCAGCCCAATGTGACATTATGGTTTTACAATCACGCATGTGCATCTTCGAAGCCAGCCAAGACTAAGAGGAGCTTAGTGAGCTGGAGATGCCCAGCTTCTTTGATTGTACTATAGCATTGAGCGGCCGGGGAGCATCCTCTCTGCTGCTTTCTGCAGCCAGCCATGTACAGTACATGCAGAGTGCAGCTCTAGATCACTAAAATTGTATTGACACAGGGGCAGATGCCTCCCAGCCCAGCTTGCACCTGAACACCATTCTGACACATGTGCCTGTGGAAATTGTGTTCATCATTATTAGCATGCACTTGCAACAAAGCCATACTTGGTGCAAGGATCCATTTGATAACAGTTGGTCACTGTGTATGCTCGGCTCAGCATAGTCTGTAGTTGGATCTACACAGCCTCATCAGGCACTCAGAACACTTAGCCAATGTGTGAATGCCCCATTTACAACCATTTACACCCATTCAATAAGTGTAGGTGTGACTTAGATGGATATGACTATGAATTGCCTGTAGGTGCATTTGGTCGGTTATGGATAATGCACGCTAAGAAAGCGGAAAAATCCATCCGCAAAATGGACTTGAACACTGCATTATTCCCTTAGTTTTTGTTGCATTTTTAGTAATCTATTAAACATGTTTATTATTTTATTGCATCTATTTTATTTGTGTTGTTGAAGCACTGCACTGTTTTCATTGTTGCACAAGTACACACGTGTAAATAAAGCACTGTTTGTGATGCTTCCACAATACAACGCGTAATCCTTCATTTAATCTTCAATGCTCAACTTGCGTTTTTCAACATATACAGTATAATATTTAACAGTAACAGCACATGACAGTTTTGCTAATTGCAGAAAACGCTGAAGTATGCACTACCCACAGAGCAATCAGCACTGAGCATAATGCAGATAAATATTCTACAAATCGGGATTTATTTCACTTGTTTCTTTAGCGTCACTCAAGTCATAGAATACCAACAGCAGTTTAGCAAAGTAAAAATAGTAAATGTTAATACCGTGAAAGGTTATTGTTTCTATTGTAATATACTGTAATATCAATCTGTCTTTGATCTGCAGAAAAAGACAGATTGCTAAATTAAAATTCCCGTGCAGGAATGTTCATGAAATAATAACTGCTTTTAAGGATTGCTTTTTCTCAGTTATATACATTAAATATCATGTCAAGTTCAGGTACTATATAATTCAACAATCTAGTGTCAGGTAATATATAATTCATCTATAATTAGCATGGCAAACACATTCACAGGTTTGGTTCAAGGTGTTTATCATTGTATTTCACTAATATATTCAACTGGGAAAGTTTTTTTACATTTAAATAGAAGAAAATGCAGCTCGAATATAGTTACAGCTCTGAATGTTTCGTCATACAAAATCTTTCTATGGCCTCCTTCAATTTTAAAGGGACTTTATCATTTAATATTTGTATTGCATTAAAATACTGTATTATTTATATTAATCAATGCAAATTATTATTATTATTATTATTATTATTATTATTTTTACATTTATTATGTTTTACTTTCTGGGGCCCTGGGGGTAAATTTACTAAGGTGGGAGATTTTTAGAACTGGTGATGTTGCCCATAGCAACCAATCAGATTATATCTATTATCTGCTAGAAGCAGCTAGATAAATGGTAAGTAGAATCTGATTGGTCGCCATGGGCAACATCACCAGTTCTAAAAATCTCCCAGTTTAGTAAATTTACCCCCTGGTGTTAATGTAGCCATTACAATGGGAGAGTGAAGCAAGGCAGAGAAAACTCAATGGGCAAACCCTTGGCATGGGTGATGTATCCAAGGAGATAGTGCTTTGCTTTCCTCTTCATGATTGCCTGCACTGTCACAAATGAAAGGCACTGCTTACAAAAGACATAGAAAGTGCCTTTGTGGAAAAGGAGCACAATGTGATGTATTAATCTTAAAAAATATTTGTTATAGTTGTATGTTTTTACTTTAGGACTGATTCATTTTATATGAAGACTCTTTTCAGAATGTTTTTGGATGCATTGTTTTTGGTGTTAATTAAAATATGTGAGATTTTGAATTACACCTGATCATATACAGATGTGTCCTCATATATAATGCCTCAATGCGCAATGCAGCTCGAGGCACCCAGCGCTAGCACAGATACAGCAATACACGACTCAATCTGTACCACAGATTTTGGCTACATAGGAATTAGTTTTAATTATGTACGTAAAAAGTAGCAGATGAAGTACAACAGAACATGGCGTGAGAATTAGCTGCGGCCTCTGCATTGTAGAACTTTGTACACAGATTTAGACTTATTCACACACAGGTGTACTGTATAAGTATTGCTTCTCAGATGAATAAGTTTGAATTAGTCATCCTGCAAGTCCATTTTGACTGGACCTGCAGAATGACTAATATTTCATCTCTCCGATAAGTATTAGTTTATGCTGCTCTTCCTGCTACCGTTTATATGCTGCTATACCATGTTGTTATTAGATTGAACAGTCGCTGCATCAAGCTGCTGAACATGCACCTTTTGCACTTTATAACATTATTTTTGCCTTATGGGTTTGTTTGTAACCAGTATAGAAATTGTATGTGTTTAAATTCTGATAAAATTAACCCATACAGTATGTCTGTTGCAGGGAAATAAGGGGTAGATTAACTAAAATTTCTAAAAAAGAAAAGTGGGGTGTTTCCTCTAGCAACCAGATTCAAGTTATCATTTATTTTAATTAGACATGAGCGGATTCGGTTTTACTAGGTTTTACTCGGTTCTCAAAACCGAATCTTATTGGCTATCCAAAACACCTGAAATCCGTGAGCCAATAAGATGTCGTTTTGAGAACCGAGTAAAACCGAGTAAAACCGAATCTGCTCATCTCTGATTTTAATAGTGCTGTATACTGTATATTCTCTACTATCTAGAGCACTGTAGTACAGCTTACCTTTATTTAGTCAGTAAATAAATCTATTACTGTATAAACTGAGGCAAGATGTGTCTAGTGCAAGCCAAGTACAGAGCTTTTTGGGAGGCTGCCCCTCCTCTCTCTACCCTTGCAACTCTTACTGCCTGCCTGGGTACAGCCCACTCCACCAACCCTTCCCACCTACACCAGAAAATTAAGGTATGTATCAAGATCACCTCCACCACCAAACTGAAACACACGCACACACGCACACACACACACACACACACACACACACACACACACACATACACAAACACACACACACACACACACACACACACACACACACACACACACACACTCCCATACACATTCCCTGTGTCTGTGAGAAAATGCAACATTGATCACATTTACACACAGCCCAGGGCGATGGACTGGGTAGAGTCACTCCCTTGTTATTCCCCTCCCCATATAATTCCTGCACAATCCCAGTGTCCAGAGACAATGCAACAGTAATCATAGTCACACACATCTAGGGTAATCCCCCTACTGCAGTATATGCACCCTTACTTTATTATTATATAACCCTATAAATGTATATAGTTAGGACCGGATATTACTTATTATTATCTGTTATATAATGAGGCAAGGCATGTGTCCAGGTACGGTGTCTCCCTCCCCTCGCAGTTCTCACTGCCAGTCTGCCTGCCCATGTACTTCCTGTCATGCATTACTAATTGTTACATATAGCTATAGTATAATCAGGAGTGTGCAAGGTATTGGAAGAACTGTCTGATGCAATATCAATAATTAACAAGTCGTGTTAATTTTATTAAAGAGCTTATAAATTTACATTGTACAAACTTCAGTGTCATTTCCCTTGTTTGGAAACTTGCTTTCGTTTAATTGTGCAATTGTGCTGTTGTACAGTATCTGGTCAACATACAGTAGCAACATTTATCATTTATATATTTGCATTCTAACAGAATACGGATAAAATATGTGTGCAAGCATACACACACACACTAAAATTGTATACAATGTGTACTTTATTATATTGAGGACAGATTAATTGGATGAAAATGTGAAATTGACTTTATACTCTTCACATTAAGTTTTCTTTTACATGCAAGGATGTACTATAATTGTATCTGTATATTATCTGAAATTTTTCTTTAGCTGCTTCACCATCTTCATACAATGTTGTGTGATTTCAGGTACCTCAATTTCAATTTGTTATTTTATTTGTCAACATATTGATGTTAAATGATCTGGCACTGTACTTAATATAGTTTTAGAGAATAAATGATTGTGTAGCCTACTCATATTAATTATAATGAAGTAGAGGTATCACCAGGGGCTGGCTGGCAACTTTTAGCCTGGGGGGCAGACTCAAGCAAGTGGCCCAGCTTTTCCAGGGAAAGCAATGCAAAAATAGTTATGGAACAATTAAATTGCACTGGCCTGGGATGCAGATGGCACCCTGCCTCCATGCCGAGCCAGCCCCTGGGTATCACACAGAGACACTAAAGGTAAATGTTAGAGCAAAAACAATTGGTTTGCTAAAAGCAATATTAAAAGCATGCATTGAAAAAAGATTTGCATAACTCTTAGGCGCAGATTCAATTGCACATTTTCTGCCTATTGTTGTAGGTTGATTCTGCTCACACTCCCATAGTTTGCATCAAAACCAGCTATTGTTAATGTGCAGAAGCTGCCAGAGTAGGTCCCAGCTTCTTGCATGCTTCATTTAAACTCTATGCTTAACTAAATCTGCCCTTTAATCTGAAATGTAGGTGGTTTTCCTTAATCTTCAGGTGATCCCTCTAACAAAACATCTGAACTTCATATGGCCTCCTCTCTACTCATCACCTCTTTCCATGCCTGTAACTAATGCATCTATTCTCCTAATCTCTTCCTGATTGATGTCCTCACTCTTTAAATGTTCCTACAAACTCATTTTGCAGACAAGCATAGAGCCTGATCTCTTATTAACTCACTCCCATAACCGGGTCTGCAATAACTCACATCACAATCAGATTTACTGTAAGCATTATGCCAACTTGTATGAACCCTCGCCTCTTGTCTCTATCCTCCTTCCTTTAGTATGGGGACTTCCTGTCTCTATATATCCTCTTAGGTAAGCTTGTCACTCTTCCAACTTCCAGTATCATCTCTACGCTGATGATACTCTAATCTACCTTTCCTCCCCTGACCTCTCCTCCTTTCTCCTCAATCATATCTCCAGCTATCTCTCTGCTATCTCTTCTTTGATGTCCCAGCAGTATCTTAAATGTAACATCTACATCTACACATCATGACAGAGATATTCATCTTCCACCCTACCGCATAACCTCAATTCCCACAATTTCATTATGTATACATGGCACAACTATTTCCTCTTGCCCCCAAGTGTGCTGTCTTGGAGTTATCATTGATTCCTCCCTCTCCTTCAAACCACACATTCAGTTCCTCTCGAAGTCCTGCCATTTCATCTCAAAAATATTTCCAAGATCACACCCTTTCTTACATTGGATGCTACTAAGACCCTCATCTTCCCTCTCCTCCTATCTGGCCTCCCTAACAAATGCCTCTCTCCGCTCCAATCTATCCTCAATGCTTCTGCCCAGCTCATATTCCTCTTCAAACATACTATGTCCACCTCCTCTCACTTACAAGCTTTACACTGGGTACCCTTGCTCTTCTAAATCCAATTCAAACTTCTTACACTCACTTACAAAGCCCTCACCCATTCATCACCCATTTACTTTTCTGACCTTTATCTCCCTTTACACTCCCACCCACCTTCTTCACTCCACAAAAACATGTCACCTCTTCTGCTAATTACTTCCTCCCATTCCTGACTCCAAGATTGTGGCTGTGGTGCTTCCTACCTTTGGAATCCTCTACCCCTCCCTATCAGACTCTCCATCTCTCTACAAAACTTTATACAGGCCCTCAAGATCCACTTTTTCATCAAAACCAGCCATCTCTCATCTTAACCCTCTGTTCCATGCTCACTTCTCCCCCATATGTGTCAACCCGGGCTGTCTGTCCCTCCCATTTATAATGTAAGCTCTCACAAGCAGGGCCCTGTCCTCTCATGTGCTTTTCCCTCTCTTAGACTATTTTCAACTTTATACTCCCTACAATGGCACCTAACCCTTAGTTTCTGCAAGCATGAGGATTATTTCAGTGTACTGTCCACTGATTTAGCAATGTTATATTCCATGTACTTGTCCTATATTATATTGTACGGGAAGCAGTTACAATACCGCTAGTTGGGATCCCGGCCATCAGTATACCAACAGCGGGATCCCGACTAGCGCTGGAATTCCGACACTGAAATCCCATCACCACAGGATTTTCTCCCTCTATGGGTGTCCATGACACCCATAGAGGGAGAATATAACCTGTGGCGAGCGCAGCGAGCCACCATGCCCACAGTGTGACGAGTGCAGTGAGCCCGCAATGGGCTTGATAGAACTCACCCTGCTGCCGGAATCTCAATGGCTGGGATCCCGCTGACGGTATATTGATAGCCTGGATACCATCCATCGGTCTTACATACCGATCCCTCTTGTACTGTAAGTCATTGTTTTCCCGATTAGATCATTTATTTATGTTCTTTGTTAGGTGCCGTAGAACCTTTGTGGTGCCATATACATAAACAATAATAATTGTCTTATGTTTGTGTAAATGTTGACCTCATGTAAGTTTTGTCCTGTGTGTAGTACTCAAAACCCACTAATGCTAAAGAAAATGTTAGTCCTATTTAATTAATTATTATTAATACCAATAAAAATAATAATCATAATGATAATACTACATCCTTACTATACTATAAGTAGATAACCAGACATAAAGTAATGTATATTATGGTCTCCACTTTTTACAAGTAAGACATTCCATTTTACACATTTCTTACATTTTAGATATTTTTTTTGTACCTGGCTTAAAATGACTTACTGCACCCTCCCCTTCTTTCCAGTAATCACCTAGGCATATAATAAACACACAGGTGCTTGTAGATTCAGGTGATTACAACTACAATGTCTGGAGGGATTCAACTGGCCTGGAGTAAAATAATTTCTAGAGGTCGCATATATCACTTGAACAGGAAAGATAAATGTATTACAACAATGACATTGTTAATGTTATCTGTTACAAAACTATACCCCATTTAATCGTATTGAATTAATAATAACAGGTAATTGTATAATGGGTAACCAATGAATTTCACAAAATTCGATGATATTAGAAGGACCTGCCAAAGAAAAGTGCATAATTCCTATGTCCCAAATTGACCAAACCACTGTACAAAAATATATTAGTAACTTCTAATTGCTCTTTGCAGTACTGGTGCCTGTTGCATCATAATTCACTATTTAAAGAGTAGTTATTTACAAATATTCTAAATGTATTTATCTGGTATATCAAAATGACCATCTTTCCTTGTGTATACTGTATAGATACTGTATCTGAAGAAGTGAATCTGAAGGACTCAAATCTTGTAGAATCTGATATCAAGGGTGTAAAAACATATTTTCAATTGTTCTCTTCTGCTATTCACTCTTTAGACTTCTATTCAGCAACAGGATTTAAGATATTGGTTTTTCCGATCTGCCTGGGAAGAGTAATGTCCCTCTAGAATACAGAGCATTTCATTGTTATGTTGTATACTTGAAGGACTGTTACATTTCAATCTGTTTTGCAGCTATACCCAACTAAATTATAACATTTTTAAATGATCAAATATCACTTTTTAAAAGTGTTGATGTCTTCTGTGGACAGTGCTAGTTTGTGACTAAATGTTGTAAAGGTTGAGTATCCCGTATCCAAAATGCTTGGGACGAGAAGTATTTTGGATATCGTATTTTTCCATATTTTGGAATAATTGCATACCATAATGAGATATCATGGCGATGGGGCCTAAGTCTTAGCACAGAATGCATTTATGTTTCATATATACCTTATACACACAGCCTGAAGGTAATTGTAGCCAATATTTTTAATAACCATGTGCATTAAACAATGTGTGTGTACATTCACACAATTCATTTATGTTTCATATACACCTTATACACACATCCTAAAGGTAATTTAATACAATATTTTTAATAACTTTGTGAATTAGACAAAGTTTGTGTACATTGAGCCATCAGAAAACAAAGGTTTCACTATCTCACTCTTACTCAAAAAATTCTGTATTTTGGAATATTCTGTATTTCGGTATATTTGGATATGGGATACTCAACCTGTACCCTTAAACACAAAGAAAAAAATAATTTATAAGCCATTAAAGTGCGTTTTTAAAATGCTTTTTTAGATTAGGAGATCAGAGTCAGCCTGGAGCGTTAAAAGGATAATCAGAGAATTGCAATGGCAGGGGCCTGCTGAAGAGGTGTGACCAACCACTGCGTAGGTGTAGTCATCAACTGGTGGAGTGTAGCTATTGCACAAGGGACTCAGGCAGGAAAAAACAAATCCACTATAAGTAACCAAATTTTCTACCTTCACTGATGCAAATCACATAGGTCTATGGGTTTTTGCTGATCCTATGTGTTTCCATGCAAAAATGGGTAATTAGTCACAGAAAAAAAAGGTTTTGCAGCCGGTCTTGCAACCGCCGGTCACCCGAACCTAACCCATGGGAGATATATTTTAGAGCTTGGAAAGAGAGAGTGGACAGAAATTCTTCTAACTTTCATTTCACAGGCTGTGTTTGAAAAATGACAAGAACTTATTGGCCGGTATTTTATCTCTCTAAACTTTATCTTTCTCCAAGCTTTGATAAATCTTCACCTAAGCCTTTGTAAATATCTAGTTCATTATGAATTGTAAAAAAAAAAAAGCAGCTAACTTATTTTTCTCGCCAGCGTGATTTGGTAAATGTGAATATTTTTAATGCTATTATTAAGCAGCAAGTAATTTTACAAAAATATTAAAATGCGAGCAATGAAAAACTAAACTCTAACACTAAATGAAAAAAACCCTAGGTGATATTCACGCTGTAACATGAAATTTTACTCAAGTACTGTAAATGCTGCAGGGCAAGCAACATTCACAGAAGAGTGTTTTAATGTAGCGTGCTGGCTGATAAATTTAGCAGAAACAACAAAATCAAATCACTTTCACCTTCTATAAAATTTTATCAGATGCTATGAGGAGATCCAACAGAGATTAATGACACAAGGTCATGAAACGCTAAAGTCTTCAACACCTAGCTGTCCTCAACTGGTAAAGTAATGAAACTATTATTATAAATGGATGGCTCCTTTATCCCATGGGCAAAATATCATTCACATTGATCTGACATCGGATCAATAGGTGAAATAATTTGACAGTTTTGTGGTAAGAGCTGAATATTCATATTTAAAAGAACAGAATTATGAATATTATGCCTTTCTCTAATAAGTTATACAGCATTTTATATATGTCAATTTGAATTCAGTATCAGGTTTTTTGTTGTATTTTATACTGGCAATAAAAGGCACACTTTGCTATGGAATGTTATTTATACTATCAATATAGCTACTCTGAAAGAGAAAATACACTGCAGTAACCTATAAAGTATTTGCTGTATAATATGGAAAGAGGAAATACAAAGCTTTAAACAAAAACCTAATTTGTAGAAATCATACTTGTTCTACTTTTTTATTACTCACACATAAAGGGGCAAATGTAGAACTGCTTGCATTTTGCAGAAAAGAAATGTAAGAACAAAATACATGCCAAAACAGACAAATGCTGTTGTGTACAGTACATGTAGCATGAAACTTCAGTAACATTCAGAGTCGGACTGGCCCACAGGGGAACAGGTGAAACCACCGGTGGGCCCCACTGCCTGTGGGCCCCCTCCTCCTCTAGGGATCAGGTTCCAGATTCTATCCTAGTGCACTTGAATTATGCATTATACTTATATTACATTATACTTCACAAGAATATGGTTTATTATATATTTACCATGGGGAACAGAACATGTACTCTGTAATGGTTAGCCAAAGCTCTGTGGTGGCTGGCCACGCCCCAGTGGAGCCTGGCAACACCCTTAAGCATGGGCCCCTACAACAGCATTCCCCCCGGTGGGCCCGTTATGCCCCAGTCCGACACTGGTAACATTTGATTCTGGTTTCTACCAGGGAAGGATAGCATTATGTGCATCTGGATCACATCAGTAAAACTGTATATGATGTAATTCCAGTACACAATAAGTGGTTTATGTATAATGAAGTGAAGTGATTTATACAGAAGACTGTCTGGAGTCTGGACAGTGTTTATAATAAATACTAAGGGCTTTATTTGCGAAGTGGTGGCTTTTGTAAGCTGGATTGGAGGTGAAAATGTACAATGGCACTCGCAGTCAGTGTAAAAGATGCCTGGCTTATGCTGACTGTGAATGCGGTTTTAAATTCTCACCTCCAAGCCACCGGGAATCAGTGGCTTACAAAAGCTGCTGCTTCATAAAGAAAGCCCTGCGTAAGTCTCAGTAACCATTTAAAGTACATTCAATGTGTCCCATTAATAAAGTCGTATGGAATCAGATTTCTTGACATGGACAAATTTGCAAATATCATTTAAATAATGTGAAAAATGAAAGAAGCCAAACTAATAATTGTAAAAGTATCAGTAGGAGAGGTAAATAATTCTCTGCAATCAGACGTGTTGATTCATCATCATCATCATCATCATCATCATCATCATCAGTGTGTCTTTTGCACCAGGTGTTGAGCAACGGTAAGTGAAACACACCTTGTTAATAATATTAAATAAATACATTTGCACATTTTTATAGTCTGCATTGGGTGCCCTGTCTGTATTCTGCCTCTCTAAACGCAGGTAATTGTATGCATAAAATGTGTCCCAATCACCACAGTGATGGATGCAGAAGAATGTTTAATGCACAGTATTTACACGTATAGATGAGACCCAAAGACTGTAGGTTCTAATTAGCAGGTTCCTGTTTCCTCACGTCTTTTATCCACTAGCACCATATCCATTTGTGCGTCATTGTGTTATGACTGAAGGGCCCTACACACTGCGTGATAGTAATGAAAGATATGAACGATCTCGTTCATTAATGAATGAGATACCGTTCATATCTTTCAGTGTGGAGGCTCCAGCGATGAACGATTCGCGGCCCGCACTCGTTCAACGCTGGTGCGCCGTTGCTTGTGCATGCAGGCCAATAGGGATGATCTTGTCCATATTGGTCTGCACTGCTATGGAGCCAGGTAATGGGGAGTGAAGAAACTTCACTACCTCCATCACTGCCCCCCCCAGCCATTGGGTCGCCAATCGGCTGTATCCCCCGCCGGGTAACTCGGCGGCAGATCGCGCTGTGTGTAGGGCCTATTAGTCATGCTTTGTACTAGGTCTTGTTTATTCTATACCTTACCTAGTAGGGTATAGAATATATCTTACCTAGACATTTATTAAATAATAATAATAATAATAATAATAAATGATAGAAATGACTGTTTATTATTACCCAGTTTTGTTTTTTCATTGTTGTTTCCAATTTAAAAGCGCAATGGAATATGCTGTGCTATATAAGAAACTGTTAATAAATTAAAATACTACTAATAATAATAATAATAATAATAATAATAACACTACTACTACTACTACTACTACTACTACTACTACTACTACTACTACTACTGCTGCTACTACTACTGCTACTAATACTACTAAAAATAATAATAATAATAATAATAATAATAATAATAATATCCACCCAGTTACAAATTACTTTCATGTTTTACCAAACAGTCACTCTTCAATTTGATGGATGGATCCATAACATTACATATTTTGTGCTATGGTTTTTAAATTTGTCTTCGTTCAAATACTGTATGTATATTTATACTGAGAATACATGTACAGTATACAGCCACAACATGCGTAGAGCTGTCCTACCTAATTTGAAATTGAAAATAAGTTTAATAACAGAGGTAAGGAGAACAACTGCAGACAATGACATTTATAAATAAAAAACTTATATTAACTCTGTTTTTGACATGTGTGTTGGTTTGCATCTCAACGTACGTAGTTATTTTTGGAACTAGATAAGGAAAAGCAGATAGACATAATTTCATAAAGTCATTTTTATGTAATTATTAAATCTCTTAAATATTGCTCAAAAATGTGTAAGGATCTGTTTCCAGTACTAATATGGCCAGTGCAATCTGAATGTAAATAATAATGTTTCTGCATTAGACATATATCTAACATGGACCACTGCACAGAGAGCTGCATTTGAAAGTCATAGTCTGGTATCTTAATCACGTCTGGTTCTGCCTTCCCTGAAGTGTAATTCCTGATGGCATTTCTTTATTGTAAATGTGAATGTACCCAATTCTGTAGAGATCTGTATGAATGCTGCAATGCAATCATCAGGTTTTCTTGTACCAGATGGCATAACTTCTAGTCCTATCAATGAACCTTCTGTCAATGAGAGTGGTGGTCTCTGCTTACATGTAACAAAGTACCATGTGGCTGTCATTTTTACTTATCAGTCCTTATAAAGTGTTACAGATTTTGGGTCTACCCCATATGATGTGACTAATGGTTATCTTCACAAAATTATACTGTATTATATTCTACATTGTGCATTCAAGATTAGCGATTGAATATTATTCAGCTGAGATAAAGCAAATTACTTTTCTTAAAAGTAAACTTCGTACGAATCCTACATCTGTTAAAGGACCACATGCTGAGCTTCTGCTGACAATTCGGCTGAAGTAATGGGGGCTTAAGTTATAGTTCTTGCTGTTCATGTCATTACTTACAATAACATTTGAAATGTTATACTGTACCATTGTCCTATATTAGTATTTCAAACTACTGCATCATATACAGATATTTATTCACAAAATAAGGTAAAAGATATACAGAAGTGTCAATGGGATAAAATAATTTCATATTTATTTGGCCAGTAGAGCCACTGTCCTATAGCTGGTCAGAAAATTATAATGTAAACATAACCAAAATATAAAAAAAGACTATATAAGCAAAATTTTTTATTTTATTTAGTAAAAACTTGAAGTTTTGTATACAGGTTGAGTATCCCTTATCCAAAATGCTTGGGACCAGAGGTATTTTGGATATCGGATTTTTCCGTATTTTGGAATAATTGCATACCATAATGAGATATCATGGCAATGGGACCTAAATCTAAGCACAGAATGCATTTATGTTTTATATGCACCTTATACACACAGCCTGAAGGTAATTTTAGCCAATATTTTTTATAACTTTGTGCATTAAACAAAGTGTGTCTACATTCACACAATTCATTTATGTTTCATATACACAGTCTGAAGGTCATTTAATACAATATTTTTAATAACTGTGTGTATTAAACAAAGTTTGTGTACATTGAGCCATCAAAAAACAAAAGTTTCACTATCTCACTCTCGCTCAAAAAAGTCCGTATTTCGGAATATTCCGTATTTCGGATATTTGGATATGGGATACTCAACCTGTATTAAGAATTTATATATGAATGTCTCCATTGTTATTGTTTTAAAGAGTATACTCAGAATAACACACTGAAAATAAATATTACTGATTGCTTAATACAATATATATATATATATATATATATATACATACATACAGACACTCACTTTTGCAGAAGAAAAGAAAAAAAGACCAGCACTCACGTTTTGATGATGAAAAGAAAAAAGGGGTTTATTCCTTACATAAGAAACATCTGGACATGATCCTAGTACTACAGCCCAGTACTAGGATCATGTCCAGATGTTTCTTCTGTAAGGAATAAACCCCTTTTTTCTTTTCATCATCAAAATGTCAGTGCTGGTCTTTTTTTCTTTTCTTTTGCAAAAGTGAGTGTCTGTATCAATTTCCAGGACCCTGCACCACCATGTCAATTTTATTTGATTTTTACTGAGTGCTGTCATTTTGCTATGTTTTATATATATATGTGGCCTCCACGTGCCTGTATGACCTCCCTACAATGCCTGGGCATGCTCCTGATGAGGTGGCGGATGGTCTCCTGAGGGATCTCCTCCCAGACTTGGACTAAAGCATCCGCCAACTCCTGGACAGTCTGTGGTGCAACGTAGCGTTGGTGGATGGAGCGAGACATGATGTCCCAGATGTGCTCAATTGGATTCAGGTCTGGGGAACGGGCGGGCCAGTCCATAGCATCAATGCCTTCGTCTTGCAGGAACTGCTGACACACTCCAGCCACATGAGGTCTAGCATTGTCTTGCATTAGGAGGAACCCAGGACCAACCGCAACAGCATATGGTCTCACCAGGGGTCTGAGGATCTCATCTCGGTACCTAATGGCAGTCAGGCTACCTCTGGCGAGCACATGGAGGGCTGTGTGGCCCCCCCAAAGAAATGCCACCCCACACCATTACTGACCCACTGCCAATCCGGTCATGCTGGAGGATGTTGCAGGCAGCAGAACGTTCTCCTTGGCGTCTCCAGACTCTGTCACGTCTATATATATATATACACCAGTGACGTGCGGTGGGGTGAGGCAGAGCCTTTCCTGTCATACTAACGTGTGCACCAGAGTTTTTACTGTATAAAGTATATGTGAAATACAAAGAATAGGTTTGAAATATCTTTTTTGTATTATTCTAATCATTTTTATAGCCAAATCTCTGCAGTAAAAAGTCTATGGCAGGGGAGGCAGTGCCTCACCGTGCAATCTTTTCCGTACCTCTCAGATCAAAACTCACAACATTTCCAGGGGTTTATACAGCTGCACCTGGGTATAATGCCCAGATGTACCCTTTGGCAAATATATTGTGTTTAAATCTGTCTCTGGTGCTAGCTAGTGACTCCTGAACCATTTACCTCACCACACGTCCCTGATATACACACACTGCTCAAAAAAATAAAGGGAACGCTAAAATAACACATCCTAGATCTGAATGAATGAAATATTCTTATTAAATACTTTGTTCTTTACATAGTTGAATGTGCTGACAACAAAATCACACAAAAAATATCAATGGAAATCAAATTTTTTAACCCATGGAGGTCTGGATTTGGAGTCACCCTCAAAATTAAAGTGGAAAAACACACTACAGGCTGATCCAACTTTGATGTAATGTCCTTAAAACAAGTCAAAATGAGGCTCAGTAGTGTGTGTGGCCTCCACGTGCCTGTATGACCTCCCTACAATGCCTGGGCATGCTCCTGATGAGGTGGTGGATGGTCTCCTGAAGGATCTCCTCCCAGACTTGGACTAAAGCATCCGCCAACTCCTGGACAGTCTGTGGTGCAACGTAGCGTTGGTGGATGGAGCGAGACATGATGTCCCAGATGTGCTCAATTGGATTCAGGTCTGGGGAACGGGCGGGCCAGTCCATAGCATCAATGCCTTCGTCTTGCAGGAACTGCTGACACACTCCAGCCACATGAGGTCTAGCATTGTCTTGCATTAGGAGGAACCCAGGGCCAACCGCACCAGCATATGGTCTCACAAGGGGTCTGAGGATCTCATCTCGGTACATAATGGCATGCAGGCTACCTCTGGCGAGCACATGGAGGGCTGTGCGGCCCCCCAAAGAAATGCCACCCCACACCATTACTGACCCACTGCCAATCCGGTCATGCTGGAGGATGTTGCAGGCAGCAGAACGTTCTCCTTGGCGTCTCCAGACTCTGTCACGTCTGTCACATGTGCTCAGTGAGAACCTGCTTTCATCTGTGAAGAGCACTGGGCGCCGGTGGCGAATTTGCCAATATTGGTGTTCTCTGGCAAATGCCAAACGTCCTGCATGGTGTTGGGCTGTAAGCACAACCCCCACCTGTGGACATCGGGCCCTCATACCACCCTCATGGAGTCTTTTTCTGATCGTTTGAGTAGACACATGCACATTTGTGGCTTGCTGGAGGTCATTTTGCAGGGCTCTGGCAGTGCTCCTCCTTTTCCTCCTTGCACAAAGGCGGAGGTAGCGGTCCTGCTACCGGGTTGTTGCCCTCCTACGGCCTCCTCCACGTCTCCTGATGTACTGATCTGTTTCCTGGTTGCGCCTCCATGCTCTGGACACTACGCTGACAGACACAGCAAACCTTATTGCCACAGCTCGCATTGATGTGCCATCCTGGATGAGCTGCATTACCTGAGCCACTTGTGTTGGTTGTAGGGAGGTCATACAGGCACGTGGACGCCACACACACTACTGAGCCTCATTTTGACTTGTTTTAAGGACATTACATCAAAGTTGGATCAGCCTGTAGTGTGTTTTTCCACTTTAATTTTGAGGGTGACTCTAAATCCAGACCTCCATGGGTTAATAAACTTGATTTCCATTGATAATTTTTGTGTGATTTTGTTGCCAGCACATTCAACTATCTAAAGAACAAAGTATTTAATAAGAATATTTCATTCATTCAAATCTATATACTACTATATATATATATATATATATATATATCGAACAAAATGAGGTGGCACTCAGAGGTTTGGTAATGAAGCAAACAAAGGGGGTCATTCCGAGTTGTTCGCTCGCAAGCGGATTTTAGCAGATTTGCTCATGCTAAGCCGCCGCCTACTGGGAGTGAATCTTAGCATCTTAAAATTGCGAACGAAGTATTCACAATATTGCGATTACACACCTCGTAGCAGCTTCTGAGTAGCTCCAGACTTACTCGGCACCTGCGATCATTTCAGTGCTTGTCGTTCCTGGTTTGACGTCACAAACACACCCAGCGTTCGCCCAGACACTCCCCCGTTTCTCCGGCCACTCCTGAGTTTTTTCCGGAAACGGTAGCGTTTTTTCCTACACGCCCATAAAATGGCCTGTTTCCGCCCAGTAACACCCATTTCCTGTCAATCACATTACGATCGCCAGAACGATGAAAATGCCGTCAGTAAAATTCCTAAGTGCATAGCAAATTTACTTGGCGCAGTCGCAGTGCGGACATTGCGCATGCGCATTAAGCGGAAAATCGCTGCGATGCGAAGATTTTTACCGAGCAAACAACTTGGAATGACCCCCAAAGTGTATTCACATCATCATATCACATCTACGTTTCGGGGAAAGAATCCCCTTCATGAGGATGAACAGCAGTGCAACAAGTGAAACATTTATAGACAAACTCATCCATAAGTACATCCCACCACACATCACCGCAGCCCCACCGTCCCTGGCTCTGTCTGCCGCACTTCTGGGTTTAAGACTTCCGGTGGAAGTGACTAAATGGGTCCCGGACTGGTAACCACGGTGATGTTGTAAACAAAACAGCAAATTGTCATGGGAACCCAGCCACAGCGCTCAGCATTGAATAGGGGTTATAGCCCATCAACCATCATAGAGGGCTTTCTTAAGCTTTCACCATTTGTCTAAAATGTGCAAATTGTGCTTTCAAAGAAGCAGCCTACAGATTTAATATTAAGAAATAAAAAAACATTAAAAACATATAGTAAAGGGCATAATATCAAAGTGACAAAATGTATAGTATAGTAGCAGCGCTGTTTCAGATTCCACATGTACTCTCCCCAATAACAACTTATCAAACAACAATTGGATAAAAACCTCATAAGATTGACAAAGAGAAAACATATAAACCTTACACAGATGCAATAGTAATGCAAAAAACAATCCAAAAGCACATGTATAACGGGTAAAACGGAGTGCCAGTTTAAAATTTGTATGGCACAACATCACCAGGCGATTCGAGCCACTCTTGAAACAGGGAACAGTGAACAACCAGTGGTGCGCCATTTTGCTTTGTTTAAACACAATATGTCCACTCTAAAGTATCGCATCATAGATCATGTACCAGAATCCTTACGAGGTGCCAATAGAGCTAAAAAACTTCTCCAACTTGAATCCAGATGGATTTATAGATTGGAAACCTTAAGACCGAAAGGCCTGAATGAGACATTGGGCCTCAGTCATTTTATTTACGCTAACGAAAATGCCCCTAGATGTACCTGGAATTATGTGCTGCTGTCAATTAAGATGTTGCAATATATTATTTGCACTAATATGCACAGTAAGTTTACTGTTTCTAAAAAAAGTATACATGTACTTTTGGATTGTTTTTTTGTATTACTACTGCATCTGTGTAAGGTTTATATGTTTTCTCTATGTCAATCTTATGAGGTTTTTATCCAATTGTTGTTTGATAAGTTGTTATTGGGGAGAGTACATGTGGAATCTGAAACAGCACTGCTATTATACTATACATTTGGTTACTTTTTTATATTATGCCCTTTACTATATGTTTTTTAATGTTTTTTATTTCTCAATATTAAAACTGTAGGCTGCTTCTTTGAAAGCACAATATGCACATTTTTAGACAAATGGTGAAAGCTTAAGAAAGCCCTTTATGATGTTGATGGGCTATATCCCCTATTCAATGCTGTTTTAACACTAGGTGTTTCATTCACTGAGCGCTGTGGATGGGTTCCCATGACAATTTGCTGTTTTGTTTACAGCATCACCGTGGTTACCAGTCCGGGACCCATTTCGTCACTTCCGCCGGAAGTCTTAAACCCGGAAGTGTGGCAGATGGAGCCAGGGATGGTTGGGGCACGGTGATTTGCGGTGGGATGTACTTATGGTTGAGTTTGTCTATAAATGTTCCACTTGTCTGAGTGCTGCCTCGTTTTGTTCGATATATGTTTGTTGCCATACCCTAGTGCAGGGCACTGGAGTAAGCAAGCCCAAGGAGGCATACAGAGTGCTGGCGCTGGTTGGATGGAGATTTTACATATATATATATATATATATATATATATATATACAAGTGCGGGTTGCAGGCGACACTCACGGTCTTGTTTCAAATAAATGACCCGGTTGAACCCAGGAGTGTCCGGGTCATTTATTTGAAACAAGACCGTGAGTGCCGCCTGCAACCCGCACTTGTACTTCACATAGAAGGAGGGCACCGGGCAAGATGTGTATATTATGTCAGCGGAGTGCCGAGTGTATCTGCTACCTTATATATATGTATATATATATATATATATATATATATACAGGTTGAGTATCCCTTATCCAAAATGCTTGGGACCAGAGGTATTTTGGATATCGGATTTTTCCGTATTTCGGAATAATTGCATACCATAATGAGATATCATGGTGATGGGACCTAAATCTAAGCACAGAATGCATTTATGTTACATATACACTTTATACACACAGCCTGAAGGTAATTTTAGCCAATATTTTTTATATCTTTGTGCATTAAACAAAGTGTGTCTACATTCACACAATTCATTTATGTTTCATATACACCTTATACACACAGCCTGAAGGTCATTTAATACAATATTTTTAATAACTTTGTGTATTAAACAAAGTTTGTGTACATTGAGCCATCAGAAAACAAAGGTTTCACTTTCTCACTCTCACTCAAAAAAGTCCGTATTTCGGAATATTCCGTATTTCGGAATATTTGGATATGGGATACTCAACCTGTATATATATATATATACATATATATGCTGTGCTGATGCCCTCCTTTGACTGTCTTGATAATGGCCACGCAGGGCAGAGTGTCCTCATTTGGTTTAATTAGCCAAAAACCTTGAGTTATTTATATATATATATATATATATATATATACCAAACAGAAAACCCAGCACTCTCCTAAGCAGCTTCATTCACCTTAATGCTTTAATATACACCTAAATAAACAAATGGGTTTTGGTTTATGAATTGTACAATGCATGTAAGCTTGCGGCCCACTCCACAGGACCCCATTTCACCGCAAGTCCTACTCTATCACAAACTTTCATACAGATTTTATAGAAACCTTGCAACTGCTGTCTCATAGAGGGAAATGTGCTTATCTGGTTTATAGCTTACCTGCCACACTTATGGCTTTTAAAAGGTAAGACAGTCACCAACACAAATAACACAACTACACAAGTGTGCTTACCTGGTTTACAGCTCACCTGCCAACAGACTACTGGCTTTCAAAGTGAGACAGTCACCAACACACCTAAATATATATATATACACACAGAGAGATATAGAGAGGGTGAGAGAGAGAGAGAGTATTTGTAATCCAGCACTCACACCGCAAACAAGGGACAGAACTTTGCAGGAAAGGAGCAACACTTCACGGGAGGGGGCATGGCTTTGCATCCCGATCTCTGCTTTTCGGCACAACAGGGGTTTGGGAGATGCGGGCTGCCGCCGGGGCGTGCTGTGGCTGCAGTGGTGACTCCTACATAGTGACAGGAGCCGAGTACTGCACTACAGTGCAGCCCTCGGTTCCGGTCACTTAGCAGGAGCTGGCATTTTGGTGTCACCCCTCGGTGGGTGAAAACTAGAGATGTGCACCGGAAGTTTTTCGGGTTTTGTGTTTTGGTTTTGGATTCAGTTCCGCGGCCGTGTTTTGGATTCGGATGCGTTTTGGCAAAACCTCCCTTAAAAATTTTTGTCGGATTTGGGTGTGTTTTGGATTCGGGTGTTTTTTTTCAAAAACAGCTTAAATCATAGAATTTGAGGGTCATTTTGATCCTATAGTATTATTAACCTCAATAACCATAATTTCCACTCATTTCCAGTTTATTCTGTACACCTCACACCTCACAATATTATTTTTAGTACTAAAATTTGCACCGAGGTTGCTGGATTACCAAGCTAAGCGACCCAAGTGGGCGACACAAACACCTGGCCAATCTAGGAGTGGCACTGCAGTGTCAGACAGGATGGCACTTAAAAAAATTGGCCCCAAACATCACATGATGCAAAGATAAATAATAAAAAAAGAGGTGCAAGATAGAATTGTCCTTGGGCCCACCCGCCCACCCTTATGTTGTATAAACAGGACATGCACTTAACAAACCCATCATTTCAGCCACAGGGTCTGCCACACGACTGTGGCTGAAATGACTGGTTGGTTTGGGCCCCCACCAAAAAAAGAAGCAATCAATCTCTCCTTGCTCAAATTGGCTCTACAGAGGCAAGATGTCCACCTCATCATCATCCTCCGATTCCTCACCCATTTCACTGTGTACATCCCCCTCCTCACAGAGTATTAATTCGCCCCAACCTGAATCCACCATCACAGGTCCCTGTGTACTTTCTGGAGGCAATTGCTGGTAAATGTCTCCATGCAGGAATTGATTATAATTCATTTTGATGAACATCATCTTCTCCACATTTTGTGGAAGTAACCTCGTACGCCGATCGCTGACAAGATGACCGGCTGCACTAAACACTCTTTCGGAGTACACACTGGAGGGGGGGCAACTTAGGTAAAATAAAGCCAGTTTGTGCAAGGGCCTCCAAATTGCCTCTTTTTCCTGCCAGTATACGTATGGACTGTCTGACGTGCCTACTTGGATGCGGTCACTCATATAATCCTCCACCATTCTTTCAATGGTGACAGAATCATATGCAGTAACAGTAGACGACATGTCAGTAATCATCGGCAGGTCCTTCAGGCCGGACCAGATATCAGCACTCTCTCCTGACTGCCCTGCATCACTGCCAGTGGGTGGGCTCGGAATTCTTATCCTTTTCCTCGCAGCCCCAGTTGCGGGAAAATGTGAAGGAGGAGCTGTTGACGGGTCACGTTCCGCTTGAGTTGACAATTTTCTCACCAGCATTTCTTTGAACTTCTGCAAACTTGTGTCATCCGGAAAGAGAGATACAACGTAGGCTTTAAACCTAGGATCGAGCATGGTGGCCAAAATGTAGTGCTCTGATTTCAACAGATTGACCACCCGTGAATCCTGGTTAAGCGAATTAAGGGCTCCATCCACAAGTCCCACATGACTAGCGAAATCGCTCCATTTTAGCTCCTCCAATATCTCCAGCTGCTTCTGCAAAAGCCTGATGAGGGGAAGGACCTGACTAAGGCTGTCAGTGTCTGAACTGACTTCACGTGTGGCAAGTTCAAAGGGTTGCAGAACCTTGCACAACGTTGAAATCATTCTCCACTGCGCTTGAGTCAGGTGCATTCCCCCTCCTTTGCCTTTATTGTAGGCAGATGTATAGGCTTGAATGGCCTTTTGCTGCTCCTCCATCCTCTGAAGCATATAGAGGGTTTAATTCCACCTCGTTATCACCTCTTGTTTCAGCTGATGGAGGGGCAGGTTCAGGAGTGTTTGCTGGTGCTCCAGTCTTCGGCACGCGGTGGCTGAATGCCGAAAGTGGCCCGCAATTCTTCGGGCCACCGACAGCATCTCCTGCATGCCCCTGTCATTTAAAAAAAAATTCTGCACCACCAAGTTAATTGTATGTGCAAAACATGGGACGTGCTGGAATTTGGCCACATGTAATGCAAGCACACTATTGGTAGCGTTGTCCGATGTCACAAATCCCCAGAAGAGTCCAATTGGGGTAAGCCAATCTGCGATGATGTTCCTCAGTTTCCGTAAGAGGTTGTCAGCTGTGTGCCTCTTATGGAAAGCGGCGATACAAAGCATAGCCTGCCTAGGAAAGAGTTGGCATTTGTGAGATGCTGCTACTGGTGCTGCCGCTTACCATTTTTTCTATACCTTGTATGACTATGTCCTATGGATATACATTGTTTATAAAACAAAAATCATGGACAAGACTGTCTTGCCTAAATTGGGACTGTTGGGAGGTACGTGTACGAGACAGTCTCACTAGATAATAATGTATTGCCTATTAATATACTACCACAGTGCTTGATTAATGGCAAAGAAGAAAAACTTATTTGACATCTGTTATACACTTTATAACAGTAATTGCATTCTTAATCATATTAGTTTGAATGTGTTCCAAACAAAGTTAACACCACTCAAACTTAATAGAGCATATGTCAGTTTTGAGTGGGAAAAAAGTTGATGTGCTTTTCTTGTGAATAAACAGTGTTTCATATGCATAAATTAGGCTGAGATAATTTTATTTTAAATATATTATTCAATTTAAAACAAGTAAAGCCAAGGTTATTATTTTTTAGGGGACTGAACCTCACTACATACATGTATGTGTTATAAACTTTAAAAAAAATAACAGATTTAACAGTCAAAAAGGAAATTGAAAAAGATTCATGTTTTTACCATAGCCTAAAAGGTAAAACTGTAAAATAGTAAACAATATTTATAGAACAAAGGTTCTTTTTTAAATAATATATTCCCTTGCGGCTCCACTCCACTAGTTATCAACTGTTTTTTAGTGTATAGTGGGTGGGAGTAGCATAAATGTGTAATTTTGTTCTACATATGTTTCCAGTTACAGAAAGTATTGTTATGAAAACCTCTTCTCTCTTGGTAGATGATTTGAATACAATTATAATGAGATTCGTTTACTTACCTACAGGGTAAATGTAGAAAATTATTTGCAATTCCATACTTATCAGTTGCATACTAAATGAGAATGTATTCTAATATTAAGTAATGTTTCAAAAAGAAAGTGAAAAAAATATAAATTTTCTAGCAAAAATAGCAATAATGGACACAATGTACTAATGTACTATATAGAGGGCTGCAGGTCACTCAAAAGCAACATCAACCTTTGTCACCTTAGAGGTGGCAGAGGATTTGTGGCATGTGCACATAAGGAATGGAGCCAAGTCTTGACTCCACCAAGACTACACATGGGACATCCAAGCAAAGTGGAAAAGAGGTGGCAAATATAAAGAAAAGAGTGTCCATGTTTGCTTTGGGTACTGTAGTCCTGTGGAAGAAAGAGTGCTATCAAGGCCGGTTCTAGACCTTGTGGCACCCAGGGTAAAAGTTTCCTTTGTTACCACCCATGCCATTGAAAACAGGCATAGTGGATGCCAAAGGCGCATGCCATTTTAAGTAAGGTGCCAGCTCATGAGCCAATCGAAGCTTGTGGTCCAACAGCCAATCAGGAGCCTAAACTGCTGGTCCACAAGCTCTAAATGGCTGAAGGCCAGCACCATATTTATAATAAATATAGCACTGGGCACTGATCCACCCCTGAGTGCTATATAAGGACATTTTTTATTATTATTTGCAATTAAGAACTTGTTTTTCATTACTATAAGCTAATCTCTATCGTTATAAAAACAATATACTAATGTGTTCAAAATTAAAACCACATTGTTTCCAGGGAATCACTTTGTATTAGCAAACAAGAGAATAATGTATTTTCATGTATGTTGTGATTATTCATTTTGATGCCAGGTGTCACAGATGGCTAGCAAACTAGTAAAATTAAGCAAAAAAATGTCTCCACAGGATCAGTATGATATCCCGTCAGTCAGGAGACTGATGCTGGGATCACGACAGCCAGAATACCGGTGGTGAGTGCAGCGTGTCCCCTCGAGGGCTTGCTGTGCTCCCAATACTGTGGGCCCAGTGGTGATCTTTGGCTGCCACAGAGTCATATTCTCCTCGGGTGGTGGCGTGGACCACCACCCGAGTGGAGATTTTGGCCAGCGGTCGGGATTCCGATCGCTGGTATTTTACCGGCTGTAGGGATCCTGGTGTCATTCTCCTGACAGCCGGGATCCCGACAACCGGCAAATTGACTTCCTCCCATCTCCACAATATCTGAATTATATTGGTAGTGTGGTTATCTGTATTTATGCTAGCAATAGTTTAGATTTAAAAGTAATGTATAAACTGGACAGTTCTTATGCACTAGGTTATAATAGTGAAAGAGCAGATATCACTGGAGACTAGATGTTTCTATGTTTACAACTTTTGAAAGGAACCATTTTCTTTTCTATGTCATTTTACTCTATTTCAATGCTGTCAGTGGATTAAACTAATTAGAGTTTTTCAGGGACTCTTAGGGGTAAATTTACTAATAATCATGTTTGGTCCAAGCTTAAACACACTGGTATACATCAAACACTCAAATTTACTAAGTATCCTGTTTGACAAAATCGTGTTTTCCGATGGTCTATGTAATCGTGTTTAGTCATGTTTAACAGAGTGTGAGTTCAGTCATATTGTGCTCGAATTCTAAAGTCAGCCTGTAAGCAGCATGTTTGGAGAAGCCTCGCATTTTCCCCAGGAATCCTGGCTTGGGCGAACTAGTTGGGGGGGAGGGTTAATGCTTTGACCGTAGTGACCGGTCAAGTGTGTCCCTTGCTGAGGTATTACCCCCCAGATAGTGGAGCCTGGTGCTGGCCCTTAAAATGCGGGGGCACCTATGCAATTTTTCCCTGTATTTTTAGGCTTGAAGAGCCCTGTGCTGGTTATGCTCTTGGCTGAGGGGACCCCATGCTATTTTCCCCCCCCAACTATTCCTTTACTTTTACACACAGTGAAGCACGGCACACGTCTCACTGATCTGTGCAGGATTCTCCAAACATGCTGCTCACAGACAGGACTATTTTAAAAGTGTATTTAGGTCAGAGTTATTGATAAACAAGATTCTTTGTAAATTTCCGTGTTTTATTCTTTTCTATAGAAAGTACTTGTTAGTTGGTTCGATGGTGTATTGATTTCTATTTGTAGATTAGGCTATGTTTTGCAGTTCAAGTCATGATTTTGCTCTCATGTTTGGCTTTAGTTAGTCTCTGAGTTTGAAAAAAAAAGGCTAAACTTGCACGAAAATGCAAACTCAGACCAACACCATTATTAGTATTTATCCCCTAAAGATTACCTCCCAGCTATATACAATTACACAGTAAATAGGTATCTGAATAGACAACCCATAATTGCATTATATGCATTTATATTTACTGTGTTTTACATCTGTTGTTTATTTTAAAAAGTTTTATTTAAGAATATCGATATCCGGATTATAGATAGACAGTGTCTAGATAGACAGTCAATAGATAGACACCATATGTTAGACCAGGGCTGTAACTACGTTTGTGCCAAGTGTGCTGGCACACAGCGCAGTTGCCCTGAGGGCGCAACGGCCAGCAGCTTGTAATTAGTCAAATTACATGGTGCCTCTGCTGTGTGCGCCGCACTGGTGAGGAGAGCAGCAGCGCCGGAGTCAGCAGAGAAGGAGGAGGAGGGAAGGGGACTGGAGCCGCAGCAGCGCTATGTAATTGGTAGAGGCGCCACTGCAGCAGTCCCCTCTCCTTCCGTATTGGCTGCCCGGCGCTGCTGTGCATGCAGTTCTCATCCCAGCATTCACAGCGGCAACGGGAAGCCAATAGAGAAGTAGAGCGGACTGCTGCAGCGGCGCCTCAACCAATTACATAGCGCTGCTATGGCTCCAGTCCCCCTCCCTCCTCCTCCTCCTCCCCTGCCTGCACCGAGGGATCTTCCAGCACGAGGAGCCTGACTCCCAGCGGGGAGAGATGGTAAGTATCTCTCTCTCTATCTATTCAGTCTGTCGCAATGTGTAAAAAGGGGGACGCTGTCTGCCGTAATGTGTAAAAAGGGGGACGATATCTGCCGTAATGTGTAAAAAGGGGAAATCTGTCTGCCGTAATGTGTAAAACAGGGGATGCTGTCTGCTGTAATGCGTAAAAAGGGGGACGCTGTCTGCCATAATGTGTAAAAAGGGGGGCGCTGTCTGCCGTAATGTGTAAAAAGGGGATACTGTCTGCAATAATGTGTAAAAAGGGAACATTGTCTGCCATAATGTGTAAAAAGGGGACGCTGTTTACCGTAATGTGTAAAAGGGGACACTGTCTGCCGTAATGTGTAAAAAGGGGACGCTGTCTGCCGTAATGTGTAAAAAGGGGACGCTGTCTGCCATAATGTGTAAAAGGGGGACACTGTCTGCCGTAATGTGTAAAAAGGGGGACTGTCTGCCATAATGTGTAAAAGGGGCTCTACCTGGTGTAGTGGTGCTACTGTGCAGAGTAATTTGAATAATGGAGACTACTGTGCACCGTAGCATGAATTGGTATTATTTTGTGGCCACGCCTCTTCCCCATGTGCCACGCCCTTATATATTTTTGTGCGCACTACCCCTATCTTGCGTGGGGGGGCGCCAATGCCGTTTCTTGCACACAGCGCTAAAATGCCTAGTTACGGCACTGTGTTAGACAGATTTTAGGTCGACAGAGTCAAAAAGTCGACAGGGTGAGTAGGTCGACATGAAAAAGGTAGACAGTACAAAATGTCGAAAGGGTCAAAAGGTAGAAAGGGTCAAAATGTCGACATGAAATTAGTCGACATAAAAAAGGTAGACACTGTTTTTGATTTTTCAATTTTACATGTTTTTGATCTTTTTCATACCTTATCTATCCATGTCGGCACAAAGTTGGTCATAAATCTTGTGGCGAGCGTAGCGAGCCACCGAGCTCAAAGTGTGGTGAACAAAGCAAGCCTCGCGAGGTGATTCCTTACTACAATTGGGTGTGGGGGTCCCAGATGACAAAAATAACCACACAAACCTCAAAAATGCAAAAAAAATATGGTGTCTACATTTTTTTGTCGACAATTTTCATGTCGACTTTTTGACCCTGTCTACCTTTTGACCCTGTAGACATTTTGTGCTCTCTACTTTTTCATGTCTACCTTTTGACCCTGTCGACCTTTTGACTGTCTAACACGTGGTGTCTATCTATTAACTTTCTAATTAGACACTGTCTATCTGTTATACCACACCCAAGAATATCAGGACAGTTGCGTAATGACAACAGAAAGGAGACATTACCACAACACATTGGGGCATGGTATGTGCCCAGAAATGTAACCTCCCCACACACACACACACACACACACACACACACACACACACACACACACATACATACATTTGTGCACCAGCCACTGGTTTATCCCTTTCATGGTGGAAAGTCATGCAGTCATAACCAAAGACTGACTGTAAGTATGGTGGCACCATTGGTGTATTTACAATGGAGGCTAGGTGTGCTGTGCACAAGGGCATCTGGGTATAGATGGCCCTGCACCCTCACCCCGCACCAATAGTATGCCTACCTGCTGCTAGAGTGCAGGTTGCCTCTACTATAAAGGTACCATTTTCCTAGTGACATCTTCAAAAAGACGGTGCCACATTGTTAAAGCATAGACTCTGCCAGAGTCTTTGCTATCTTGTTCGCATGCTCTATCTTCCTGAATATCACTATGAATATGGCACTGCTGAGGAGGGGGACTCACTTGAAGGCACTAGGTAGGATGTGACTAGGTTAGGGGTCCACTTCTCAGTGGAGGGCATCTGCTGCACATTGGCACACAGACACCTACAAGGATGACTATCTCATCTAATTTGTGACAGTTTTGAGGTATGTGCTATAGTCTTTTTTTCTATATTCATCATCTGACATTAAAATTCAAGGGCGATAATGAGAATATGGTCAGTCCATGTTCTGGAGAAAGCATTTTGTGACATCATCATGCTGTCAGCTTTCAGTGCATAGGCTGTGAATGGCCACATGAGATTAATAACTCAGAAACTTCTGTCAACACCAACAGCTTATTTATGTATGACACTTAACTATGCCATTTGCCTTTTGCACCAGCTGTTGTTTTATTGCTAGATCTCTCAAAACAGTGTACACTTTTAAGCTGAAAGTATTCACATATTTGGGTTATTTATTTTTTCTTTGTTCTTCTAAGTAAAATATGTGAATATCCGATAACAAATGTCCTGTAAGGTGTCCGTGTTTACATAAGGAGATCTGCATTTACCTCAAATCCTCACACCAGTGAAGGGCATATTAATGCAGGATACCATGCTAGCTCACTAAAGTCGTCTATTTAAAATGTCCTCCAAAGTAGAAATACATCAAGCATTGCAATGTTTTGTCTAGTTGTTTCTGAAAACACACATAACACCTCAGACATGAAGGATCAACCGCATGATTTAAATTGCAAAGTAAAATAAACAGGACTACATGAATATTTGTTTGTTTACTTGAAGTCTGTAAAAAAAAAATTTCCTGGGAAGCAAGATTGTGTTTTACATTTTTAAAATATTTGTTCTATGAAAAACTTTTAAAATTATAAGCAAATGTCAAATCTTTGCCATGGAATATTTACACCTATTAACCCTTTCACTATTAGATGATGTTGCTTCACAAGGTTAAATATTAATCACAGATCATATTGACCTTGGTAACCATTAAACTTTTTGGCATATATTTGATAAGAGTGCATTAAAAGTATCTTGAAAAGCAATCAAAAACACAAAACAAATTAGTCTTTTGCTTAACTACAATTTCCACTGAATTGCTTAATATTAAAATTCATTTTAATCTTTCACAAAAGAACACCCTAATGCTAAACACAAAGTGGAATAATTGAACCGAGTAATGCTAAAGTGATGTATTAAAAATATATTTCATTTGTTTTAAATTGCAATTTTCTCTCATAAATGATTTAATCATTATTTAAACAGTGTCTGGTACTGGTAAAGCATTTGAAGTAGTATCTAAATACTACCGCTTATTAATCTGAATTGTTCAGTCAGAAGAGGAAGATTACTTATCGCCTTATTTGTATTCCTGAAAAAGCAATTGCTATTCAAACTATTTGTGTTATCTGGATGGGAACCTTTAATGGATGATGAAGTAAATTGTATGGAAAGTTCTTTTTTTTTTAATAGGCGATGCTATTTTTCATTCAGGAATCATTTCAGAGAAATGTTAAGCTTTTTAGTAAGTACCTTAATATTTCTCCAATGAAATCATCTTATGCAGCATTGTTTTTCAACGTGTCCTAATTACAGATGTGTCCACATACACCACAGTATGCTCATATCATTCCAAATAGACCCAATTTGCATGCTACTGATTTTGGGACTACGCAGCACCATGTGTCCAACCACACAGTTTTGTAGCGACTTTGCATTTTGTTTGCATCACTAATGTGACAAAAGTACAATGCACGAATACCCTGGATAGTGGCGCTGGCATTGCATCTAGCAACTCAGTTGCTAACCTCGGTAAAAAGGCAAAAGGCAAAAGACTGAAGTCCGATATGAGTGAGCAGTACCATGCATTGCATCACATAGCATCATACTTAATACATACTTGCCTACTTTTTTAGTCTTCTCTCCAGGAAAGTCTGAGAGGAAAAGCTGTTGGCCAATTCAGAGGGTAGGGCTCGCGCATCATTAGGCCCTGCCCCATCTTGGAAACTTTCAGTGATTCATGGGTTAGTTGGGAGGGGTGAAAATCATGCAAATGGTGCCATTTAGCTCCATCCCTATATACAGCACTGCAATTATCTCCACATCCTGCTCGCTTCACTAGGAAGAAGATAGGATGTGGGATATCTGCCTACTGTTGCAAGGGACTACCCAAAAAATTGGAAATCTCCCACAACTTCCAGGAGAGTAGGCATATATGGATTAATCTGCAACTTTATACCAACTCCATTGCAACAAATGTACTAATCCTAGCCACACCATGAACTATACATGCTTTTGTATGCAACTATGATGCAACAAAGATGCTAAATTCAGAAATTTCCAAAGTCTGGTAATTTCTAACAGTATTGGAACATCTAAAAGTTTAAAGAGCATAGTCAACAATAGACCCTCATATTTAGGGCCCATCTTAGTGCACGTTCATGGTGACTAAAGTCCCAATTAATGCATTAAGATGTATAGTTGTTTTAAAACAGACCACATTATTTTTGTTTCCTATAATGGACAAACTTAACCATTGAATGCTACATCATACTTCTATAGTTAGTGCAATTACCATTGGTACAAAAGTGTAAACATGAGTTGGGCAAAACATTTTGGGGCTAAATTAGATTTGGATGTAATTCAATATTTTGCACAATTTTATACACTGCATGTGAGGTAAAACATGTATCAGTCAATCAAGATATAGATTTTTGAGTGTCACTGACTTACAGTACATCTTACTCCTATACAGATAAAACAGGACATTTCATATTCAGGCAACCACTGGCCATGCACAGCAATGCTGGGTTCACACTGGTTGGTATATATCATTTGTCATATCGACATACGACATATAGCAGAGTGGGGAGGGTTATACACCAAATATGCCTGATACGTTGTTCACAAACATATCACATTGGCCCTACAGCACAGCTAATGCCAATATACAGTATCAACCAGATATATCGGCATGTCTGGCTGCATGTAAGGGTGACCCGTCGATCGCTCGCACACTGGCTGCAGGGACCGCCAACATTGATGTCACAGCCAGGTGAGCTAATTCAAATACTCACCCAGCTGTGACATCTGGACCAACATATTGTGCAGCCGATTGGTAAGTGTGTATAGCTTACCTAATCAGCCACTCAATAAGCACAATGGCGGGTCGGCAGGTACACCTTTGCAGTTTGTACGCGGCCTAAGGGAGTATTAACATCATTCGGACACAACAGATGTGCAGTTACTCCTGTTAGGAGGAGTATCTGTAGCAGGTACTGTATGAATGAAGCAACAATATGCTATGACAATAATGGTTATCTGTGGCGCGCCTCATTGCTTGATTGCATCTAAGCCGCTAGACCTCATAATAGTTAATACTTCATTAACATTGTAGCCATATCATATGAAATTGCATTTCAGCCACCTATTTGCAATATTTAATTGACATATCTACTTGGTCTGCTGAACAAAAAATATTTATTTTGAAAAGGGTAAAAAAATATGTAGAAGTGTTTATTTTATTTATTGTGCAAATAACACAGGGGCATTTCTAGAGAGGAGGAGGCCTAAGTGCAGTATCCATCTGGGCCCCCTCCTCTCTAACCAGCAGCATTGAAGCTTTGGGCACTAGGGTCCCTAGGGACCCTAGCAATGTCCTAGAGTCTAGAGTGCATGCGCAGAACCTTGGGAAAATGGCACAGCAGCCATTTCCCCAGTGATTTTCATAATGCCTATGTGCAAAACACCGGGAAAATGGCATTGTGTCATTTTCTCAGTGATTTCTGCAGCTCTGTTGCTGCGCCATGGGACTATGGAGGGTAAGTATTAATAATAAAGGGTGCAGGATGTGCAGTGTGGGCCCCCTGGACCCCAGGGGCCCATGTGCACCGCACACACTGTACCCTTTATAAATACGCCAGTGATATAACACATCATTACGTTATTGTATTGTCACAAACAAGGTAATTTGATATTTAAATTAAATGCCACCACTACCAAGCTACAATTTTTCGCTATGTGGAGAACAGTATAGACAGTAGCATGCATGATATATGCAGTATCATATTTTGTATGTAATTTTTCTATGGAAGTTGAACTCCAAATTTACCGAATTGTCAGCATCATCCATACACTAACACATACATTATACATTAGTATTAAAATTAATTGAGCAGATCATACTAAAGTGTCCTCCTTTTCTCCAACTGGAAACCTACCGCTTAATGAAAACTTTTCTTTTTCAATCACTAGGGGTGTATACAATTACCCGCGATAGTGCCGCAGTCATGAAAAATTAGTGTTTTTGCATTTTTTGTATCACCCATATCCAATTAGGACGTGCGAAAAACATCTATTCTTCATGCAAAAATACATAGGTCCTGCAAAAAGTAATGGACCTATGTACTATCATGGCACTTATCGCGGGTCTAAGGGGCACTTATCGTGGATTATGCTTCGTGTGCCTGAGGCATATGAAGCATAATCTGTGATAAGTGCCAGCATCGGGTATAAGCACCAGGATATAAGGGCTAATTGGATATCCCCAGGTGATACAATTACCTGCAGTAATTGGCCACTGGTAATTGGATACCACCCTAAGTCTAGACATACTTAGTACTCCAATACTGCAATATAATTTGCCTAGAGAACCTCTTTTCCATTGTTTTCCCAAATTATTGTGCAAAATTACTTAGGCAGACCTTAAAATGTTACATAGTTACATACTTGTAGAGGTTTAAAAAAATACAAATTTCCATTGAGTTCAACCTTTATTATAAAAATGTATATAATTTAAATGTTGTATCCTTGGATATTTCTTCAATTAGGAATTTATCTAGTCCATTTTTAAACTTATTGATTACCTTATTATTATTGATTACAATTTTGATTACCACCATTACTACCTTCCCTGGCAGAGAATTCCAAATCCTTACTGCTCTTACTGTGATGAACCCTTTTCTCCGTTGTATTCTGGTAAATCTTACCTTTAGCATACTAAAAAAATGTTTTTTTTACAGTGAATATACCGTATTTCAGTGCTTGTAAAATCCACCCCTGTAGATTAAAAGGATTAACATTGCTTTATGTGTTGATAACAATGTTCACAGATTCACAGTGGCATTGTTATACAATGGAGCAAGATTTATTAGCTCAGCGTGATCCTGTCCAAACCAAGAGTTCAGATGCTGGTACTGTACCATATGTCCAAATAAAATCTGCTCTGTTTTCAAAAGAAACATTTTGACCTAGAGAATTTATGGAGCTCAAAAATACTCTCCTCACCTAATACAAGATCATTTCTAGATATGACCACTATTAGGCGGTATTCAATGCATGTCGGATCCTCTCTGAGGAGGAGGATCCGACAGTGCAATATTCAATTCTCGGGCAATTCCGACAGGTTTGCCTGTTTTTCGACAATGCTGATCCGACTTTTTTTGAAGTCGGATCAGCATTGTCAAAAATGGGCCAAAATCCTTTTGAAATTGGCCGTGAATTCGACAAAACCCATGGATCCGCGGCTAATCCGCCCATCCACGTGGTTTTCGACAAGTGCCAGTTTTTCAAACAGTCTGTAAAATGGCACTTGCATTGAATAGGTTGAATGCAAATTCGACCTATTCCTGTTGAAAAGTGCCAGTATTTCTCGACTGTCGGCAATACCGGCACTAATTGAATAGACCCCTATGAGTGCTACCTTTAATTATTAGTAGAATAAAATGCCAGACATTAAGATTGTTACATCTATTTTGAGTCAAATATACATTGTCTTTCTTGACTTGTTGAGCATATAAGAGGAACAAATCCTAATATGTGCAAGTTCAGTCTTGTGGAACTAATGTTTTATCTCAATGGAGCATGCTAACATCTGACAAATTTATATGCTTCCTGATTGTCATGCAAACACTCACCAGCACTGTCCTTTGGGTATGCTGCAGGTGCATATTTAGTTTGGCAGCTGGAGGAGGTAGTGTCAAGCTGCTGAGTTGTGACATGGCAAGTCTAGCTCCTGAAATACTTTATGGAGATATTTACTTACTTGATTTGCTGTGCTAGAGAAATATTATTGGGCTTTGGGAACAGCCTCACTCTGGAGGGCAATAGAAAACTGTTGCATTATTGTGGTATTATATTGAAGCTTGCAATTAGACTAGCCTGAAGCCATTTCTGTTTTCCCTTGCAAGTGATAGCAAATGTAAAGTATCATATATATCAACCGTATGGATCCCACGAGACTTAAGTCATATGGTTGATCTCTAGATGATTGCCATGTTCATACAGTACTTTTTTCATTTTATGCAGTCTGAATTTTCAAAATAAGAATATATTCCATAAAGAAAATAAATTGACTTCTTTTTTGTAGCTTGCAATCCAATTAAAATACAATTTATATGTGGACAATAGAGTTCAGTGAATCATTTCAGGGTTTAGCAGTAACAAGTTTGCATTCATTAAGCATTTTCACCTCTTAGACCAGTGCCATCTGAATGGAAGTTCAGAACTTAACTTATTGTACATTATCAAATTAACATTATTGCCTGCATGATCTCTTGTCATATGTTGTACTCTTATATACCTAAACACAGCATTATAACCATATGTTAATATAGTCCCAGTGGTTATATTAGAATATAATCTGTCCTATTAGCTTTTGCTTTTTTTCCAAGTTAAACACATTTATAACTTTGAAAAAAAAATCTGGAAAACTGATATTAATTAAATATTTTACTCAATTTTTTCTACACACCATGGACATAATGTTCATCTAAGAATATAAAAAATATATAGATTCTCTAGCCAATATAAACAAAACCCTCTACTATGCTAGTAAATCCCAAAATCAAGGATTCCCTTGCCAAAGCCAAAATATTTTCTTGCTATTGTCAAATTATGCTTATTTAGGTCATTGATTTCTTACTATTGTGCATACTCCCAACTTAAAGGTACAGTACTCGGACACTGCGCTCGTTCATGTCACACTTGGAGATGCTGAACAATCCCCTGGCTCTCCGTGCAATGTGTATAGAATAGAAGCCGGGCACATGCACACAGAATCTATGTACATCATGCTCTGTTATGCACAGCAGTGGTAACAGTGCTCCCCGCTGTATCTCCCCCTAGTGAGGCGCTGCAGCCTACGGGTGGGACAGATGTATAGTGCTGAAAAATGGGACTGTCTGAATGAAAGTGGGTCAGTAGGGAGGTGTGCTATTGTGTACTAATAGTGTATACTATTCAGGGATAATTCTGTAGGTAAACAAAGGGCTCATTCTCAGATGGGAGCAAAGCAAAGAGAGCAAGTAAATTTGTGTCTGGATTTAACCATGTTGCGATACAAGGGGTGCAAATACATTTACTGCTTTTGTATGCAGGTAAATACTGGTTGCTTTGGCATTTAGCACACAAATATATTTTTTAAATATGCTACTACAGGTTGAGTATCCCATATCCAAATATTCCAAAATACGGAATATTCCGAAATACAGACTTTTTTGACTGAGAGCGAGATAGTGAAACCTTTGTTTTCTGATGGCTCAATGTACACAAACTCCATTTAATACACAAAGTTATTAAAAATATTGTATTAAATGACCTTCAGGCTGTGTGTATAAGGTGTATATGAAACATAAATGAATTGTGTGAATGTACACACACTTTGTTTAATGTACAAAGTTATAAAAAATATTGGCAAAAATGACCTTCAGGCTGTGTGTATAAAGTGTATATGAAACATAAATGCATTCTGTGCTTAGATTTAGGTCCCATCACCATGATATCTCATTATGGTATGCAATTATTCCAAAATATGGAAAAATCTGATATCCAAAATTCCTCTGGTCCCAAATATTTTGGATAAGGGATACTCAACCTGTATATACTTTTTTTACTACAATTTAGATCTGTATTTGGACATGTCCTTCCTAAAATCTAAATCTATCTACACAGTTTAAATCTGCTGCAACATGGTTTTACCAAGATACGTAGCAGCGGCGGATCCTATCTAACAGTGGTAGGGGGGCTGCTGCTACACATGCCTGTCTGGAGAGAGGAGAGGAGAAGAGGACAGTTAGTCCATTAGCCAGGTACCGGCACCTGCGCAATGGATACAGCAGGTGCTGGGACTGGCGCATGCGCACAAGTGTCAGATGGACTGTACATTCAAAATTGCCCCTGCTTTGTACAGCATCATTTGCAGCCCATAGAAGCTAGCTAGGGATGACAAGGCAGGGAGTGGTTTCCTACAGGAAGCCAGCAGTCTTGCAGTCCCAGAGGGCGAAAATAGGATTTTAATTACCAACCGGTAAATAATTTTCTCGTAGTCCGTAGAGGATACTGGGAATCCATTTAGTACCAAGGGGTATAGATGGGTCCACTAGGTGCCTTGGGAACTTTAAGAATTTGATAGTGTGTGCTGGCTCCTCCCTTTATGCCCCTCCTACCAGACTCAGTCTAGGAAACTGTGCCCGAAGAGACAGACATACTTTGAGAGAAGGATAGATAAGGAAAGTGGTGAGATTACGAACCAGCACACAGAACAATAGGAAAGCCATGCTAACACAACTTGAAACATGAACAGCAACAGCTGAACAAAGCAGAATACTTAACCAAGTAACAGTGCAGCAAGAATGAAGCACCGGGCGGGCGCCCAGTATCCTCTACAGCAGTGATTTTCAACCTTTTTTTACTCGCGGCACACCGAACAATATTTTAAAATTACCAAGGCACACCATCAGTTCCCCACAGAAAAAAACAAAACTCACACATTGGCCCTCACAGTAAAAAATAAAATAAAAAATCCACGCATACATTGGCCCTACACAGAAAAAAACAATCACATTGCTCCCCAGATAAATCATGTTGCTCCCTACATAAATCCTATTGCTCCACACATAAATCAATCACATTTCTCCCCACATAAATCCTATTGCTCCCCACATGAATTATTCACATTGTTCCCCCCCATAAATCCATAAATTCTTATTCTCCCCACATAAATCCTATTGAAATCCTATTATTCCCCACAGGAGAAATAAAATAACAAATATTATCATCATCTGTCCTCCTCCCAGTCCCTCAATGGCAGGGGTTGTTCATAGTGGAGTGCTGCGAATACTGAGCAGCGGGCGGTTGGGCAGGTGTGGATGTGGGTTTGCAAGGAAAGCTGTGTATGCAGTCGGGAACTGGAAGATGTGTATGCAGGCAGGTGGGCTGGCTGGGTGGTGGATCGCAGCGGCTGTGACCTATTATATCACACTGTTTTCAAGGCATAGGTCATAGCCGGAGCACGACTGATCCTCTAAGAAGAGCCCGGGCCAACAGTTCACTCTGAAGGTGCAGGAAGCTGCTCTGGCTCCGCGGCACACCTTGCAACTGGTCGCGGCACACTAGTGTGCCACGGCACACTGGTTGAAAAAGCCTGCTCTACAGACTGCAAGAATAGGATTTACCTGTAGGTAATTAAAATCCTATTTTCTATTACATCCTAGAGGATAATGGGATTCCATTTAGTACCATGGGGAAGTACCAAAGCTCCCAAACCGGGTGGGAGAGTGCTGAGGTTCCTGCAGAACTGATTAACCAAACTGAAGGTCCTCAGAGGCCAAAGTATCGAACTTGTAAAACTTAGCAAACGTGTTCGAACCTGACCAAGTAGCTGCTCGGCAGAGCTGTAAAGCCGAGACACCCCGGGCAGCCGCCCAAGCAGAACCCACCAACCTAGTAGAGTGGGCCTGTACAGATTTTGGAACCAGCAATCCTGCCTTGGAATAAGCATGCTGGATAGTGTGCCTGATACAGCGTGCAATAGACTGCTTTGAAACAGGACACCCAATTTTATTGGGATCATAGCGTACGAACAGCAAGTCGGAATTCCTGTGATGAGCTGTCCTCTTTACATACACTTTCAAAGCCCTCACAACATCCAAATACTTTGAAGTAGCAGAGGTGTTCGTAATCGCTGGAACCACATTAGGTTGGTTGATGTGAAATGCGGACATCACCTTAGGAAGAAATTGCTGAAGAGTTCTGAGTTCAGTTCTGTCCTCCTGGAAAATTAAGTAGGGGCTCTTGTGAGAAAATGCCCCTAACTCCGACACACATCTTGCTGAAGCCAAGGCCAGCAGTGTGACGTTCTTCCAAGTAAGGAACTTTACGTCAACCTCCTGTAACGGTTCAAACCAGTTCAATTGGAGGAACTGCAGCACCAAATTGAAATCCCAAGGTGCCGTGGGAGGCACAAAGGGAGGCTGGATGTGCAGAACACCTTTCAAGAACATCTGGACCTCAGGGAGAGAAACCAATTGTTTCTGAAAATAAATCGACAAGGCCGAAATCTGGACTTTAATGGAGCCTAGGCATAGGCCCACATACACTCCCGACTGCAGAAAAAGCAGGAGATATCCCAGTTGAAATTCCACCACAGAATATTGTCTGATCTCACACCAAGAGACATACTCCTTCCATATACTGTGGTAATGTTTAGACATTACCCCCTTTCCAACCCGCATCATAGTCAGAATAACCTTGACAGGAACCCCTCTCCTGGCCAGAATTAGCCATTCAACTACCATGGCATTAAACAAAGCCACGGTAAGTCTTGATAGACGAACAGGCCCTGTTGCAGAAGATCCTTGCGAAGAGGTAGAGGTCATGGGTCTTCTATTAGTATCTTGAGAAGATCCGTTTACCAGGCCCTTCAAGGCCAGTCCGGAGCAATGAGAATTTCTTGAACCTTTTCCCTTTATATTCTCTTTTGAATTCTTGGGATTAAAGGAAGTGGAGGAAACACATACACCATCTGGTAGACCCATGGAGTTGTCAGAGCTTCTAACACCACTGCCTGTGGGTCTCTCGACCTGGAACAATACCGCTTGAGCCTCTTGTTGCATCGAAGAGTCATCATGTTGATTTGTGGATATCCCTACCAACGTGTTAAGCACCTGGACACTTCCAGGTGAAGGCTCCACTCCCCTGGGTGCAGGTCGTGTCTGCTGAGGAAGTCTGCTTCCCAGTTGTCTACACAGTGAATGAAGACTGCTGACAATGCCAAGGCATATTTTTATGCCAAGAGGAGAATTCTTGACACCTCTGACATTGCTGCTTTTCATTCCCCCTGTCGGTTTATGTACGTTACCGCCATTACATTGTCTGACTGGACTTGAATGGCATGATTCTGGATTAGTGATGAGGCCTGAAGAAGGGCATTGTATATTGCCCTGAATTCCAAGATGTTTATTGGAAGGATGACTTCCTGACTTGACCATCTTCCTTGAAACTGCACCCCCTGGGTGACTGCTTCCCAACCTCTGAGGCTTGCGTCTGTGGTTAGCAGAATCCAATTCTGAATCCTGAACCTCCGACCCTCGACGAGGGGAGAATTCTGTAGCCACGACAGAAGTGAGATTCTGAATTTTGGTGACAGACAGATTCTCTGGTACATGTGAAGATGCGATACAGACCATTTGTTCAACAGATCCATCTGGAAGGACCTCACATGAAACCTTCTATACTGAAGTGCCTCGTAAGAGGCGACCATTTTCCCCAGAAGGCAACTGCACAGATACACAGAGATCCGGGTTGGCTTCAGGACAGCCCAAACCATCGACTGGATTTCCATAGCCTTCCCCAAGTGAAGGAACACTCTCTGAGATTCCATGTCCAGTATCATTCTCAGTAAGGAAAGCCTCTGCATCGGTTCCAGGTGAGATTTTGGTAAGTTCAGAATCCACCCGTGATCAAGGATTAGTCTGGTTGAGAGGCCAATGTTGTCCAACAACCGCTCCCTGGACGGTGCCTTTATCAGAAGTTCATCCAGGTACAGAATTATGTTCACTACCTGTTTGCAGAGTACCAGCATCATCTCTGCCATCACCTTGGTGAACACTCTCGCTGCCGTGGAGAGACCAAATGGCAGGGCCTGGAACTGGTAGTGGCAGGCCTTCAGATAAGCCTGATGAGGCGGCCAGATCGGAATGTGAAGGCACGCATTCTTGATATCCAGTGACACTAGGAATTCCCCATCTCCTCCAGACCTGAGATCCCCACTCTCAGAGACTCCATCTTGAATTTGAACACTCGTAAGTAAGGGTTTAATGACCTGAGGTTCAAAATCGGTCTTACCGAACCCTTTGGTTTCAGTACTATAAACAAGTTTGAATAATATTCCTTGTTTTGCAGATGAGGTGGAACAGGAACAATGACCTGAGTCTGTACCAGTTTTTGAATGGCGTCCTGCAAGGTTATACTTGCTTCCTGTGAAACTGGTAAGCCTAATTTGAAGAATCTGTGAGGTGGGAGCTCCTGAAACTCCAGTCTGTAGCCCTGGGAAATAAAATCTATGACCCAGGGATCCTGGCATGATGTTGTCTACATATGACTGAAAAATTTTAGTCGGGTTCCCACCTGCCAGTCTTTCAGGCATCGTGGTCCACCGTCATGCTGAAGGCTTAGAGGAAGCAGAGCTTGAGCTCTGTTCCTGTGAACCAGCAGTTGCTGGTTTTCGTGGTTTACCTCTAGCACCTCTGTTGGCTGTAGAAGAACCTCTGGATTTGCCCTTAAACTTGGCAGTCCAAAAGGACTGTAGATCAGGTCCTGAGTAGGCTTTACTGGCTGGGGGAGCTGCAGAAGGAAGATACCTGAACTTACACACAGTAGCTTTGGAGATCCATTTGTCTAGTTCATCTCCAAATAAGGCCTCTCCTGTGAAGGGTAGGCCTTCCACACCTTTTATGGAGTCCGCGTCTGCAGTCCAATAGCATAGCCATAAGCCTCTGTGTGCTGACACTGCCATAGCAGTGGTGCGTGCATTAAGCAAGCCTATTTCTTTTATGGCTTCCACCATTAAAACAAAATGTTTGTTGAAAAGAAACAACAAAAGAAATAGATTGCTTTTTGGAGCACTCTTTTAGACAAAAAATTGTTATATATGAGTATGATATGATTGTAATAATTTAAAATGTAACCTTTAATATTCTTCCATAAAATAAATGGGGTAATTTAAGTGGCAGAACTTAAATGTATATGCCACTCATTTTAATATATTTTTGTCATCACTTTAATTAAATGAATTAATATATTCACCACTTACAATTTATTGTTCTAATTGAGATATTTATAGTTTATAGGGGGTGCAATAGAATGAATACACTTATTGAGTGGCATATAGCGATTAGCTGGTTTTGAATCTAATGTGTCAACATTTTATTAAAATATGACTGTATGTCCAGTGCGGGATATTAACACGATACTGCACACTAATGGCTTCCACCATAAAATTTGCATGGTCCTGTATATGTTGCTGGAGTAAAATAATCTCCTTAGGCAAGGTACTTAACCCCTCAATTAGGTTACCCGACCATTTGGCGATGGCCCTAGTAATCCACCCACATACTATAGTGGGTCTATGGGCCACCCCAGCAGTTGTATACAAGGATTTGAGTGTATTCTCAATTCTACAATCAGCTGTGTCTTTTAGGGAGGCTGCACCCAGGACAGGCAATACCATTTTTCGTGACAGGCTGGATACTGATGCATCGGTGGATTTTCCCATTTTTTGATATCCTCAGCAGGAAAGGGAAAAGATGATATCAATCTTTTAGAGATTTGAAATTTCCTATCAGGATTCACCCATGGTTCTTCAAACAGAGAATTTAGTTCCTTTGACACAGGAAAAGTGGCTGAGGATTTCTTTTTTATATTAAAATACGATTCCTCAGTCTCCTCTGTTACCTTATCAGGGATATGCAGAACTTATCTGATAGCTTCTATGAGAGTCTCTTATCCCTGGGACAGAGTAGCCTACCCAACCTCTCCCTCCTCCATGTCTGGCCCCTCATCTTCAGAGACAGACTGCAGGATATGGGCCAAAGGATGTTTTTGCAGACAAATGGTAGGGGACTGAGATGCTGGTTTGGGTACTGAGTCTCTGTTTATAAACTCAGTCAATAATTGTCTTAAGTATTGCATCTCTTTCTCGTTTCTGGACAATTTAGAAGAAATATTGGAAATCATTCCCCTAATGGAATCCAGCAAAGCTGGCTCTGCCCCGCTAGTCTAGGAGGATGCACTGCACTGAGTACACTGCAATGAACCCCCTGGAAAAGAGGAACACTATGCCTTAGATGAAACACACTCTTTGTCTGACATACTGTGACAGTGACAGCACACACACACACACACACACACACACACACACACACACACACACACACAGGAACAGGTTAAATGCAGAATTAACCCACAAAGAGCCCTTCAAGAGAGACACAGAGATAGCCTGGAGCCAGCCCATAGCGCACTTACTGCTAATGTCAAGCTTAGCCAGGTCGCAGACTAAGTAACCAGGTTGGGGACTTAGAACACTAGTAAGCGCTCCCCCTCTGCTATGACCCGCTGCTACCTCTGAGGAAATCTGGAGTCTCTCCAGAGGAGCTGTGCATCCCTGTCAGTCAGCATCTGTGTCCACTGTAGAGGGAAAATGGCACTGTTTAGCTTCTGGATCCACTCATAGTGAAGCCATACCCCTTTAATGGCGCGCGGTCTGTAATACCATTCTGGGTACTGTGTACACACGTAGTGTACTTTGACTCAGTTTGTTCCCTCAGAAGCGGTGTGTCTGCACTGTGTACTGAGTCTGGAGATCATCCGCCCCCCCATAGAAGTTGTGTGTCTCCGTACCCTGATGCCGCCATAATGACAGCGTGTTGCAGGAATGTACACTCGCCATGGTGGGGCTTGCGAAACGTTCCCTCAGCAGCTAGTGTCCTGTTAGTGGGGAATGGGACCATTAACCCTTCAAGAGGTTGGGCCGTTCCCCTTCCTAAATTTCATGAAGCAGTCAGGCTGGTGCCATCCTGACCTGCCTGAAAATAACAAACATACAAAATAAATGCAGAAAACTCTTCAGGAGCTTCCAGTGACGTGACCGGCTCCTCTGGGCACATTTTCTAAACTGAGTCTAGGAGGAGGGGCATAAAGGGAAAAGCCAGTGCACACTGTCAAATTCTTAAAGGGCCCAAGGCTCCTAGTGGACCCATCTATACCCCATGGTACTAAATGGATTGCCAGTATCCTCTAGGACGTAAGAGAAAACACCTCCCATTCGGACTGCCTGTAGTGCCTGTGACTGACAAAATTGCCCCTGCTTCTATGCACAGCATCAGTTGCAGCCCATAGAAGCTAAGTAGGGCTGATGAGGCAGGGAGTTGCTTACTACAGGAAGTCAGCTCTTTGCTAATAACAGTCCGGTCTGGCAGTCCCAGAGGGAGAAAAAAATGCTCAATTGGACTGCCTGTAGTGTCTGTGACTGACAGGTAGGACTTCCAATAGGAAGTCACTGCCAGTAACAGTAAAGCCAGTGCAGTCACAGACTGCATCTGGCTTGAGTGACACTGGACTTGGTGGTGCATTTTACCTGAAGGGCTGCAGTCCTACAGCCTATAGGTAAATTCCGCCACTGGAACAAAGTTACGTACTTGCCCTTTTTGCATTGCTTCCAACTCAGAATCAGCCCCATAATGATGCCAGTGCAAAGTGGATCACAAGTCATTGTATTCACTGAGAAAAATCTGTATATGTGTCCACATGCTGAGTTGTATGTATTAAATGCACAGCCCCTATCTATAGGCTTATTTTAATATCCATTATCATTATCCCTGCATACTTGCACCAGCCCTATCCCTGTCAAACAGGCATATATCTACGATATGCATAATTCTGCAAAGGCCACCAATCCATCTCCATGCCCTTGATAAACTTTGTCTATGTGCAAAATGCAAATTACCACCCAGTTAGACCCCTTAGATTTAGGCTGCAGGAATAGAGGGTTAGGGTGGATTTGGGGAAGGTAAATATACTATCGGAATTCTTACCATAGGGGTGCTGCAGTCGGTATTCTGGTGGCCATCATCCCAAGCACCGGCATATTGAACCCAACTCAGAAAATATTTCTTAAGAATCTACAAATGTAGCCCTCAGCTTACATCTATTTGTTAGATATACTCCCAGCTACAGTATAAGGATTAAACAGAAGCAACTCCCACCACCATAACATGGGGCTAACATGTGGTTTGAATCGAGTATTTAGTCAACTTCTTTAAATACTATTCAGCTTAAGATAGATTTTTTCAAGCCTTGAGAGTGATAATTTTGCACGGTGATAAAGTACCAGACAATCAACTCCTGTCATTTTTTAAACCCAGCCTGTAACATGGAAGTTAGAAGCTGATTGGTTGGTACTTTATCACCGTGCAATTTATCATTCTCCAAGGCTTAATAAATCTGGGCCTAAGGGGGACATGTACTAAGCAGTGATAAAAATGGAGAAGTTAGCCAGTGGAGAAGTTGCTCATGGCAAACAATAATTAATGGCCGAGTTGCGGTCACGTGATCGGCAACCCGGGCCATTAATTCATGCATTTCATATAAGGGCAAAATATAATGAGGCTGCATTTTGTGGAATGCAGTCAGGCAGCCTTACATTAGGTTTTCATTCACAACTAACTAATTTATAGACATTATTTTAGAATGTCAGTTTTAAGGTCTTATCACATGATAGGAAGTGGTCACAATGGAGCCAGATTGTAATTGGCCCATGTGACCTGAATTCCGATCATGTGACTTAATTCATGTAAACAATCAGCGTGTTCTTTGTCTCCAGCTTCATTCCATTTGTTTATTACATGGAATAATAAAGTTTATCTAATATAACCTATGTGAATGTTACTTATACTACTGTTTCTGTATGTATTTTATTGGATATTTTAAGTATTGGGATTTGTATATGCTAATTAGCTAATTATGGTCCCTAATTGATGACATAAGTTCCCCTTTATAAGGAGAGTCAGTTGAAGGGACCAGTCTACCTTTGAAAAAGCCACCAAGAGTGGTGAAACGCATCAGCTTTTCAACACCAGGTACTGGACTGCTCCACCTAGCACTCTTCACATGATTGCTAATCTCCAGCTAAATGATTGCTCCACTCAGCATGGTCCATTTGATCAGAATTTCCAGCTGAAACAGTGATAACAGCGAAAGATCATCTGTGAACCAGGATCCAACATTGCCATTGCCGTCGCCGAACGAGCTTAACTAATTGGATTCCTCTATTTGGAACACAGTTTGGAACTTCTTTCTTAGCTGGAACATTTCATGCTGAGATAACATGGCCATGTGTGAGTAATTACCATATGAACGCTGGATATTGACTATTTAAAGAGGTGCCCATATTGGTGGGCAAGTCCTGAAAATTCAATACCTGTGTGTGTTGTCCAACAGATACACTTCCTAATTTTTAATTGTCTTATATTGTGGATTAAATTGTTTTAAATATATTTAGCGCTGTATTTCATTTTACTGGTATCTATTTTCTGGGGAGACTGACTATCTCCCATTACAGCTGCTAGGAGAAACCACCCATACGTGCGCCTGTCTATATCTATCTTGGTATACACTTCTTCTTTCATGCATGATAATATACCAGATTAATAACAGCAATGCACTGTTGAAAATAGACCATAGTCCAGTATAAGATAACATATGTATAATGTATAATTCAAGTGCACAGTCTGGAACCTGATCCTTAGAATAGGAGGTGGGCCCCCAGGCAGTGGGGCCCACTGGTGGTTTACCCTGTACCCCTGTGTGCCAGTCCAAGCCTGGCTGTACAAGGACATTGTGTGTGATTCACATTTAGGTCCATACCGTTAAAAACTTATATGAATGAAATGTTTAAAATTCTGAACGCGTTAAAGCATACAGTTTACTCATGCAATTTGTACATAGTGCAGTCAACTTTAGGTAAACAGTACTTTATATGTATCTAAAATTGCAATAATTACCAAAGTGTCAGAGTTTACAGTGTCACTATTTATCAAATCACTGTAATCAATAAGAAGCTGTAAAACCTGTTTTCAGTGGGAATAGCTTCTTGCAAGTACTCATTTTATAGGCAGTCATACAAAATAGTCTGTTTGCAAATACACAGTGAACATATACTGTATCCATATATATATATATATATATATATATATATTTATATATAATGACAAACAGATAATGATGATAACCAATATAATTGTTAACTACAGTAAATGTGTAAGATCTACGCGGGTAAGACAAAAGACACTGATATCCATAATATATCCAGCTTTAAGTAATTTGCTATCTTGCTTCACTGAGCAATAATTAATCAACAATACTGCTTTGGAGTGAGAAATCTTCCTGGCTACATTTGGAATACATAGGTATTTTCACTTCTTTTTTAACAGAAATATTTCATGTTCTATTTTATGGCAATCTAAATGGTAGCACATGGACAAGCACAAATTGCCTCCTACAGTACCTAAAAGCCTTTTGTCAAATCGTGTATGACACTTGTTTACGAAGCTTAGAATAAATCATTTTAGTATTTACACTATTGGCAAGGAGATGTTATCTGTGTCCAGGGCTGTTTCTAGCCAATTTGGCTCCAAGTGCGAGATATAAAAATGCGCCACCCCATGACATAAAAAAAATGTGCCCCCCACCTATATAATAAAACAACAACTTGCGTGCTCACCCCGCAAAGGGGGCGTGGCCTCATCTAAATGGGAGTGGCCTCATTTAAATGGGCATGGCCTCGTCTGAAAAGACTACCTCACAATCCAATTTTTGACCTTGCTCCAATAGATCACGACCACCACAGGATAAAAAAATTCTACCATATTAAGCCCCACACAGTAATGCCCCCTGCACCATATTATACCACACACTGCAATGCCCTTGATACATTAAATCCCCACACTACGGCAGGCAAGAGTCCCCATTTCACACATTACGGCAGTTGTCCCCATTTTACACATTGAGAGAGAGAGAGAATACTTACAGAGGCGATTACCGCTCTTCGGCCTGCCTCACCAGTCGCTCCTTGCGCCGGCCTTTCCCTCTTCCTAACTTGGATCCCCCTCTGTACTCCGCTCGGGGAGGGGGGAGGAGTTTAGCGGAGTGACGGGGTTGCGTCGTGACGTTACAACGCAACCGCGTCATTCCGTGAAACTCCGCCCCCCGAGTGGGTTACTCAGAGAGAAATAGGAGGGGGAAGCAGGGAGCCACAGTTAGTGCCGCGGCGGGCACCCAGTGCGGTTGCACTGCTCGCATGCCCCAAGAAACGGCCCTGTCTGTGTCATCTATTAATTTTCTAAGACAACATGAAGCTGCAATACTACATGCAAAAAATAACATACTAATGGTTTCCCTACTGTTTGGGTTGTAAAAAATGCATCTATAATCCCAGAGCTCCTGTCTTCTCTAGATGCTACAGTAATACTGCCTTTATGTCTGTTATTTTTTGTCACATTTAGGTAGAAGATGTTCAAATAACAGTACATTTATATTTATAATATTTTGTAGGATAATGCCCACCATGATTTGCATACAATAGTTAGAAATAAGTCTATAAAAATATTGAGAGCAGATGTATTAACAGCAAAACGTGGTCAGAAATTCCCAAAACTCCCATTTTCTGATGTCTGACCAAATTTCCCATATGTACTGTTTTGTTCATACGTTTGTAAATCCAGTCATCAGGACACAGAGACATGTGAGTTTACTGCTGTGCTGTTTATTCCCTCACCAACTCCAGGCACACTGCACACTGGACCACCCACTTCCCAGCATCCCCCTCATCCCAGGGACCATCACTGAAGATTCAGGATTACACAGATTAGTAAGGGAGTGTCTACAAATATTAAGCATTCTAATACACTAACATCACATCCTCTTTTCTTTAAAGATAAGCCCTGTACGCTTCAATGCAACAATTAACAACGTCATATTAAGAACATCATCCAACACGTTTCAATGAGTCTCTCAGGTCTGCGTATTTCCCTTTTGGGTCTTTCATACACAGTCTGTGTTTCATCGACCATGTTGGACCTTTCTAGAATCGTCGTTTGTTCACCATTATCAGGATCATCATACATGTCAGATGAAGGGTGTTCTTCAGTCATGTTGTCTTCACTATGGTTAGGTTGAGATCGTAAATCCACCCGATTTCTTCTTACTTCCGTTCCATGCTCTGTACGTATAGTATAAGATCTTGGTGCTACTTGTGCTTGCACAATACCTTTCTGCACCCAAATACCTTTCTCGTGATCTCTGAGACGGACTTGGTCACCTGATTTTAGATCAGATAAGCTTTTTGCTTGCCTGTCATTGAACAGTTTCTGTTTCGCCTGTTGACGTTCCTTACTCAGTCTGACCAACGCTGAGTTATGTGTATTAAGCAGTTCATCATGTATCGGGAGATTTGCTCTAATCCTCCTTCCCATCAGAATTTGTGCAGGAGAAAGTCCATTCTGTAAAGGTGTACTGCGGTAGATTAAAAAACTTTTGTAGAAATCTTCTTTACCTTCTTGAGCTTTTTTCATGAGACTCTTTACAGTTTTTACTGAACTTTCCACCAACCCATTTGAGGGTGGATAGTGGGGACTTGACGTAGTATGGACAAATTCCCACTCATCAGCAAATTGTCTAAGTTCAGCACTGGAAAACTGTGGACCATTGTCAGTGAACACTTCCATAGGAACACCATGCCTTGCAAAGATTGATTTCATGCAATTGATTAAAGCTTTACTAGTAGTTGTATGTATTGTCTTCACCTCAGGGTAGTTAGAGTAATAATCAGTCACGACAATGTACATTTTCCTATTTCAATCAAACAAGTCTGCACCAACTTTCTGGTACAGTCTCTCTGGCACTGCGTGAGGACTCAGTGGCTCAACTTGTTGTTTCGGTCTATACGTAAGACATAATTCACATGTAGCTGTAGTCTGTGCTATGTCTTGGTTCATTCTTGGCCAATACATAACTTCACGCGCTCTCCGCTTATATTTTTCTTCTCCTAAGTTGCCTTCATGTTTCTTGAACAGCATAGTTTTTCTTAGTCGTGCAGGCATGACAAACCTATTGCCTTTATAAATAATACCATCGACAACTGTAAGGTCACTGCGGTACATCCAATAATCATGGATAGACAGCGGTCATGCATGTTTTTCTGCTGGCCAACCTTTCAGAATGATATCTTTCAACACTTTCATTGTGTCATCTGTCTCAGTTTCTTTCCTAGTCTGTTCTTGTCTTGCAAGAGACACTGGTAGAGAAGCTACGATCAAATTAACATAGGCTTCTTTCTCTTCATCCATCAGACTTTTGGAACCTTCACTTTTGTTCACAGCACGAGAAAGTGTATCAGCAATGTACATGTATTTTCCGGGACAGTACAGCAAGTGTACATCATATTTATGTAGTCTGATAAGCATTCGTTGAATTCTCATGGGACAGTCATGTAATGATTTAGTCATGATAGCTATCAATGGCTTGTGGTCAGTTTCCACTGAAAATGTTTGACCATACACAAACTGATGAAATCGCTCACATGCATATGTGATCACTAGAAGTTCTTTTTCTATTTGAGCATACCTTGTTTCAGCACTTGTCAGTGCTCTTGATGCATAGATTACTGGTTGCCATGTATCCTCATGTTCTTGTAACAGCACTGAGCCTAGGCCAAATTGTGAAGCATCTGCTTAAATTCTTATTCTTCTCGCAGGATCAAAGAATTTTAGCACTGGTTGCTCTGTAATGATCTGTTTCAAGTTTTGCGAACTTTCTTCTTGTTCATGTGACCACATCCACTCGTTATCTTTGTCCAACAACCATCTAAGATAGGCTGTTCGTTCAGAGAGTTGAGAAATAAACTTTCCTAAGTAAGTAATCATTCCTAGGAATCTTCTGACGTCATCTTTGTTGTTAGGATGTTCCATGTTCACTATGGCTGATATTTTCCTTGGGTCTGGTTTTACACCATGATCCGTGACCACGTCGCCCATAAAGGTAAGAGTATTCACGCCAAATTCACGTTTGTCCTTGTTTAGCTTTAGATTCACTTTCTTGACAAGTTCCATTACTTGTATCAATCTTGAATCATGTTCTTCCTTTGTAGATCCCAAGACAATAATGTCATCCATCATTGTTTCAACACCTGGAATATGTTCAAAAATCATGTGTATCTTTTTGTGATATACTTCTGGAGCAGACAATATTCCATATGGTAGTCGAAGAAATCTGTATCGACCTTCTGGTGTATTAAATGTACAAAGCTTTGAGCTGGCCTCATCTAGCTTCATTTGCCAGAATCCTGAAGATGCGTCCAATTTACTGAACCATTTTGCTCCGGCAAATTGCGACATGATTTCATCTCTGGTTGGTAGTTTGAAATGTTCTCGTTTAATAGCTTTGTTTAAATCTCTGGAGTGTAGACATATTCTGAGTTGTCCATTTTTCGTTTCAACAATTACTAGGGAGCTTACCCATTCATTAGGCTCATCAACTTTCTGTATCACACCCAAGGCTTCCATGCGATTTAAATCTTGTTTCAGCTTTTCTCTCAGCACAAACGTCACTTTTCTACAGGGGTGTATCACTGAAGAAACTTGCGTGTCTATATTTATTTTATGCTCTCCAGGCAAACAACCTAGACCTTCAAACAAGTCTCTGTATTCTGTAAACATCGATTTGCAGTCATCTTCTACTTGTGATGTCACCATAAAAACTTTCTTTAGCAAGCTTAGTTTCTAACAGGAACTTAATCCTAGAATCAGTTGCACATTTTTATCCACAATCAGTAGAGATGTTTTAAACTGTTGTCCCTTATATTTCAGTGTCACTAAGCATGTACCTTTCACAGGAATTTCCTCCCCAGTGTACCCTGTAACTTTCACTTTGGCTGGATGAATTTTAGGTTTTACTCTAAAAGTCTTATAGTCTTGAAATTATATTAAATTCACCTGCGCACCAGTATCAAGCTTAAAGGGAATGACAATCTCATTCACAGTTAAAGGGACAATCCATTCTTTCTTATCTGCACTGCAAAGTTCAATGCAATCCACAAATAATTCATCTGTTTGTTTAACAGCATGCACTTTGGTTGTTTCACTTTTAATTTTACAGCATTTGGCAAAGTGATTAAGTCTACCACATTTCATGCAGGTTTTACCATAAGCAGGGCACATTTCAGGATTGTAAGCATTTCCACATCTACTACACATTTCCGTATTAGACTGTGGCTTAGACTGCTTCATTCTTGAGAATGGAGGTTTGCATGGCTCTGTTTTCTGCACTACATGCACATCAGCTTCCCTGTGTAACTTTTTGGCTTGAAATCTAGTTATTTCTGCAGATCTACACATAGTCAGTGCCTTTTCTAGTGTTAGGTCTTGCTCTCTCAGCAATCTCTATCTGAGTCCATTATCAGGTATTCCACAGACAATACGATCTCTAATCAGTGAATCCTTTAAATCACCAAACTCACAGGTTTTACTGAGTGATTGCAGCTCTGTAACATACTGATAAAATCCATCTACAGACTTCTGATCACATGTGAAAAACTTATATCTTTCATATGTCACATTATTCCTTGGCACAAAGTAATCTTCAAACTTTTGCATTATAGAAGATAGCACCATATTCTGCCCCTCATCAAACTGAAAACTATTATAAATGTCCAGCACATTCTCTCCTATCACATTGTCAGCCTCTGAATCAGCTCCACATGCAGCAAGATATATATTAAACCTTTGCTTAAATCTTTTCCAGTTTTCAGACAAGTTATCAGACATCAGAATGCCGGTTGGAGGAGCTAGTTTATCCATGGTTACTCACTGTTTGAAGATAGGAGTACACGGCAGGCTTTGCAGACACAGAGTATCACAGCCACAGACTTCTGCAAGATTCTTTCACACTCTGAGAACACTAGCAGTCCAATTTAAACTTCTTCTGATACCATGTTTTGTTCATACGTTTGTAAATCCAGTCATCAGGACACAGAGACATGTGAGTTCACTGCTGTGCTGTTTATTCCCTCACCAACTCCAGGCACACTGCACACTGGCCCACCCACTTCCCAGCATCCGCCTGGTCCAGGGACCATCACTGAAGATTCAGGCTTACACAGATTAGTAAGGGAGTGTCTACAAATATTAAGCATTCTAATACACTAACATCACATGTACCAAGCTTTGAAAATATATAGGCAACGACATCACCATCTATAGATGGTGATGCATAGTAGAAGCCTGTTGGCTTTTTTTAGCATAATTGCTTGAGAGGGATCCCCTCCCAGTGTTCCCCGTGGCTCACACATGCCCTGGCTAAGGGTCGCGCGTGTGAAGAAGCACTCCCGGGTCATAAACCTCCCGGGTCAAAAAGTCCTCTCATCGCAAAGTACAGCTCTTATCAGATTTACATCGCATTTGTACATGCATACCATGTTACTAAACACTTCTATGCATGCAATGAGTGCCAGAATGTATTACATTCAAAATGCAATGCTTGATCCATCCCACCCAGGGAATTATTTTGGTCAGTTTGCATGCTCTGACCAATCAGCATGGTCACTTTCATTCCTATGGAGAAAGTTCCTGAGTGACCTCTTATTTGCAATTATTATTATTATTATTATTATTATTATTATCCTTCATTTATATGGCGCCACAAGGGTTCTGCAGCACCCAATTAGAGAGTGCATAAACAAATAATCAAACAGGAAAACAGCAACTTACAGTTGATGACAGTACAGGACAAGTACAGGATAAATAAACATAGTTACATCAGCAGATGACACTGGAATAAGTATCAGGTGGCAGAAGACTGCTGGATTTGGTGCAGTTGAAGATTATTAAAATAAGAAAGAATAAGCACATGAGGGAAGAGGGCCCTGCTCGTAAGAGCTTACATTCTAAAGGTGAGGGGTAGACAGACAGGGGTGACACAGATGGGGTACATAGAGAGCGTAGAACAGAGGGTTAGGATGAGATTTGGCTGGGTTTGGTGAAGAAGTGGGACTTGAGAGCCTGTTTGAAGTTTTGTAGAGAGGTGGAGAGTCTGAGGGGGAGAGGTAGGGAATTCCAGAGAAGTGGTGCAGCACGTGAAAAATCTTGGAGGTAGGAGTGGGAGGAAGTAATCCATAGGCAGGAGAGTTGGCGTGCATTAGCAGAGCGAAGAGGATGGGTGGGAGTGTAAAGGGAGATAAGGTCAGAGATGTAGATGGGAGAGGAGTGGGTGAGGGCTTTGTAAGCGAGTGTGAGAAGCTTGAAATAGATTCTGAAAGGGAAGGGGAGCCAGTGAAGGTCTAGTAAGAGAGGAGAGGTGGACGTAGTGCGTTTGGTGAGGAAGATGAGCAGGCAGCTTCATTGAGGATAGATTGGAGTGGAGAGAGGAATTTGTCAGGAATGCCAGTCAGGAGGAAATTACAGTAGTCCAGTCGGGAGATGACCAGTGAGTGGATAAGAGTCTAGTAGCATCCAGGGTCAGAAAGGGTCTGATCCTGGAAATATTTTTTAGATGAAAATGGCAGGTTTGTGAGAGGTGCTGAATTTGTGGTTTGAAGGAGAGGGAGGAGTCAAGGATTACGCCAAGACAGCGCCCTTGGGGGCTAAAGGAGATAGTAGTGCCATCAATACCATTATTTTGTTCAGGGATGCTACAGGTACCGAAGTGGAGATTACCCCTTAATTGTGAGAGTAACAAATGGGTAACCGAAGGTTGTGTTTGGGTGCAATTATTTAAGAAAATATTACAATAGTCGGTTTTAAAGTCCTGTCTTTTGTTTAAGATTTTTTTTTTACAGCTGGTGTATGGGTGCTAGCAGGTTTTTGATGTCTAGATATGCTGGCACTTGTTTGCCAACTGCCATCATGCCCTGTGCTGGTTTGCTGGAACCTGTAGTCCACATGAAAAGAACAATATATTATTAATACTTTATTAATACAGTTACCTCCGCACCCAAAGACACAACGGTGTGAAGAAAAACTGATTGCCCTTAAGGATGGGATTCCCAATATTTTTGGGTCTGTACTTTTCTAGGGATTCCTGCCCTGGGCTAGCCAGTCAAGGGCTAGATGCCATTATGGCTGGGAGACCCCACATTGGGTGTCCCTCTGCTATAACAGCTTCCCCAGCTAGTTCCAGCTAGTGCCTGTTATTGGAAAATAAGGGGGACCCTTTGTCATTCCACCCTTACTATTTTTCAATAACAGTTTAGACTCAGGTGCCCTGCCTGGTTAATGATTTGGAAAATGTTGTGACCACACACCATACATTTTTTAAACTGTTATACTTTTTAAGCTGTTTTTAATAATACAAAACCTGCACAGATCATAGTGCTCTGTGCAGTGTTTTACACCAGCACACCTGCCAGAGGCAGTTCTATTATTTGGGCAGGTATGTCGTCAGCTCTGACAGGTTCAAAAGCTGCAGTGTATTAAACACAGAGTTTCTATTCATCTACATTCTAGAAGAAAAGCATTGATGGTGATCTGATGTTCTATTGTGTTCCAAAGTCTGTATTTTCAGTGGACTACCATTGGTTTTTGTCTTTAGTAAAACATCAATTGCAAGCCCACTGAGAAGTCACCGGAAAACCCAGGACCGACGCTTGGTTTTGGGTTATGTTTTAAAAAATGCTGCATGAAATAATTTGCATTAGTTTAAACATTAATGGGAGATTTAAATAGTTAAATGGGTACTTTACAATAAATGCTTACATATATATTGTGTAACATTTTACCAGATTTAAAATTATTCATAACAGTCAAGATAAAAATTTTATTCAATTGCAAAGTTGAAGTTTGCACTACTGAGGCCAATTATGTTTCACAACACATATTGGTTGCACACTTTCACATGTCAGACTCACACAGCTTACTGAAAGAATGTTGTACTCTGCAGTCCTACATATAACAGAATAATAACACACTGTATATGATCTTCCTCACAAAACACTCTTATGCTGCTGCTCTGCTTTGTCAATCTTTACATTGTTTGTCTGTATTTTATCAAATCTGATATAAATCCTTCTGTTTATATATAGGACTATTAACAAACCTGCACCAACATACATCTTTTTGCTTATAGAAAATATCTCCCATCAGATCCCTTCCACTTTGAAGAAGATCTGCATCTTTCATCCACAATCATTACCATCTATCATTCAAAACGACTTTCTTCCAGTACCCAAACCTTCAATTGTTGTCTGGAAATGTACATCTTTAGACAAACTTATCAAATTCCAGACTCCCTCTTCCACATAAACTCCATTAGCTGTTCTACCCATCTCACTGCACCCTAAACAGTTCACACAAAACCTACATCTGTTCTACTTCAATCATGCATCCCACTGACCGGTGTCAGTGATTAGTGTCTTCTCATAGCCTCTAGCAGACTCACATATTCTTCTTGTTCTAGCTTCATATTGTTTTATTCTGTCAGCAGCAGAATTTCAGTAGTGTCTCTTGCTGTGGTAGATGGGTGCTGTATTGAGAGTCTATGGCTAATATATTGAACTGCAACACTGCAACATGTGAATCTACTGGTGAAGAAAATACTGTAGATTATACACTCTGCATGCTCACAACTGAAAAATGAGGCTTGAAGCAACAGTGATGGGAATCTGTAGCAAGGGCATAGTTACCAAAGGTGCAGGGAATGCAACTACTATGAGCTGAGAGTGGCCCACCTTCCCTGTCACAGTTACATGTGTTATATACATTTCTCACCATTGAGTGTTACATAGGGGCCCTTACAAACATTTGCCTTGGGCCTTACAAAATATTTAGGTATATTCCTGGACCTGCTTACTGTAATGTGGAATATAATGATCTTGAAGACATTATAATGTTGCATAATATGAACTGGGGCACTGTAATGTGGCACAATATAAAGTTGAGGCACTATAGTGTGGCATAAAATGTACTAGGGGCACTGTATGTTATAATGTGAATTGGGGTAACTGTGTTGCGTTATCTGTACTGTCAGTACTACTATGTGACACAATGTGACATATGACAGTACTATGATTTACACAATACACTAGAGCACTAATTTGGGAATAAAATTTACAAGTGCTGCAGAGAGGTCTCTCGAGAAGCACTGGGACTGGGGCCCCTTCAAAATGTTACTATGGGGCCCACAAAGTTCTGGCTGCCCCCTTGACCTGTGATGAAGGCTAAGGTATGACTTATGCATCTAAAAGCCAGGAGGGGAGGTACTTTCAAAGAGTGACACCCTCATGGGGCATATCTTCATTACCTAATTTAAATTCCAGCCTTATAGAAAAGTGACAGGCTATTTATCATCCATTTTATAGCACTATGAACTCAAACTACATATAGTTTAAAAGTTTAAAAAGTACTTTTAATAATTAGGTTTAGTGAGCTAAGGCATAACTATTCATTAAATTAGAGTTGTTTCTTTTAAAAAATGTTTTTATTTTCCATTGACTTATTAGCAGAATAATTATTTGTGTATTGCATGAAAAACTGTATGTTTTAATCCATTAATGTGTATAATTGTCACAGCAGGAATTTCTGTAATTTATAAAAAAAATATATATAGTAATTTATTGTGTGTTGGCGTGTTGATCTGTACTGTTTAATTAATTGCTGTGAGAAAAATAAAATTAGTTGAGTAGAAAGAACAAAAAAATATAGTCATTGCTGTTTGATCATTTCTGTTTTTTTAGAGCAAAACTCTTTAATCATAGAGTGGCATGACTGTTATGCTCCCACTGGACAAATCTAGAATATAATCAAACTAACACATTAAAAACAGCTATGGTACAATGAGTGTTGCTTACTGTACTATATATATTGCATGTTTTCATGTACCTAACAAACATATTTTTCCCCCGAAATGCCGCTGTCAGGGCATGGTTATATGGCAGCACATGACCAAGGACCAGATTCAGAGGAGGACTCAATGCCGATGTCTGCCCAGTTGAGCAATTATATATTTTTATTGTGCATGTATCAGTAATTGATTAGTGACAGTGAATGCAGTGGTGATTTATTCACAAACTGAGTGAAGGGCAGTGAACATCTGTGGGAGGTAATGGGGGAGTGGCATGGCAAATGCAGATGTCGCTTGGGAAACATTACTTATTTTCTCACAGAAGAAGCATTTTAAGAGAAGAGGACCCGTGTGCAGGCTCCGTGTGGGCCCCCAATTCTCTCTGGCAGAAAGCAGCTTTATGCCAGAGTCTAATGTACATGCGTAGGTCTCTAGGAACATGACACTTGCACCTTGGGGGTCATTCCGAGTTGATTGCTCGCTAGCAGTTTTTAGCATCCGTGCAAATGCTACACTGCCCACTGGGAGTGTATTTTAGCGTAGCAGAAGTGTGAACCGTTGTATTGCAGAGCGCCTGCAAATAAATTTGTGTAGTTTTAGAGTAGCACAAAACCTACTCAGCGCTTGCGATCACTTCAGACTATTTAGTTCCAGATTTGACGTCACGCACCCACCCAGCGTTCGCCTAGCCGTGCCTGCATTTTCCCTGGTACGCCTGCGTTTTTCTGAACACTCCCTGAAAACAGTCAGTTGCCACCCAGAAACGCCCACTTCATGTCAATCACTCTGCGGCAACCAGTGTGACTGAAATGCATCGCTAGAACCTGTTTAAAACTGCATTGTTCGTTGTGCCCGTACGTCACGTGTGCGCATTGTGCCACATCCGCATGCGCAGAACTACAGTTTTTTAGCCTGATCGCTGCACTGCGAACAAATGCAGCTAGCGATCAACTCGGAATGGCCACCCTTCTTCACGGGGACATCTCTATTACCATGAGCAAATCACCGGGAATATTGTTGCGGTGGTAATTTTTTCTGCAGCACCAGCCACTGCCATGGGACTCCGGAGGGATAAGTATAATCATATGGGTGCAGGGTGTGTGGTGGGGGCCCTCTGCACCACGCACCTTGCACTCATTATGGATATGCCTATGCCTCAATTGCAAATAATAAAAATTAATGTGAATGTATTCTACTCAAATGTAAAACGAAAATTTGGGAAGTACAGATGCGAATGCTGTGAATGGTGCCGCAGCGTGGTGTACTGTGCCAGGAGCATGTGCAGCAATTTGCATGCCGCAATGTGTGCTGTGGGCAACAACGCAAGAAGACACAACTGTTTTGCCCTTATCTGGAATATATGAGGAAATAAAGTGAAGGTTCTATAGTACTTGACTACTTTATGAGAAAAGATATTGTTACCAGATAACCATCAATAATGAAAAGTCAATGGCAAGCTATTATTCAAACCTATAATACAATACAAGAAGCCAGACATTGCTGCTGTAGGAATTCTATGCAGAACTACTTCCTTCACACTTGAATGCTGTATAGTGTGTAATAAGTTATCTGAAAGAGAATATCAATAGGAAATGTAAATTTTCAGCAATGCTTGTTATAAAGATCACAATTATGTAGCAGCAGAACAGTGACACAGAAAATCATAGGGCAACAAAACCACAGTGTTCCCAAACTCTGCCATTACAGTCAAGGTTCTAAGATGTTCCTTGCTTGAGTTTATTAGTACCTCAGTCAATTTGATTTAAAATCTGGATTCAAGCATGGATATCCTTAAATCTTGGACTGTAATGGTGGAGTGTGGGTAACTCACTTAACCAGTAAAAAAAAAAAAATATTGTTAGACTTCAAGACAAACATACATGAGACAATCTCTAACCAGGAATACAAACCTATGCCCTGAAATATTACTTCCTGAAGAAACTACAAGATTGCGACATTGAATTGCATCTGGGCCTAGGATTTAGATGCAGTGACTAAGACACTAATATCACCGAAGTAGAACATTTTTCTGCCCTGTGATGGCACCACCCCAGAACAAGTGACATTATGATGTCCTCCTGAGGTGGAGGGGCCACCAGGAACAAGAGTGCTGCCAACAATTTAAAACTCTTCTGCCTGCTCTGCACAATGCATATTGTTTGCCTGGAACATCCTTTGGACAATCCAGATGGCTCTATAGCATCTCTACTGGTTGCAGGCTGAAATTTCAGGCAATCCAAATGCAGGTGCCCTTGGGCAGCAATGGTGCCACCCCCAGGGCCTTGAGTTCTGGGCTGCGGCACCATTTGCACAGGCTTAGCTACAGCCCTGGGCACTATTCACAGGACATTATGGGATACTCATCAAGACCATTAGCATTGTGGAATAACCATTATACTATCAAGAGGGATGTAAGAGTTACAACAGAAATAGATTGTTCCACATTGCCCTAACTATTGGTAGTTACATATAACTTACTGCAGGAAGAGAATGAGGCAGCAGTTGATTTACCAATAGACACAATACCGAAGGTCATAATCCCAACACCCATTGACTGACAGTCAAAATAACAACATGGTCAAAATACCGACATTCATTATGCTGACATGTTCAAAATGCCTACATAGTCAGAATACCAACAACTGAAATGTCAACATGTCAAAATGCCAACATGCGTTTTAAAGTAATTTTCCCCCCAAAACAGTCTTGTTCATACTTTACCATCCTAATGGACCTGGACGGGTAATAAGCGCAGCGAGGCACCATGCCTGAAGCCATGCGAGGGGACGCGGTATATTTAGATGGTGTTCATGTCGTCCTACAGTATGTTGACACTGACACAACCTCCCTCAGGAAAACTCATGTCGGTATTTTGATGTGTCGGTATTCTGACTATGTCTGCATTTTGAACATGTTGGCATAATGAATGTCAGTATTTTGACTGTGTCTGTATTTTGACTGTAGGTCATTGGCTGTCAGGATTATGACCGTCAGTATTGTGTACGTCAGTAAATCATACTGAACCCGTTTCTCTGTATAGTTATTGAATATATACTGTACTGTATACAGCTGTTATTTTTTCCCTGCACCATCATGTTATTTGTAAGTCCCTCTAGTGTGTGCCTCTATTGGCTATTTATGAATACCATGCAGCAAAGCCGATCTATAAAATTGCAAGCTAAAATGTGATGAGCTTTGATGATTATTGCTATGGAGAAAATAAACAAAGATAATGTAACTTAAAGCATTGCTGCGATAACGTATCTAGTACAAATGGTATACATGAAAAATTATTATTTTTAGCATTATTATGATTCCAACTGGGACCAAAGTACAAAGTAATCACATGTACATCTACACTACGCAGTTCTGTTAAAAGTCCAAAACAGACACCTGGGACTGTTATAACAACAACTATGTACACCTCCAGCCCTCACCCTCTGCTAAACTTAAACTCCTTGTTTCTCAACTTGACCAAGAAGCCAGTGTAGAAAAATGAAAATAGAAACTAATAAATGGAAACTTTTAAAAGATAACAAGCTTATTCCTGCAAGTATTAATAAGTAATAATTCCACTGTATAAGTCATTGGTACGGCTTCATCTAGAATACTGTGTTCAGTACTGGAGGCCATATCTTCAGACGGATATTAATACATTAGAGACTGTACAAAGAAGGGTAACTACAATGGTGCATGGCCTACATCACAAATCTTAACTGGAAAGACTAAAAGATCTTAATATGTGTTGTTTGGAGCAAAGAAGGGGAAGGGGGGACACAATAGAAACTGTCAAATATATCAAGGGTTTTAACAATGCACAGAATGGAGACATTCTTCCAAGGAAGAGAAGTATTAGAACACAAGTACAAGCACAGAAAATGGAGGGAAATAGGTTCAGGGGGAATTTGAGGAAAAATCACTTCATAGAAGGGGTAGTGGACAAGTGGAATAGGCTCCCATCAGAGGTGGTAGAAGCCAAGACAGTAGAGCAATTTAAACAGGATCAAATAAGGGTTGAGGTAACGATATGTTTAAAAAAGGGGGGAGACTAGATGGGCCAAGTGGTTCTTATCTGCCATCAAATTCTATGTTTCTATGTTAACGTTTCTTTTACATGACAATTTAGATCACTGCTTATTTAACAAAATTGTATATCCCAATCTGAATGTGGTATTTATCTTAAGTTTAATGTGGGCCATAAACCTGAGCCATGATTTCCCCATACTGCCCATCCGGTTCGCAAATCATCGGACATTGATGATCGACAATCTGGTTGGAATCAGCAAATCGTGTATTTCCAATATGTCAGATTTTTCCAATGCCTTAACCTAGGCATCAGCAAGATGGCACTTACCCAGATACATGCCTGATATTTGTGTCCTTTAAGATTAATGGATAACAAGACCTGTAATATGAACTAATCCCTAAATGAAAATGTCCATTTCCAATATAATTGATATTTGTATTTCAGCTTCTCCTTAAATGGAAAACTTGTTACATGCACTGTATTAAACACACGTACTGTAAACATTAGGTTTGTATCCAAGTCTGAATTTAAAAAGGTTATAAACTCTGTCTCTTTCTATTAGCTACTGGGGTGTTATGTCAATAACCTTTACAAATTCGGAACAAAGCTCTCCTCACTTTAAATATATTTTGAAAGAAACCACTGTCCAATCTTTGTCACATAAGCTTAAGCTGTTTTAATTGCCTGCAATCTCGACCAGCATGTTGTACTATCTGATTAACCTATGGCACTATTACATTGCCTTTGCTAATAAATATTTGGCAGGGACTCAGATTGCTCAGGTCCTTCTTTCTTTTGCCTGATATTAGATTGCATCCAGATAAATAGCAAGAATGAGATCTGTTTTATTTCTCAGCTACAGAGTGAGTAATCTGTATACAATCTAAAGTATTTTTTTAAGAAGTTTATATAAAAAAATATTGCCATCATTAAACGCAATTCTAGGTAATCCAATTAAGACTTGAACAACAGCACTCAGAACGAAAGTTACACAGCGGGTTCCTTTTAACTGTGTTGTAATAGATGAGCTGAAATAGACCTGAGACGACTGAGAATGCATTAAGTATGCCAAGGGGGAGAAATGTAACGGTGAAGAGAGGGCTAGAAACTAGAAAGGAAGGAAAGGCTTGTTCATAGGAGATCTGAGTTAAAATGCTAAAATCACTTGCTTTCAATTACTGCTCATTCTTCAATCTTAACACATCTTTTCTGTATACAATTTTAGGGCATTAGTCGCATGGCAGAAGCAATGTAAAACCAATATGGGAGGGTGATGACATATTTTACCTATTCATATGTAAGTGGTCATTCAGTCTTCAAAGTACTCTGGGCTATCTATTTGAAAACTGTATTTACCTAACTGAGGCACAACTGATAGGACATAAGCAGAAATACAATCCACATCAAAGGAACATTTTCAATGATAGAATAGTACTAGCTATTTTCTCTGTCTATCCCCTATGCTATTAGCGTAGTACACAATCCATTTCAAAGCAGTATCAAACAAATCAAAGGATTTAAATGATAAAGGATAACAATTTGGAGGAGGTGAACAAATCTGCTTTATGTATCATTATGTTAGCAGATTTAAATAAAGAGATTTGCTTTGCTATAGATTGATGCAGGGATACCTATGGGTTTTGTACTTTATTCAAGTTGAAGGAACAGAACTTTCGTATTTACAGTACATTGTATCATTTGTAGATTGTGTCTGACAGAGATGTTGGTTGGATCAATCTTAACCCCTTCATTCCTGAAATGTTTATTGCACCTTATTACATATAATGTGTGTGCTTCATTTACATAATATGGAAAGTTTATAAATATAGTGGATAAGGCAACTGTTAGGGATGTTCACTGACCCCAGTGTTTTGGTTTTGGATCTGTATTAACTTTGGGGCTAATTCGTCAGCGCATGCCAAAGATGCGATCAGCATCTTAGCCCAGCGATCGGCTCTGCCTGCCCACTGGTGGGAAGGGGTGGGCCGGCGGCGTTGGGCCACCATTTTGGGGGTGCACAGTCTGGGCAACACAGTGTGCTCAGACTGTGCTGTGGGCAGGCTGCGGTGGCTGCGTGATGTCACATGCAGCTGCTGTGACCTGGAGAGCGATGGGTAGCTCCCTGCCAGCACGCAGGAGCTGCGCTGGTAGGGAGATACTCTTCAGGTACAAAAGCATTGCTGCCCTGCGATGCTTTTGTACCTGTGCGGGATGGGGGGGCAGAGCCAGACATGCGGGGCAGACTAGCCCTGTGCTGGGCATCCCCCCCAAATTTAGCACATCTACGATCATGTTTGAATTACCCCCGTTGTGCTTTGATTTTGCCAAAACTTTTCTCACATGTTATAGTTTTTGTTTTGGATCTGGATTTTTTTTTTTAAATGTACAAAAACAGCTAAAATCACATAGTTTTGGCCTTTTTTTCCTATAGTATTATTATCTATAGTAACATTAATTTCCAGTCATTTACAGTTAATTTTGACAACATCATATCTCACAATATTGCTCACCAACATAGTTGTAGGCCAAAGGCTGACTGGCTAAACTAGAAAACAGAGCAGCGATTCAAACATACAGCAGTTATTTCTGTTAAATAATGTTTTAGAAATTAGTAACATATTAGCAGTAACCAACTTGCAAGTACTTTCAATAGAAAACAATACAACACATAAATTTACTAAGCGGTAAATTTACTAAGATGGGAGTTCTATTTAAGATGAGATGTTGCCCACAGCAACCAATCAGATTCTACTTCTCATTTATTTAGCACCTTCTACAAGATAATACCTGTATTAAGATTGGTTGCTATGGGCAACAACCCATCTCAAATAGAACTCCCATCTTAGTAAATTTACCCCTAAAAATCATGTGTAGAATATCATTGCTCAAAAGTAGTAGTAGCTAACAAACAGCAAATAAAAAACCCCTAAAACATGTGTAAAATAGCAATAGCCAACAAGGATGCACATGCCTATTGTCAGTGCCCAATCTGCATTTGGTGCCCATGTAAAACCCCAATCAGTCTGCCTTTTTGTTGAGTAGCTCCCCAACTAAGTCTATTTTCCTGTGTAAACTGTAGTTATTAACCGGTATTTATATAGTACACACATATTAAGCAGTACTTTACAGAGAATATTTAGTCATTCATATCAGTCCCTGCCCCAATAAAGTTTACATGCAGTATTGCCTATGGCATGTACACTAGGGTCCATTTTTTTTCAAAAGTCAATAAAAAAATGTTTTTAGATTTTAGGAGAATACCAGTGAACCTGGAAAAAATGCATTCAAGCCTTGGTGTGAATAAAACCCAAGACCTCAGTGCATATCCATGCTCCTAGTTAAGTCATCTGTGCAAAGGGGGCTTGAGGCAGTATGTGGGATTCTGGTGGTCACCATGTCGGGATCCCAAGCAATCAAAACGCCAGAAGACATAATGCTGACCCACAGGGACTACTCCCACTCGTGGGGAATAGAACCTGTGGCAAGCCACCGAGCCCACTGCGTGGCAATTGCAGTGAGCCGGCAAGGGGCTTGATTGCACTTGCCCCCCACCAGCATTTTGCTGCCGGGATCCTAGGGTTGATATGCTGACCTCCGGGATCCTAAGCGCCGGTCTCCCAGCCCAAACCGCTTGAGGCATATGAGAGCACATTGTGTGGTAAGTAGAGTTTGGAGTGAGTCTCGTACTGTGGACCATGTACATAGACAACATATTGTTCATTTGGCAGGGAGAAGAGGAAAAACTCAAACATTTTCTGGAGTAAATGAACTCCAATGACAATAATTTACTATTCACTACCAACTATAGTAAAACCAATGTTGAATTTTTGGACCTCAACATTTATATAGACAATGGACAGTTACACACGAACACATATCACAAGAGAGTTGACGTACACAGTTTCATTTTATCAACCAGCTGGCATCACCCCAGCTTGTTAAAAACGATACCGAAAGGACAGTTCATCAGATTACGCAGAAATTGTTCCAAATTGGAGGACTACAAAATTCAGGGTTAGAAACTATCAACACAGTTTGAGGAAAAACAATACAAAACTGAAGAAGTGACACAGACATTTGAACAAGTAGGCTCCATAAATAGGGCTGAGCTACTAAAATATAAAGAGAAAAGGGAGAAAGATGACTGAGGGAAAATGTCCTTTTCATCATGAATTATTCCAAACAGGCGAGTAAAGTAAAGAATATACAGAGAAAACACTGGCCACTATTGTTGGAGGATGAGGTTTTAGGTGATATATTACCAGCAAGACCCAAAATAGAATTTAGAAAGGCCCCAGATATAAAGAAAAAACTGGTCCATAATCAAATCCCTCCGAAAACATTGAAGCAAAGTACCATTGATACAAAAAACTCCAAAAAGGTTTTTACTACTGTGGCTCTTGCCTGGGTTGTGTCAACTCAGGATCGCGATCTACCTAACCAACTTTACAGTTGAAATCAAATACCATAACTAAACAGTACAGCATGAAAGACAGAATCACTTGTAACAGCAAGGGGGTGATCTACTTATTAGAATGTGCATGTCACAAACAATATACAGTATAAGCAGAATGACAGGACCATTAAAGACATACATCATGAACATATAAGGAATATCAAAAGAGGTTATGATGATCATAACTTATCTAAACATTACAAAGAAGAACACAATAGTGATCCAAGATCACTGAAATTTGTAGGCATACAAGAGGTAGAGCAAAATTAGAGGGGAGGAGACTTCATGCACCAAATAAACACAACAGACCTGAGATGGATATACGAACTTAAAACACTGACCCCATACGGACTCAATCTAGACAATGAGGTGAAAGCTATTATCTGTAAGAAATAAACTAGTGATCAGAATCATCTTATACACAGTTGACCTAAACATTTGACCAGATGACTCTGAACAATGTTTTATACTGACCACTAGGACCAATCTGCTATCATAAAACAGTCATCTATGTATGTCACTGAGTATTATATAGATAACTGTGATACAACTTATATTGCATCGGTGATATATACAATACTTATATCTATAATCACAGTCAGTCCACACATTACAGTAAGTACATTGCTACAAGGATTATGCCACTATCCATATCAAGCTGGTAGAATAGAATAAATACATCCAATACAATCAATATGGGCACATGCAATTCATACACTGACGCATGCAATTCACACACTGATACACAATAATCATAAATTGATTAATCAAATATTCCACCAGTATTAGTTCAAACAGATGGTTCAATACCATATCACCTCAATGCTATACAACATAACATCAATATAGTTTAACACTAATTAGCATTTATAATTCCGTCAATATGCATTTTTTATGTAGTAAAACCTCAAAGAATCAATAAGGATTGATTGATGGCTAGTAGAACCAATCAAACCTAGGAACTTTTGACCAATGAAATTGCTGCCCATTAAACCAATCAGCAGCAAACAATACCATTAAAACAAAGTGCGGGAGAGACTGAGCTTCTTATACACTAATCCCAGAGAAAGGCCCCAAAAGGGTTGAAACACATTGGAAACATAAGCCCCATGTTAATGGACAATCCCTGCAATAACCAAGTTTGACGAGCCATTACAGTGCGGATTTAACTGCGGTCACGTGACTCGCTACACCCGGAAGGAAGCAGTCACGACCTGGAAGGACGGACGAACAGACGGACCGAAGTGGAAGTAGGTAAGCCGGTGGGACACTGAGCACACGGTGGAGGGGGAACAAGTAAGGAAAGTCTCTGTTCGCAGCAAGAGACACATGGAGTACGGCCCACCAAGCCTAAGCCAGTGAGTCTCCACCACAAACGAGAACTACCTTCAGCTGTGTTTTGCTCTCGGTGCCCTCTGTGCCGAGTCCCAACCAGGGTAAGATCGGTCAGGAGCTCCAATTTCTCCTGACCCACCCGTTAGATGACAAGGTCCAAACCCCAGGGTAACACCACAATCACCGACTCAGTTTAACCGCTAAATACCAAGATTGAATTACAGAGGAGCAGGACGCTACACTCTGTTACATTATAGACTTCAATCCTGTACGTTCATTGCATGTTAGCATGCAAACAGCTGACTAAAGCTCCCTTGACATTTGGACAACAACAAAGTGTACAGAACACATTGCACTCCCTTAGAAGTGTCTCTGTCGGACTACATCCTTAATTGTTGCTTTTGTGCATGACACCCATTGTGGCTCAAGCACAATATACTACACAATCTATTGGACTTTTCAGGGGTTAACCACGTGGATTGTTTACATCTTAGAATGTAGTTCTGTTCCGATTAACTGATACTTTGAATACTTCACCATTAATGCTTAGTAAAAATAAAACAACAATTTCATTTGTCTTAGTACTTTATTTGTAATCAAGGTTAGCCACCAATTAGACAAATACACAACACATCCAGGTTGAGCGCTACATCATCCTGTCATTTATCTGTAATTGTCAAGGTTGGTCACCTTAGTCGTAGCAGCTCGCCGAACATTTAGAACTCAGTGCGCTGGTGCACCATATCTTTTCCAATCTGTATACTAAGGCAAACTATAATAAAGAACATATGGTAGTTATACTAAGTAGTGATGTGCACCGGACATTTTTCGGGTTTTGTGTTTTGGTTTTGGATTCGGTTCCGCGGCCGTGTTTTGGATTCGGACACGTTTTGGCAAAACCTCCCTGAAATTTTTTTGTCGGATTCGGGTGTGTTTTGGATTCGGGTGTTTTTTTACAAAAAAACCCTCAAAAACAGCTTAAATCATAGAATTTGGGGGTAATTTTGATCCCATAGTATTATTAACCTCAATAACCATAATTTCAACTCATTTCCAGTCTATTCTGAACACCTCACAAATTATTTTTAGTCCTAAAATTTGCACCGAGGTCGCTAAATGACTAAGCTAAGCGATCCAAGTGGCCGACACAAACACCTGGCCCATCTAGGAGTGGCACTGCAATGTCAGACAGGATGGCACTTCAAAAAATAGTCCCCAAACAGCACATGATGCAAAGAAAAAAAGAGGTGCACCAAGGTCACTGTGTGGCTAAGCTAAGCGACCCAAGTGGCCGACACAAACACCTGGCCCATCTAGGAGTGGCACTGCAGTGTCAGACAGGATGGCAGATTTAAAAAATAGTCCCCAAACAGCACATGATGCAAAGAAAAAAGAGGTGCAATGAGGTAGCGGTGTGACTAAGCTAAGCGACCCAAGTGGCCGACACAAACACCTGGCCCATCTAGGAGTGGCACTGCAGTGTCAGACAGGATGGATAGTATACTTGACGACACAGAGGTAGGTAGAGCAGTGGACTACTGTACCGTACTGCCATATATTATATACTGGTGTTCAGCAAAATTATGCACTGTCCTTCTACTACTGCGCACAACAACTAAAATGCACCACAGATATGGATGGATAGTATACTTGACAACACAGAGGTAGGTAGAGCAGTGGACTACTGTACCGTACTGCTATATATTATATACTGGTGGTCAGCAAAATAATGCACTGTCCTCCTACTACTACACACAACAACTTAAATGCACCACAGGTATGGATGGATAGTATACTTGACGACACAGAGGTAGGAAGAGCAGTGGACTACTGTACCGTACTGCTATATATTATATACTGGTGGTCAGCAAAATTATGCATTGTCCTCCTACTACTGCGCACAACAACTAAAATGCCCCACAGGTATGGATGGATAGTATACTTGATGACACAGAGGTAGGTAGAGCAGTGGACTACTGTACCATACTGCTATATATTATATACTGGTGGTCAGCAAAATTATGCACTGTCCTCCTACTACTGCGCACAACAACTAAAATGCACCACAGGTATGGATGGATAGTATACTTGACGACATAGAGGTAGGAAGAGCAGTGGACTACTGTACCGTACTGCTATATATTATATACTGGTGGTCAGCAAAATTATGCACTGTCTTCCTACTACTGCGCAAAACTTAAATGCGCCACAGGTATGGATGGATAGTATACTTGACGACACAGAGGTAGGTAGAGCAGTGGACTACTTTACCGTACTGATATAATACTGGTTGTCACTGTTCAGCAAAATTCTGCACTGTCCTCCTACTATATACTACAATGCAGCACAGATATGGAGCGTTTTTCAGGCAGAGAACGTAGATATTTTCAGCACACTGAGCACAGATATTTGCAAGCACACTGAGCACAGATATTTGCAGCACACTGAGCACAGATATTTGTAGCACACTGAACACAACTGAGAGAACGCTGCACACGTCCTCTCTCTATCATCTCCAATGCACGAGTTAAAATGGCGGCTACGCACGGCTCATTATATAGAATTTGAATCTCCCGAGAATCCAACAGCAGGATGATGACGTTCGGGCGCGCTCGGGTTAACCGAGCAAGGCGGGAGGATCCAAGTCTGCCTCGGACCCGTGTAAAATGGGTGAAGTTCGGGGGGTTCGGATTCCGAGGAACCGAACCCGCACATCTCTAATACTAAGACAATCTACATTTTAAAAAAGTTTCACAAGTTTAGAACAGATTCCATGACGTCAAAAAGTAGTATGTAGGACCTACTCCTACACTTTGACAAAAATGTTTCCTCTCTTCATTTCTGGTTACAAACTCTATAAACACTTCGCACAAGTTCAGTGCATCTGTGTGTTCTTGATAAACATGAAGTATCAGGACCTGCGTTAGGTGATTCAGCATCATGTTAGACCTCAGATACATTTTCAGACATAGAAGTAAGCTAAAGGTGCACTCTGATGTTGCAGATGTGGCGAGCACAGTCATACCAAGCACCAAGAGCAACACCACCTGCTGGAGAAGGACTTTCGTTGTGTCAGACGCATTACTGAGCTTCTCAGTGAAACTACTGCAGGGGGTGGGTGCTTCTCTGGGCAGATTCTGGAGTGTAGAAGCTCACATGCTTTGCCTACTCAACAGAAATTATGGGGTTTGCAGCAACTGCCCCCTCTGCAACACCCCTCCCACCACCCCGTGGTACCTATGGCAATTATGAAACGTACATGCAAATTACAATTGATTTACTATATAACAGGATAACACTAGACAATGTGAAATAAAAATCCTGTCCTTAGTCATAAACCACTTAAATAGAGACTAAAATGTCCCAAATCTCAAGCTGTGCTTTTTCAACCGTAAAACATAAAAATATCTTTCAGGAACTCAAAATACATGTTAACATTGTCAACTTAAATAATATATACTTTTTATTGAAGTTCTACATGTATGTGATATATTATTGATACATTCAGAATGTAACTATTCCATTTACAGATGTATGATTTAATTATATTAATCTTGATATGCAGTACGTAAAATATATATAATATACATATTATTATTATGGCAAAAAATAAGTTTTGTACTAATGACACCAGATAAAGTGAGGGGGACTTACTTTATATTAATATAATAGCATTGAAGATAATATGCTTATTTAACCATTTAATGACTATTTAACATTAGATAAAATCATTATAAAACATAATTAATAAATGGAGAGGGAAGAGGAGCCTGAGCAGGGGGTGGGGCTACATAGCACTGGAGGAGTTTCTGCAGTGTACCCAGTTTGATGATGAGGCTATGGTCTGTAAAGTAAGGAGAAAGGACATGTGTATAAGTTTGTCATTGATTGATTTATTGATTGATTGATTGATTGATTGGATGTGACTGTAAGTACAGTGTATATGTATGTATGTATGTATGTATGTATGTTCTGTATATGTGTGTTGTTGTGTGTGTATGTATGTATGTATGTATGTATCTATCAGGCCCAACCATCCCGAATGTGGTGGGATAGTCACCTTTTCTGGTACTGTCCCACACGTCAGCTGCAGTGTTCTGCAGTACGGAAAGGTACAGTACCAAGAGAACTCTGTCAGCTGCTGTGCGTACGAGGCTGGGGGCAGCCCAGCAGCTGGGGAAGTTATGTGCACTTCTCCAGTGTGACATAAATGTGAGTGTGACATGTGGTGCTCTTTGGGGATCCGCTGTCCCTGGGCCTGACAAAGCCTTATCCTGATCAGACTGCATTGCTTCTACTGTCTAAATAGATGCTTTTACAATTTAACTACTTGGAAATTGCTTGTATATTAATCAAAATACTTGCAGCTGTTCACCTCTATCTTACCACAAATGCAAGAACACCAGAAAGCTTGCCACAGCTCCCATACACAAACTATCAATCATTGCCTAAATATGCATATCTATCACCTCTGTCACTGCAAATCCTACCAATCCCAGCATGCATTCCTGTATTATATATTGTCACAATTGAACTGAACATTTGACTTAGAGGGAGGTGGGGGGGAGGGGGAGAGTTGCTATTGCAATACAACATATGGCCAATGGCATTGATTGTACATTTAAAAACTATTTTAAAACAGTGTAAATGCATGGAATTCACACTCTATCCAGATTCTATAGCTGTCTATGGGACAACATCAGTGTTTTTCTGTTGTTCGATTTTGGTTAGAAATATTCAGTTTTGCCTTAAGTAAACCTCTTATTTGCAAAATCTACTGAAAAATAACAAAAAAGACCTAAAACACAAAATCTAACAAAATCGACCTTTAGTAAATATACCCCATGGACTCCACAAAACCTCATTTGTCCTGTGGTATCTGGCCCCAACACATTAGCAGCAGATCTTTTAAGTCCTGTAGGTGGTGAGGCCTGAAGGTGTGTACTTTATCTGCAACAATGTTTATGAAGGTGTACAGTACATGTCAACATAACATCCCAGGACCCAAGGTTTCCTAGCAGAACATTGCATAGAGCATTACAATGCCTCAGCTGGCTTGCTTTTTACCCATAGTGCATCCTGTTGACATCCCTTCGCCAGTTAAACAACGCACATGCACCCAGTTATTCCCATGATGTAAAAGAAACATGACTCATCATACCAGGCCATCTTCTTCCATTGCTCACGTGCCCATTGTAGATGCTTTCCGCAGTGGACAGAGGTCAGCACAGGCACTCTGACTGATCTGTAGCCCATACACAGCAAGATATGATGCAATGTGTGTTGAGATGCCTTTCTGTCATAGCCAGCATTAACTTCTTCAGCAATTTGTGCTACAGTAGCTATAGGAGACATACAAGCCCTTGTTCCCCACACACATCAATGAGCATTGGGTGTCAATGACCCTGTTGCCGGGTCACCGGTCATCATTCCTTGGACCACTTTTGGTAGGTGTTAACCACTGCTGAATAAAAACACAAGGTAATCACTAAGCTCAAGTAGACATAGGTGAGAGAACACAGTGTTTGAGAAGAATATAAAATGTGGGTCTGAAACAGATCAATAAAAAGCCTCCATTCTCCATGTTTAAAATAAACACAGAAAGCAGGATAAATATTACCACTGAATGGTTCACTTATAGATAACATATGTCCTTTACAGTTCCTAGTCCCTTAATGTATGCTTCTGAAAACAGTGTGTGTGTATATGTATATATATATATATATATATATATATATATATATATTAGAGATGAGCGGGTTCGGTTTCTTTGAATCCGAACCCGCACGAACTTCACTTTTTTTTCCACGGGTCCGAGCGACTCGGATCTTCCCGCCTTGCTCGGTTAACCCGAGCGCGCCCGAACGTCATCATGACGCTGTCGGATTCTCGCGAGGCTCGGATTCTATCGCGAGACTCGGATTCTATATAAGGAGCCGCGCGTCGCCGCCATTTTCACTCGTGCATTGAGATTGATAGGGAGAGGACGTGTCTGGCGTCCTCTCCATTAGAATAGAGATAGATAGATTAGATAGAGAGAGATTGTGCAGAGTCGCAGACAGAGTTAGTTTACCACAGTCAGTGACCAGTGCAGTTGCTAGTTAACTTTTATTTAATATAATATATCCGTTCACTTCTCTCTGCTATATCCGTTCTCTGCCTGAAAAAAAAAACGATACACAGCACAGTCAGTCACACAGTGTGACTCAGTCTGTGTGCACTCAGCTCAGCCCAGTGTGCTGCACAGTCATCAATGTATAAATTAAAAGCTTATAATTAATTGTGGGGGAGACTGGGGAGCACTGCAGGTTGTTAGCAGGAGCCAGGAGTACAATTATATTAATTAACAGTGCACACTTTTGCTGCAGGAGTGGTGACCAGTGCCTGACCACCAGTATAGTATTGTTGTATACTACTAATATCTCTTTAAATATCAACCAGTCTATATTAGCAGCAGACACAGTACAGTGCGGTAGTTCACGGCTGTGGCTACCTCTGTGTCGGCACACGGCAGGCAGTCCGTCCGACCAGAATTGTATTATTTATTATTATATACCTACCACCTAACCGTGGTTTTTTTTTCATTCTTTATACCGTCATAGTGTCATCCTAATTGTTACGAGTATACTACTATCTCTTTATCAACCAGTGTACAGTGCGGTAGTTCACGGCTGTGGCTACCTCTGTGTCGGCACACGGCAGGCAGTCCGTCCGACCAGAATTGTATTATTTATTATTATATACCTACCACCTAACCGTGGTTTTTTTTTCATTCTTTATACCGTCATAGTGTCATCCTAATTGTTACGAGTATACTACTATCTCTTTATCAACCAGTGTACAGTGCGGTAGTTCACGGCTGTGGCTACCTCTGTGTCGGCACACGGCAGGCAGTCCGTCCGACCAGAATTGTATTATTTATTATTATATACCTACCACCTAACCGTGGTTTTTTTTTCATTCTTTATACCGTCATAGTGTCATCCTAATTGTTACGAGTATACTACTATCTCTTTATCAACCAGTGTACAGTGCGGTAGTTCACGGCTGTGGCTACCTCTGTGTCGGCACACGGCAGGCAGTCCGTCCGACCAGAATTGTATTATTTATTATTATATACCTACCACCTAACCGTGGTTTTTTTTTCATTCTTTATACCGTCATAGTGTCATCCTAATTGTTACGAGTATACTACTATCTCTTTATCAACCAGTGTACAGTGCGGTAGTTCACGGCTGTGGCTACCTCTGTGTCGGCACACGGCAGGCAGTCCGTCCGACCAGAATTGTATTATTTATTATTATATACCTACCACCTAACCGTGGTTTTTTTTTCATTCTTTATACCGTCATAGTGTCATCCTAATTGTTACGAGTATACTACTATCTCTTTATCAACCAGTGTACAGTGCGGTAGTTCACGGCTGTGGCTACCTCTGTGTCGGCACACGGCAGGCAGTCCGTCCGACCAGAATTGTATTATTTATTATTATATACCTACCACCTAACCGTGGTTTTTTTTTCATTCTTTATACCGTCATAGTGTCATCCTAATTGTTACGAGTATACTACTATCTCTTTATCAACCAGTGTACAGTGCGGTAGTTCACGGCTGTGGCTACCTCTGTGTCGGCACACGGCAGGCAGTCCGTCCGACCAGAATTGTATTATTTATTATTATATACCTACCACCTAACCGTGGTTTTTTTTTCATTCTTTATACCGTCATAGTGTCATCCTAATTGTTACGAGTATACTACTATCTCTTTATCAACCAGTGTACAGTGCGGTAGTTCACGGCTGTGGCTACCTCTGTGTCGGCACACGGCAGGCAGTCCGTCCGACCAGAATTGTATTATTTATTATTATATACCTACCACCTAACCGTGGTTTTTTTTTCATTCTTTATACCGTCATAGTGTCATCCTAATTGTTACGAGTATACTACTATCTCTTTATCAACCAGTGTACAGTGCGGTAGTTCACGGCTGTGGCTACCTCTGTGTCGGCACACGGCAGGCAGTCCGTCCGACCAGAATTGTATTATTTATTATTATATACCTACCACCTAACCGTGGTTTTTTTTTCATTCTTTATACCGTCATAGTGTCATCCTAATTGTTACGAGTATACTACTATCTCTTTATCAACCAGTGTACAGTGCGGTAGTTCACGGCTGTGGCTACCTCTGTGTCGGCAGTCGGCAGGCAGTCCGTCCATCCATAATTGTATTATTATTATAATATATACCACCTAACCGTGGTTTTTTTTTCATTCTTTATACCGTCATAGTGTCATACTAGTTGTTACGAGTATACTACTATCTCTTTATCAACCAGTGTACAGTGCGGTAGTTCACGGCTGTGGCTACCTCTGTGTCGGCAGTCGGCAGGCAGTCCGTCCATCCATAATTGTATTATTATTATAATATATACCACCTAACTGTGGTTTTTTTTGCATTCTTTATACCGTCGTCATAGTGTCATACTAGTTGTTACGAGTATACTACTATCTCTTTATCAACCAGTGTACAGTGCGGTAGTTCACGGCTGTGGCTACCTCTGTGTCGGCAGTCGGCAGGCAGTCCGTCCATCCATAATTGTATTATTATTATAATATATACCACCTAACCGTGGTTTTTTTTTCATTCTTTATACCGTCGTCATAGTGTCATACTAGTTGTTACGAGTATACTACTATCTCTTTATCAACCAGTGTACAGTGCGGTAGTTCACGGCTGTGGCTACCTCTGTGTCGGCAGTCGGCAGGCAGTCCGTCCATCCATAATTGTATTATTATTATAATATATACCACCTAACCGTGGTTTTTTTATACCACCTAACCGTGGCAGTCCGTCCATAATTGTATACTAGTATCCAATCCATCCATCTCCATTGTTTACCTGAGGTGCCTTTTAGTTCTGCCTATAAAATATGGAGAACAAAAAAGTTGAGGTTCCAAAATTAGGGAAAGATCAAGATCCACTTCCACCTCGTGCTGAAGCTGCTGCCACTAGTCATGGCCGAGACGATGAAATGCCAGCAACGTCGTCTGCCAAGGCCGATGCCCAATGTCATAGTACAGAGCATGTCAAATCCAAAACACCAAATATCAGAAAAAAAAGGACTCCAAAACCTAAAATAAAATTGTCGGAGGAGAAGCGTAAACTTGCCAATATGCCATTTACCACACGGAGTGGCAAGGAACGGCTGAGGCCCTGGCCTATGTTCATGGCTAGTGGTTCAGCTTCACATGAGGATGGAAGCACTCAGCCTCTCGCTAGAAAACTGAAAAGACTCAAGCTGGCAAAAGCACCGCAAAGAACTGTGCGTTCTTTGAAATCCCAAATCCACAAGGAGAGTCCAATTGTGTCGTTTGCGATGCCTGACCTTCCCAACACTGGACGTGAAGAGCATGCGCCTTCCACTATTTGCATGCCCCCTGCAAGTGCTGGAAGGAGCACCCGCAGTCCAGTTCCTGATAGTCAGATTGAAGATGTCAGTGTTGAAGTACACCAGGATGAGGAGGATATGGGTGTTGCTGGCGCTGGGGAGGAAATTGACCAGGAGGATTCTGATGGTGAGGTGGTTTGTTTAAGTCAGGCACCCGGGGAGACACCTGTTGTCCGTGGGAGGAATATGGCCGTTGACATGCCAGGTGAAAATACCAAAAAAATCAGCTCTTCGGTGTGGAGGTATTTCACCAGAAATGCGGACAACAGGTGTCAAGCCGTGTGTTCCCTTTGTCAAGCTGTAATAAGTAGGGGTAAGGACGTTAACCACCTCGGAACATCCTCCCTTATACGTCACCTGCAGCGCATTCATAATAAGTCAGTGACAAGTTCAAAAACTTTGGGTGACAGCGGAAGCAGTCCACTGACCAGTAAATCCCTTCCTCTTGTAACCAAGCTCACGCAAACCACCCCACCAACTCCCTCAGTGTCAATTTCCTCCTTCCCCAGGAATGCCAATAGTCCTGCAGGCCATGTCACTGGCAAGTCTGACGAGTCCTCTCCTGCCTGGGATTCCTCCGATGCATCCTTGCGTGTAACGCCTACTGCTGCTGGCGCTGCTGTTGTTGCCGCTGGGAGTCGATGGTCATCCCAGAGGGGAAGTCGTAAGCCCACTTGTACTACTTCCAGTAAGCAATTGACTGTTCAACAGTCCTTTGCGAGGAAGATGAAATATCACAGCAGTCATCCTACTGCAAAGCGGATAACTGAGTCCTTGACAACTATGTTGGTGTTAGACGTGCGTCCGGTATCCGCCGTTAGTTCACAGGGAACTAGACAATTTATTGAGGCAGTGTGCCCCCGTTACCAAATACCATCTAGGTTCCACTTCTCTAGGCAGGCGATACCGAGAATGTACACGGACGTCAGAAAAAGACTCACCAGTGTCCTAAAAAATGCAGCTGTACCCAATGTCCACTTAACCACGGACATGTGGACAAGTGGAGCAGGGCAGGGTCAGGACTATATGACTGTGACAGCCCACTGGGTAGATGTATGGACTCCCGCCGCAAGAACAGCAGCGGCGGCACCAGTAGCAGCATCTCGCAAACGCCAACTCTTTCCTAGGCAGGCTACGCTTTGTATCACCGCTTTCCAGAATACGCACACAGCTGAAAACCTCTTACGGCAACTGAGGAAGATCATCGCGGAATGGCTTACCCCAATTGGACTCTCCTGTGGATTTGTGGCATCGGACAACGCCAGCAATATTGTGTGTGCATTAAATATGGGCAAATTCCAGCACGTCCCATGTTTTGCACATACCTTGAATTTGGTGGTGCAGAATTTTTTAAAAAACGACAGGGGTGTGCAAGAGATGCTGTCGGTGGCCAGAAAAATTGCGGGACACTTTCGGCGTACAGGCACCACGTACAGAAGACTGGAGCACCACCAAAAACTACTGAACCTGCCCTGCCATCATCTGAAGCAAGAAGTGGTAACGAGGTGGAATTCAACCCTCTATATGCTTCAGAGGTTGGAGGAGCAGCAAAAGGCCATTCAAGCCTATACAATTGAGCACGATATAGGAGATGGAATGCACCTGTCTCAAGTGCAGTGGAGAATGATTTCAACGTTGTGCAAGGTTCTGATGCCCTTTGAACTTGCCACACGTGAAGTCAGTTCAGACACTGCCAGCCTGAGTCAGGTCATTCCCCTCATCAGGCTTTTGCAGAAGAAGCTGGAGGCATTGAAGAAGGAGCTAACATGGAGCGATTCCGCTAGGCATGTGGGACTTGTGGATGCAGCCCTTAATTCGCTTAACAAGGATTCACGGGTGGTCAATCTGTTGAAATCAGAGCACTACATTTTGGCCACCGTGCTCGATCCTAGATTTAAAGCCTACCTTGGATCTCTCTTTCCGGCAGACACAGGTCTGCTGGGGTTGAAAGACCTGCTGGTGACAAAATTGTCAAGTCAAGCGGAACGCGACCTGTCAACATCTCCTCCTTCACATTCTCCCGCAACTGGGGGTGCGAGGAAAAGGCTCAGAATTCCGAGCCCACCCGCTGGCGGTGATGCAGGGCAGTCTGGAGCGACTGCTGATGCTGACATCTGGTCCGGACTGAAGGACCTGACAACGATTACGGACATGTCGTCTACTGTCACTGCATATGATTCTCTCAACATTGATAGAATGGTGGAGGATTATATGAGTGACCGCATCCAAGTAGGCACGTCACACAGTCCGTACTTATACTGGCAGGAAAAAGAGGCAATTTGGAGGCCCTTGCACAAACTGGCTTTATTCTACCTAAGTTGCCCTCCCACAAGTGTGTACTCCGAAAGAGTGTTTAGTGCCGCCGCTCACCTTGTCAGCAATCGGCGTACGAGGTTACATCCAGAAAATGTGGAGAAGATGATGTTCATTAAAATGAATTATAATCAATTCCTCCGCGGAGACATTGACCAGCAGCAATTGCCTCCACAAAGTACACAGGGAGCTGAGATGGTGGATTCCAGTGGGGACGAATTGATAATCTGTGAGGAGGGGGATGTACACGGTGATATATCGGAGGGTGAAGATGAGGTGGACATCTTGCCTCTGTAGAGCCAGTTTGTGCAAGGAGAGATTAATTGCTTCTTTTTTTGGGGGGGTCCAAACCAACCCGTCATATCAGTCACAGTCGTGTGGCAGACCCTGTCACTGAAATGATGGGTTGGTTAAAGTGTGCATGTCCTGTTTTGTTTATACAACATAAGGGTGGGTGGGAGGGCCCAAGGATAATTCCATCTTGCACCTCTTTTTTCTTTTCTTTTTCTTTGCATCATGTGCTGATTGGGGAGGGTTTTTTGGAAGGGACATCCTGCGTGACACTGCAGTGCCACTCCTAGATGGGCCCGGTGTTTGTGTCGGCCACTAGGGTCGCTAATCTTACTCACACAGCTACCTCATTGCGCCTCTTTTTTTCTTTGCGTCATGTGCTGTTTGGGGAGGGTTTTTTGGAAGGGACATCCTGCGTGACACTGCAGTGCCACTCCTAGATGTGCCCGGTGTTTGTGTCGGCCACTAGGGTCGCTAATCTTACTCACACAGTCAGCTACCTCATTGCGCCTCTTTTTTTCTTTGCGTCATGTGCTGTTTGGGGAGGGTTTTTTGGAAGGGCCATCCTGCGTGACACTGCAGTGCCACTCCTAGATGGGCCCGGTGTTTGTGTCGGCCACTAGGGTCGCTTATCTTACTTACACAGCGACCTCGGTGCAAATTTTAGGACTAAAAATAATATTGTGAGGTGTGATGTGTTCAGAATAGGCTGAAAATGAGTGTAAATTATGTTTTTTGAGGTTAATAATACTTTGGGATCAAAATTACCCCCAAATTCTATGATTTAAGCTGTTTTTTAGGGTTTTTTTAAAAAAACACCCGAATCCAAAACACACCCGAATCCGACAAAAAAAATTCGGTGAGGTTTTGCCAAAACGCGGTCGAACCCAAAACCCGGCCGCGGAACCGAACCCAAAACCAAAACACAAAACCCGAAAAATTTCCGGCGCTCATCTCTAATATATATACACATGAGTCCGATAATAACGGCACTCAGAGATCATGTAGTGATAAATAGAGTATATTCATTAACGTTTCGGGGCAGCAAGCTCCGTCCTCAGAATGGCGGTAAGTTTGTCTCTGTACTTATGCTTTTGTGTTCATTCTGAGGACGGGGCTTGCTGCCCCGAAACGTTAATGAATATACTTTATTTTTCACTACATGATCTCTGAGTGCCGTTATTATTGGACTCGTATCTCATTTCAAATACGGGCACCGGAGCAAGTTGTCATTTAGTTTTGAGTGCCGGCTGACATTGGATTTATATATATATATATATACTGGTTGAGTATCCCTTATCCAAAATGCTTGGGACCAGAGGTATTTTGGATATCTGATTTTTCCGTATTTTGGAATACTTAGATACCATAATGAGATATCATGGTGATGGGACCTAAATCTAAGCACAGAATGCATTTATGTTACATATACACCTTATACACACAGCCTGAAGGTCATTTTACCCAATATTTTTTATAACTTTATGCATTAAACAAAGTGTGTCTACATTCACACAATTCATTTATGTTCATATACACCTTATATACACAGCCTGAAGGTCATTTAATACAATATTATTAATAACTTTGTGTATTAAACAAAGTTCGGGTACATTGAGCCATCAAAAAACAAAGATTTCACTATCTCACTCTCACTCAAAAAAGTCCGTATTTCGGAATATTCCGTATTTCGGAATATTTGGATATGGGATACTCAACCTGTATATATATATATATGTGTGTGTATTTGTGTGAGTGGGGTGCACGTGTCCTGTACATGCTATTGACATCTTGTGAAATGCCAAGTGTTTTGTTGCGCATTGCTGAATGTCTCCATTTTGTGTCAAACAGTTTCAGATCTTGTGCTTCTAGGCATTGGTACTGAAAACACTGGCTCCATAGTGCATCAAGAATTCTATTCTATATCAGTGTTGTTAGTTCCATGTTTTGAAACACCATTACATGAGAGGTGCTGAAGATGAATCATATTCATTTGTATCTACAATAAAATACAGTAGGATGACACCATTTTAGATCTGAGGTAAACAAATTTGTAGTTTAAAAGTAGATCTTTGTAATGTTCCCGTTAAAAGTCGCTAAAATGTTCATTGTGTGTTCACAATCTGTAGCCTGCTTTGTTTAATCTAATCATCAATATTTTACTTCAAGCATAGCTGCAGGTTGGCATTTCATTGTTTTACTAGGCTCATCAAGTTGTCACAATCAAGATGGTTTTACACAGAAAATTTATCCTCCCTCATAAGTATGAAAATAAATTATTGATTTTAACATTTAATGATATGACCAGATATTATTTGTGCCTATGGATTTATGGTCTGTCTAGATTTTGTGTTCTTTTATTTAAACTGCTGTCTTTACCAGAATATGTTGCCAATATTTTGCATCTTGAAACATGATGTAGAAATTAACCAGTGAAAAAGGCCAGGATTTGTATTCATAAGTATATCTGAGGAACAGATTGTACACTAAATGACTAAATTAATAATATAACAGCATGAGTGAATGAGGTATACATTCCAAAAAGGCAATATGATAATACAGTTGCTTTGAAAAGTGAAATGAGATTTTGTGGGTTACATAGGAAGATTTTGTCCTTTAAAAGTGTCAGTCAATCTCTATGCAGAAAATGTAGGCATATTAACTCTAAAGTAACTATTGGCCTCCATACTGCTGTGTGTGTGCAGACAACTTTATAGCAACATTAATTAAAATGATAATTGTTTTGTTTTCATCAAGATAACAAAAAGGTTATTTTACATCTCAGTGTGTTAAGATTAATTGTACACTACACCCTATTAATGAAATGTTCAGACATGAAGCATGCAGGCAAATTGCACTGTCCAATGTTACATATTAAAATGTAACTCTGTAAAAATATACATTTTATAAAGTATTACCCCCTCACTCCATTACATGTCAGATGAGTCCACACAACCATCTTTAAAACAAACTGTTATAATGGCAGGTGACCTATTCAGAAACTGGGATTCTGCTGTATAACTGATGATTACCTTTCCATGAATCAACAAATAATAATAATTTTATTTATATAGCACTCTTTCTCCAATAGGACTCAAGGCGCTTAACAGATACATAGCATAATATAGTACAGAAAATAATAAAATACATTTTCATAAAATACAGAAGCATGAAGATACTAAAAGGGACATTATGGAAATGCTTGAGTAAACAGGAAAGTCTTGAGTCTACTTTTGAAGGATTCTATAGTTGGGCCTCTTGCACTGTGCGGGGAAGTGAGTTCCATAGATTCGGAGCCGCATGACTAAAAGCTCGACCCCCGGATGAATTACGGGAGATTCTATGTACTGCTAAAAGTCCTTCATCTACAGATCGCAGTAATCGAGTGGGGCAGTATGGGGTCAGAAACTACTTCAGGTACCTTGAGCCCTGGTCATGTAATGCTTTGAAATTCAGTAAGCCAATCTTGAAGATGATTCGCCATCTTACAGGCAGCCAGTGAAGGGAGTAGAGGATGGGTGTTATGTGTCTAGAACGGGGCTGGTTGGTTAACAGCCTGGCAGCTGTGTTTTGCACCAGCTGTAAGCGGTGCAATTTTTTTGCTGGGAGACCAAGGTAGAGGGCATTACAATAGTCTTATCGAGATGATACAAATGCATGTATGACTTTTGGCAGATCATCTGAGGGAATTAAGTGCTTGATTCTGGCTATGTTCCTCAGGTGAAAGAATGAGGATTTGATTGTGGCTGATATCTGATGTTTAAGTGTCAAGCCACCATCCAGGACAACACCAAGATTCCACACATGATCACTGGTCTGTAATTCTGAATCCCCAAGTGTAAGTCCAGTTGGTTGGCTATGCTGCAGTCTTGTCTTTTGATGTTGCAGTCGTATCATAAGGACCTCTGTTTTATCCGGGTTCAGTCACAGCCTACTGGCACTCATCCACTCCTGTAGCTCAGCTAGACAGCCGTTTAGGGTTGCTATTGGGTTATCAGTGCCCGGAGCAAAGGACAAGTACAGTTGTGTATCATCTGCATAGCAGTGGTAGACCAGGCCATGGCGCCTGATTATTTCACCCAATGGAAGCATGTATACTGCAAAAAGCATGGGGATAGTATAGAACCTTGTGGGACACCACATGGCAATGGCACTGGGGGTGATGAGTATAATCCAGATGATACTCTGTGTGACCTGCCTGTTAGAAATTATTTGAACCAGCTTAGGACTGTGCCATCAAGACCACAGAAATTTATCAGTCGCTCAATCAGAAGCCCATGGTCCACTGCATCAAATGCTGCTGAGAGATCCAGAAGGATTAATATTGAACAGTCACCTCTGTCTCTTGCCATCAGAAGATCATTTAACACACACACCAGGGCTGTTTCAGTGCTATGTCTTCCCCTGAATCCTGATTGGAATGGATCATAAATATCATGGGTTGTCAGGCGAGTTTCCAGTTGTTTTGCAACCACTTTCTCAATAACCTTTCGTAGGAAAGGAAGGTTTGATACCTGTCTGTAGTTGGTCATGCAGTCGGGATCTAAATTAGGTTTTTTAAGAAGCGGTCCATACAGCAGATTTACCAGCATGTCACTCTCATTATGTTAATTCTGGGATGCAGTTAAGTTCCTGATAGTCGTGATCCCAATGGTCAAAATACCAATGCCGGAATTCCAACAGCAGTCAAAATGCCAGTGGTCAAAATCCTGACTGCCTCCCAATATTGCCACTAGGGTGGTGGTCCACACCACTACCCATGGGGGAATATAATAGTGTGGTGAGCAAAGCTCGCCACTGACCCCGAAGCGTGGCAAGCACAGTGAGCCTGTGAGGGAACATGCTGTGCCTAATGTCAGGACTTTGACTGTCGGGATTCCGGCATCAGGATTTTGACCACCGAGATCCTGACTGTCTGGAAATCAAACTGAATCCTTAATTCTGATAAAGATGCAAATCCCTCCAAGCAAGTAAGAAATATTAAGTTAAACAGTGGTGGATTTTATCCAAGTATAATCTGCAACCTGCAGTGGGCCAGTTGGAGTATGTGGACTGGCTTCATTGGCAGTGGATACCTGTTGAAAGCATAATTTGTTAATCACACACAGGAAAGGGAGCCCCAGGGGATGATGTTTTCTCCCCCTGGGACTGCCAGTCCATGCTGTGATTAACAGAGAGAGCACTTACAATAGGAAGCCATTCCTCTGGGTTTTTGCCATCCGTACCTGGCTTCTAAGGACTGCATTCAATGCAGTCCCTAGATTCTGGTGTTTGTGTACATACACTGGACCCACTGTTATTTTTATGCATATGCAGTCCCAGTGTCTGCCAGATCATTGCACATGTGTGATGGATCAGTCACACACCGCGACTCTTGCAGTAGAGAATTCCTAATGTCTCTGGACTGCAGTATACACAGCCAGCTTTGTAAAAGAGGGTAGCAGACACCACTGAAGGTAAACATAAACACTTTATTATATCAAGTAAGTTCTTCATCTCAGCTGCAGGAAAATCAGATTGTAAAATTCACTGGGGCAGGGATACCATTCTCTAAAAATGTGGTTCCCTTATCATAAAGTTCTACTGAATATAATGATTCTACTAACAGTGACTAAGCTGGGCAAATCAACCCCATTGAACTTCATATACTGTCATATACTCACAGGTAAAACCATTACCATTACCAAGTTCTTGTTTTTAAATAAGAACACATTTCAGGAAATCAAAACCGTTAGTGAAACAAATCCAAGGACACAGTTTATTTCCTATAGAATTGCGTGGCACACTCCATATGCATGTCTGCAATTGTGCAGTCATCAATGTAACTTAACAATTATGTTCTGTGGGAAGTGATTACTTGAAAACAAGAATATAAGCACATTCATCAAATAATCTGCTAATGTTCTAACATGCCTGCTGTGAATCTAATTGCTTTCCGTGTACCTGTTAAAAAGTTTCATTTACTTAACATTTGCTAGGTTTGGATATTGATGCATGTAAACCACCATTAGAACGTACATTCCAAATGATTAGACATGATAGCAAGTCTACATTACTTGCATTGTGTTGAGTATGAAGTAAACAGATGAGAAAACTACATATATTATTATTTTTTTTTAATCATCTGCTGGTTTATAATTGGTTGTTTGTCTTGAAAATTGGTTGTTTGTCTTGTATCTTATATGATTATCTCTGATAAGTAAGGTCATCCTAACCCCTGTTCAGTACATTGATATCGATAACATTTTGAGACTTTAAGACAGAATACAAATGACATGTACTTTTAAATTCTAGTACAATAAAATACCTCTCAATATTTATTATTTAAGGTTTGGTATGGCAGTATAAGCAAGAGAAGGGGGCATGGTCACACCTCAAGGGGACATGCAATAAACTGGCATAATAAAGGGTCCCTTTACAGACCTGATATTTCTCCTTAAATATTGCTTTGTTGTAACTTGAATATTGCAATAAATGTAGCATAGCTACAGTACTTGCATATTTTTTTTAATGTATCTTACTTAGTTAAGTACAGTACCCCTAAGGGCAAATTTAGAGCATCTGGGGAGAACATGTGATATGTTCAGGTTAATTTCTTTATAACAGGACTGCTCATAATTATGGACAAGTAAATATTACAGTTAAAATGAATAATTAATTATTAGACAAACTAACCTGGTATCCCGATGTAATGTAATGAGCAGTTAAATCCAATTGGCAATGTTTTTTAGAAGACAAAAACTTGAATATATATTCACTCTTTGGGAGCTATTTTTTCTTGTTAGGCATGCAAAATTGAACCGCTGTTTTTTTTTTTTTTGCAATGGTAACCCTTATCTTATATCTAATTAATGCTGATTCTCTATTATCTGCTACTGTACTTCTTATCGCCATAGCTCTGTTTTCAAGTAATATGCAGTGCTTCCCAGTGGCGGCACCAGAGGTGGGGCTGCATCGCAGTCCTCAAATAGAGGAGCACGCCAACTGCCATTGAGTCAGTTTGGGATGACAGTTGGTAACAGTAAGTGTTGCACCCCTATTTGAAGCTGGAGACACCATAGGTGCTTCATTATATGCCCAACATTCACTACTGTGTAATATGTCAAAGGGCAGCTGATGGACAACTCTTCAGAGCAGGTGCTGGGTGGCACATACGGTATATACTTCCATCACTGAAAAAAATCTATTCACTCTGGCTATGAAGAACATTTGATGTTGAGCATATGAAATAGTGCTGGGGGCTGACTGTATACAGATGACTGCACATGCTTGGGTTCATAAACAAGTAGGCTAAGCAGTAAGAGTTACCAGTTAGATACACTCTGATAGAAAGTATTTCTAACTAATAACAACAAATGGGTTAGGGCATCCAACCATATTTAACCATTCAGTGGAGGTCTAATTGTAAAGATAAGTATACTTTCAGGTGTTTCTATTACTTATACTGACCAGTTATATTCAAGGCCAGATTAATCTATACAATGACCTGGAGTTGTAAATTATCAAGATATTGTAAGAAGGTGTGACCAGTGCAGTGTGGGTGTGGCCTGTGCAGTGTGGGTGTGGCCAGTGCAGTGTGGGTGTGGATACCCCCCACACTATCGGTCCAATGTCTCTGTAAATGCATAAAAGTAGAAAAATCACATAATTTTGTGAGGAAAACAGAAAAAATATTTTAATTCTTATGATTAATGACTGACCAACTGGTAATCTCCATGTTGTCTTAATGATAGGCCTATCTTTATTTGGAGGCCTGGACAGGGTCAAACTGGTCCACAGGGGTACAGGGGAATCCCCCAGTGGGCCCCACTGCCTGCCCCCTCCTCCTCTATGGATCAGGTTCCAGGCTGTGCACTTGAATTACACATAATACATATGTTACCTTATACTGCACAGGACTATGGAGTATTTTCTACAGTGCATTTGTGTTATTAATCTGATACATTGCATGAGCTAATAGTATTTACTATATATACTTATCAAGGGGACCAGATCACGCACTCTCTAATTGTTTGCCAAACCTCTGTTGAGACTGGCCACACCCCTACACATGGGCTCCTGCATTTCCCCGGTGGGCCCTTTATGCCCAAGTCTGACACTGGGCCTGGAGCTGTAGTCTTATTCACCCTTTGTTAATCCAGCCTTGCTTATATTACAGTTTATACCCAGTAGGTAAATACACATATTCTGTTTTGAAGTCACATACTAATTAGAATGTAACTATGTATTGTATGAATATGTTAAATAAGTAGTTTATCTTACAAAGTGCTGTACAGTGTATGTTGCAAATATATGTTCTATTAATCAGATTCCACCAGGTAATGTTAACAGATGCTAATAATAACAGATCCGGATGTTAATTTCATGTGACCTGTTTCTCTTAACATGATATCTAACAGACACTAACGCAAGAATCTACAGCTCTTAAAATGAATAAGGGAATGGTACCATTGTGAATGCTTCTTTTGTTACTAGAAAAACAACAACCTTAATGTTGGCAATAAAATCCCACCTACTGTATTCACTTTGCACCAATCTACAGTATTACTACAGGTGGACTGAAGCTCAATCATTTTTTGTATGATTTGAAATCATCTATATATATATATATATATATATATATATATATATATATATATATATATATATATATATATACACTGCTCAAAAAAATAAAGGGAACACTAAAATAACACATCTTAGATCTGAATGAATGAAACATTCTTATTAAATACTTTGTTCTTTACATAGTTGAATGTGCTGACAACTAAATCACACAAAAATTATCAATGGAAATCAAATGCATTAACCATGGATGTCTGAATTTGGAGTCACGCTCAAAATTCAAGTGGAAAAACACACTACAGGCTGATCCAACTTTGATGTAATGTGCTTAAAACAAGTCAAAATGAGGCTCAGTAGTGTGTGTGGCATCATGTGTCTGTATGACCTCCCTACAATGCCTGGGAATGCTCCTGATGAGGTGGCAGATGGTCTCCTGAGGGATCTCCTCCCAGACCTGGACTAAAGCATCCGCCAACTCCTGGATAGTCTGTGGTGCAACGTGGCATTGGTGGATGGAGTGAGACATGATGTCCCAGATGTGCTCAATTGGATCCAGGTCTCCAGCCACATGAGGTCTAGCATTGTCTTGCATTATGAGGAACTCAGGGCCAACCGCACCAGCATATGGTCTCACAAGGGGTCTGAGGATCTCATCTCGGTACCTAATGGCAGTCAGGCTACCTCTGGCGAGCACGTCGAGGGCTGTGCGGCCCCCCAAAGAAATGCCACCCCACACCATTACTGACCCACTGCCAAACCGGTCATGCTGGAGGATGTTGCAGGCAGCAGAATGTTCTCTTTGGCATCTCCAGACTCTGTCACGTCTGTCACATGTGCTCAGTGAGAACCTGCTTTCATCTGTGAAGAGCACAGGGTGCCAGTGGCGAATTTGCCAATCTTGGTGTTCTCTGGCAAATGCCTAACATTCTGCACGGTGTTGGGCTGTAAGCACAACCCCCACCTGTGGACATCGGGCCCTGATAGTACCCTCATGGAGTCTGTTTCTTATCGTTCGAGTAGACACATGCACATTTGTGGCTTGCTGGAGGTCATTTTGCAGGGCTCTGGCAGTGCTCCTCCTGTTCCTACTTGCACAAAGGCGGAGGTAGTGGACCTGCTGCTGGGTTGTTGCCCTCCTACAGCCTCCTCCATGTCTCCTGATGTACTGGCCTGTCTCCTGGTAGCGCCTCCATGCTCTAGACACTACGCTGACAGACACAGCAAACCTTCTTGCCACAGCTCGCATTGATGTGCCATCCTGGATGAGCTGCACTACCTGAGCCACTTGTGTGGGTTGTAGACTCCGTCTCTTGCTATCACTAGAGTGAAAGCACCGCCAGCTTTCAAAAGTGACCAAAACATCGCCAGAAAGCATAGGAGCTGAGAAGTGGTCTGTGGTCACCACTTGCAGAACAACTACTTTATTGGGGATGTCTTGCTAATTGCCTATAATTCCCACCTGTTGTCTATTCCATTTGCACAACAGCATGTGAAATTGATTGTCAATCAGTGTTGCTTCCTAAGTGGGCAGTTTGATTTCACAGAAGTGTGATTGACTTGGAGTTACATTGTGTTGTTTAAGTGTTCCCTTTATTTTTTTGGGTAGTGTATATATATATATATATATATATATATATATATATACATATATACACAGATGAAGCCACGCTAACCGTGGCTCTGTATGTGCCTGGGCGCGCCCATCTAGGCATGCCTATAACAGCGTCTGGGCTGTACACGTATCTGTGATGTGCTTGCACCCCATTCACTACAATGAGAGCACCTCTGTGCAGTCCCGTAGCAGGGCTAGGTGCCGTATCGCCTAGTCCTGCTGGGAGTGCACGTCTGCGATGGAGCCGCAGTAGATGAGCGCTGCCCCATCTGTATATATGTAAATGCAAAAGCCCTCACTCACTCACTGACTGACTAATCACTAATTATCTTACTTCCTATTATGTTAGGAAGCTGAAATTTAACAGAGGCTTTTCTTCAGGTGGGACATAAGAAAACTACGTAATTAGAATTTTAATATACCTCCCCAAAGGGGATGAAAAGGGGGTTGACATAACGTTATTACAGATGCATGACTTGTGTTGCACGAACGATAATGTCCAAATGGGCAATGGGATCAAAATTTGGATTACACATCCAGTGTGTAGAATTTAATTAACTACAAAAATGTTCCTCTCATTTCTTACCGTATCTGCTACAGGTGCTCCTTGGGAAATGCCAAGAACCATGGATTAATGGCCCTCATTCCGAGTTGATCACTCGCTAGCTACTTTTAGCAGCCGCGCAAACGCATAGTTGCCGCCCATGGGGGAGTGTATTTTTGCTTTGCAAGAGTGCGAATGCCTGTGCAGCCATGCGGTACAAAAACATTTTGTGCAAAACAAGACCAGCCCTGTAGTTACTTATTCTGTGTGATGATTGCTGCAACAAAGGTCCCGGAATTGATGTCAGATACCCGCCCTGCAAACGCCTGGACACATCTGCATTTTTCCAAACATTCCAGGAAAACAGTCAATTGACACCCATAAACTCCCACTTCCTGTCAATCTCCTTGCGATCGGCTGTGCGAATGGAATCGTCGCTAGAAGCAGCGCAAAACAATGATGCTCTTTGTACCCGTACACCGCGAGTGCGCATTGTGGTCCATATGCATGCGTAGTTTTGCCATTTTTTTAAGTGAACGCTATGCAGCAAACAACGGCAGCTAACGATCAACTCGGAATGAGGGTCCATATTTACTTTAGACATCTCAAATTTTACATCTCTATAGATTTACCACATTTTTAACACTCTATATATATATACAGCCATGAAAATCAGAAACGGGAAGAACAGCTAGTTAATATATAAAAATGGTTCTTTATACCAATATCACAATCCCTTCAGTTTATCCACCGGCTCCATTTCATGGACAATACTTTATCAATGATCTGCTTCTCTATAGTTCATTTGGTTGAACACCACTAATTTGTATCCATTGAATATTTTTTCCTTCAAAAAGGCTCAGAGACTTGCATCTGCAAGGATTATACTGTAATTTGCATTGCAACATAGTAACTTGTAAGCTACTTGCCACTTTCCCTTGGTTTATACCTGGGGCTTCTCTACTAATCTGAGCCTGTTTACTCCATTTATAACACCAAAATGAAGTGACACATAGAGGCATATGTAATAGGGTCTGAGTGTGCCCGAGGTGCGGGATGCCGGCTGATCTCTAACTTTTTCTAAAGCGGCAATCATTTAAGGCAAAACCATGTCTTGTAAATGATTGCCGCTTAAAAAAAAGTCAGAGTCTGGTGTCATCCCTTATCTCCAGCAAACTCAGACCCCATTGCATATGACCCATAGAGTCTGTGTAAAGTGCCACTGATTGTCCAATAAGGCTTCATAAGGGCCAAGGCAAACCTGAAAATGTACATGTCATCCAATAATGTTAAGGTGGTCCTGTAAATTTGCTAAGGAGGGTGCACAAGAGAAATTATTCTAATCAAACACGGGGACCGCAAGACACAACCTCAAAACTCAAATTGCTCAAAAAGTACTGACATTTGGTGCATAGCATACATGTATTATTAGGACCTGTCTTGTGATGGTATTCTTTCTTATGCAATAACATTTTAAAAACTTACATTTGCATTGTGCAGGTATAGTTTCCTGTTCTTACACTTGTTGACTGTCAGATCTCAGCATCTACACCCTGCTATGGAAACTATCTAATTGTTTAACGGTTGGAACATACTTATATTAGTGATGTGCACCGGAAATTTTTCAGGTTTTGTGTTTTGGTTTTGGATTCGGTTCCACGGCCGTGTTTTGGATTCGGACGCGTTTTGGCCAAACCTCCCTGAAAATTTTTTGTCGGATTCGGGTGTTTTTTTACAAAAAAACCTCAAAAAACTGCTTTAATCATAGAATTTGGGGGTCATTTTGATCCCATAGTATTATTAACCTCAATAACCATAATTTCCACTCATTTTCAGTCTATTCTGAACACCTCACACCTCACAATATTATTTTTAGTCCTAAAATTTGCACCAAGGTCGCTGGATGGCTAAGCTAAGCGACACAAGTGGCCGACACTAACACCTGGCCCATCTAGGAGTGGCACTGCAGTGTCAGGCAGGATGGCACTTCAAAAAATTGTCCCCAAACAGCACATGATGCAAAGAAAAAAAGAGGCGCACCAAGGTCGCTGTGTGACTAAGCTAAGCGACACAAGTGGCCGACACAAACACCTGGCCAATCTAGGAGTGGCACTGCAGTTTTCTAGCGAGAGGATGAGTGCTTCCATCCTCATGTGAAGCTGAACCACTAGCCATGAACATAGGCCAGGGCCTCAGCCGTTCCTTGCCACTCCGTGTCGTAAATTGCATATTGGCAAGTTTACGCTTTTCCTCAGACGCTTTTAATTTAGATTTTTGGGTCATTTTACTGAACTTTTGTTTTTTGGATTTAACATGCTCTCTACTATGACATTATGCATCGGCCTTGGCAGACGACGTTGATGGCATTTCATCGTCTCGGCCATGACTAGTGGCAGCAGCTTCAGCACGAGGTGGAAGTGGATCTTGATCTTTCCCTATTTTACCCTCCACATTTTTGTTCTCCATTTTTTAATGTGTGGAATTATATTCCAGTATCAATAGCAATGGCCTACTACTATATATACTGCGCACAACTGAAATGCACCACAGGTATGGATGGATAGTATACTTGATGACACAGAGGTAGGTAGAGCAGTGGCCTTCCGTACCATACTGCTATATATACTGGTGGTCACTGTCAGCAAGCTGCAAAACTAAAATGCACCAGAAGTATAGAATCTAGATGGATAGTATACTGGATGACACAGAGGTAGGTAGAGCAGTGGCCTTCCATACCGTACTGCTATATGTACTGGTGGTCACTGTCAGCAAACTGCAAAACTAAAATGCACCACAGGTATAGAATCTAGATGGATAGTATACTTGACGACACAGAGGTAGGTAGAGCAGTGGCCTTCCGTACCGTACTGCTATATATACTGGTGGTCACTGGTCAGCAAAACTCTGCACTGTACTCCTCCTATATAATATACTGGTGGTCCCCAGTCCCCACAATAAAGCAGTGTGAGCACAGATATATGCAGCACACTGAGCACAGATATGGAGTGTTTTTCAGGCAGACAACGTATACTTGTGGTCACTGGTCAGCAAAACTCTGCACTGTACTCCTCCTATATAATACAGCTGCTCCCCAGTCCCCACAATTAAGCAGTGTGAGCACAGATATATGCAGCACACTGAGCACATATATGGAGTGTTTTTCAGGCATACAACATATACTGGTGGTCACTGGTCAGCAAAACTCTGCACTGTACTCCTCCTATATAATATACTGGTGGTCCCAGTCCCCACAATAAAGCAGTGTGAGCACAGATATATGCAGCACACTGAGCACAGATATGGAGTGTTTTTCAGGCAGACAACGTATACTGGTGGTCACTGTCAGCAAAACTCTGCACTGTACTCCTCCTATATAATACAGCTGCTCCCCAGTCCCCACAATAAAGCAGTGTGAGCACAGATATATGCAGCACACTGAGCACAGATATGGAGTGTTTTTTAGGCAGACAACGTATGCTGGTGGTCACTGTCAGCAAAACTCTGCACTGTACTCCTCCTATATAATACAGCTGCTCCCCAGTCCCCACAAGTAAGCAGTGTGAGCACAGATATATGCAGCACACTGAGCACAGATATGGAGTGTTTTTCAGGCAGACAACGTATACTGGTGGTCACTGGTCAGCAAAACTCTGCACTGTACTCCTCCTATATAATACAGCTGTTCCCCAGTCCCCACAATTAAGCAATAAGCACAAATATTTTTGCATCAAGAATTCAAGATTAATAAACGGAGAGGACGCCAGCCACGTCCTCTCCCTAACATTTCCAATGCACGAGTGAAAATGGCGGCGACGCGCGGCTGCTTATATAGAATCCGAATCTTGCGAGAATCCGACAGCGGGATGATGATGTTCGGGCGCGCTCTGATTAACCGAGCCATACGCGAGAATCCGAGTATGCCTCGGACCCGTGTAAAATGGGTGAAGTTCGGGGGGGTTCGGTTTCCGAGGAACCGAACCCGCTCATCACTAACTTATATGAATGAGTCTTAGATAATTTAAATTATTTTCCTGGAAAATGCCACATGGGAATCACATTCCAAGTTCCAATTTTGGGATAATTTTTGGAGAACAAATAAGTGCATCATGGCCAGTATGATTTTATGTTTCCAATCCACCAATGCCCAGCTTTATGTATAATGTATATATCTTTATAAGAACAATGATTAGTTTTAATATTTGTACCTGGTTGCAACATTAAGCATTACTAAGTAGTAATTAATAAATGTAAAGGCATGGTCTATTTTGACACCAGCAAAACAATAGACTAAGAAAACCTTACAGTCATCCTGAAATTACTAATTACTTAACTCTACTGAAATACAGTATAAATCATTACTACTATCAAATCCATTAATGGGTAATTACTTTTAAGAGTTTTTTGTCTAGCAATTACATGGTAACCTTGTATATGCACACCTCTTTTCACCTCTAAGTTTAAAGTACTTTAAAATACAATAGCTGAATCAGTAATCCATTATTACATAATTATATTCACTGTACAATGAAAAAGTAAACGTCTATGATAATATAGCAGAGAATTGACCATGTACATAATACACCAGTTAAAGCACCAGCAACACTTCACAAGGCACTTATAATAACATTTGCCCAAATATAGATTTTACCAGTTGCTCTTGTATTTTTTGTATCCTTTTTAATAATAATAATATATATATATATATATATATATATATATCTATCTCATACACTATTCCAGTTGTCCCTTTTTCTTATTAGACATCATTGCAGATGAATTGTTAGGCTTTTAATCAGCAACACATGTAACACTTTTTAACAAACATGAAAAGAACAGTTATAGATTCCGATCACTGTAACCTAACGACTTCTCTGTCCTAATTTGGTTACTTGTTAGCACTTGTAAAAACGTAACAGTGTTCCTCGAATGTAACATTACAAGTGGAGCTTGCATTGATGTATTTTGTAAAGTGTTAAAGGTTATATTTGTTACATTATTTGATGGCAAAATGTAATTGTACTGATACACTGCTTGACTGAATGTATTCTCTAGCCGCAGAGGCTTTGCAGGACTGAGACTAGAATTAGGCAGGAGAGGTAGAAGATTTATGTCAGCAAGACTTGGTGGAACTAAAGTGCGAGCTTAGCTTTCCAATAACATCAACAAGGAAATAATGATATCTGTTTATTACAAAGGAAAGATGGAGTATATTATCATGGTAAATCTCAGGTGTGAATATGCTATAAGTAATAATACTGATAATACATACTTTATGATATATTTATCCACAATGACTTAAATTCTAGCCCTAATTTTTTTCTGTAAACAATCATTTTGGAGCATTCTCCCTGTTCTTCTCCATCAGAGCTTCCAAAAAGTAATGCTGATTAAAAATAAGGAATTGAGAGACTACTAGGAAAGCGTGCACACACCAGAGAAACTTAATGATACTTAATGAATTAAATCACATAATAAAAACATCAAATACAGGTTGAGTATCCCATATCCAAATATTCCAAAATACAAAATATTCCGAAATACGGACTTTTTTGAGTGAGGTGAGATAGTGAAACCTTTGTGTTTTGATGGCTCAATGTACACAAACTTTGTTTAATACACAAAGTTATTAAAAATATTATATTAAATGACCTTCAGGCTGAGTGTATAAGGTGTGTATGAAACATAAATGAATTGTGTGAATGTACACACACTTTGTTTAATGCACAGTTATAAAAAAATATTGGCTAAAACTACCTTCAGGCTGTGTGTACAAGGTGAATATTTAACATAAATGCATTCTGTGCTTAGATTTAGGTAACATCACCATGATATCTCATTATGGTATGCATTATTTCCAAAATACGGAAAAATCCGATATCCAAAATACCTCTGGTCCCAAGCATTTTGGATAAGGGATACTCAACCTGTATTAAAAATTGTAGAGCAGCAGTAGGTATGTAATACATACTGTATCTCTTAACCCCTTTGGTGGTATGCACGAAAATCTTCCAGGCTAGCCAGTGCTGACAGGGCTGGCTAGCCTGGAAGATCTCCCTGAATTCTACCTGCTGAGTCCCTGGGGACAGCCGTGCAGCGTGCATGGTGTCCAGGAATCAGCATACTCCATTATGGAGTTTAGCCTGCCACCTGGACTCCTATTGGCCGGTGGGGCATGCTTAGCTGTAAAATAGCTTATGCTGATTCCCGGGTGCCGCAAGGCATCTGGGAATCAGTGCTGGGGTTGATGATCCCGGCCGGCAATGCCCACGGGCAAATCACCAGGCGAATACCTCGCCACGCCCCGTCCCTTGCACCTTCCGCCCCGCTCCCACTTCAATTTAAAAACACCCCCCAAGGATTTGTTTTTAAATTGAAAACCTGCCACTGAAGGGGTTAATCATTGTATTAATTATAAAATAATTGTTAAAGCATTATTTGCAGAATATGTATCAACCGTATTGCAGCATATATAATAAGTGATAACAATATTGGGCCTAATTCAGCTCTGATCACAGCAGCAAATTTGTTAGCTAATGGGCAAAACTATGTGTATTGCAGGGTGGGGCAGATATAACGTGCAGAGAGAGGTAGATTTATAGTAGGTGGTTTATTTTGTTTCTGTGCAGGGTAAATACTGGCTGTTTTATTTTTACACTGCAATCTAGATTTCAGTTTGAACCAACCACACCCAAATATAACTCTCTCTGCACATGTTCTATCTCCCCCCCGGTTAGTGCACATGGTTTTGCCCAACAGCTAACAAATTTGCTGCTCCGATCAGATCTGAATTAGGCCCATTGTCCTATTGTTAATTTCAAATGAACTGAAATGGTCACATTGTCCATACAGAGCACTCTGTGAAAGCATCTTGCAATCTTTTAAGGGACCTGCCTCAACAGTTGTGAATGAAACAAAAAGGGAATAGTGTGCTGTGCTTGTAGGTGGAACAGAGCTGCTGAGTTAAAGTAATACAATGTAAACCATAGGCAAACACAGGGGGGTTCCGGTTGCCTGGAAACCCCTCTCCCTAGCCCACACAAGACCACTATAGCAATTTTATATAATTCAATTTTACTAGAGTTGCATGTTTTAAATTTCTCCTCAGTATTACAAATAAAATAATTTGTATCACCGGTGGATCTTTTAAAATGTGTCAGCCAGTAATTAATACAGATGTGTGCACCAACTAGGAGATCTGTAAAACATGCACTGTTAGGGGTCTGCTATAGACCATCTATAGGGTTAATTATTTATACTGTAAAGTGTACATACATGTCCAGGGCAGGTTCTAGGTTCTTCTGCCACACCCCAAGACTTGCTCCAATGCTCTGGATTGGTGCCCACATCTGATATTAAGCATTTGCCTCCGGCAGGATGTCCCTACTGCCAAATCTAATGTCTTACTGTGATTGCTGGCCCTGTATATGTCAAATTATGACGTACAGTATATAGCACTCTGTATGATTCATGTTATAGCAGATTCAGTGCTAATTATGCACTCTTCATGGACTAGTCACATGCACTCTAACATCAAGCAGTTGGAAACCACGCCTAGAAATCATGTGTTTGCCACTGTTAACAACCAACTTCAGCTGTAATGCTGATAACGAGAGCTGAAACCTATTTAATGTTAATTACATGTATATGTGTGTGACCTGTCAAAATAATAAAGCATCAAACATTCAAAAAAATATGAGACAGTAAATGTTTAAGCTCTTTTAAGACATACTGTTGAAAGCAGAGATGGTGGGGGTGCCAGTCTGAGGTGCCCTAATTTGGCTTTCCCTATCTTACCCTATACAATCTTCCACGCTGGTCTAGCAGCTTGGACCCCCACCATCTCTGCTTTCAACAATATGTCTAAAAAGAGTTTAAACATTTTCTGTGCAAGCTCCACCCCAATTTAAGGGCCTCCCAAGCAGTTGTAGTGATTTTTGGAGTGTTGTTGTTTTCCTCTTGGTTCGCTTTGACAGTCTCTAATTTGAGTCTTTCACCCGTTCCACCTCTTGGTGACAACATACTCTTCGTCCACTGTAAATGCTGTCTATTTGTCTATGTCCTCTGGCTTTGGCTTGCTTCACTATTCACTATGATTTAACCCTTTATTTACTAATGATCAATTTATGTTACTTTTGAATTCTTTGCCTTTACTCTCCTTTATACTTTTCATTTCGTATTTTCCTGAGTGTAAGTATTCCATTTGCCTGTACCTTCCTGAGTCACTCAGTCTGCCATAGGGCTAGAGTTCAACTCTCCTCCAACATTGATCCTCATATTGAATAGTTTCCTGTTTAATCATTGTGTACTTGTATCCTATACAGGTTGAGTATCCCATATCCAAATATTCCGAAATACGGAATATTCCGAAATACGGACTTTTTTAAATGAGAGTGAGATAGTGAAACCTTTGTTTTCTGATGGCTCAATGTACACAAACTTTGTTTAATACACAAAGTTATTAAAAATATTGTATTAAATGACCTTCAGGCTGTGTGTATAAGGTGTATATGAAACATAAATGAATTGTGTGAATATAGACACACTTTGTTTAATGCACAAAGTTATACAAAATATTGGCTAAAATGACCTTCAGGCTGTGTGTGTGTAAGGTGTATATGTAACATAAATGCATTCTGTGTTTAGATTTAGGTCCCATCACCATGATATCTCATTATGGTATGCAATTATTCCAAAATACGGAAAAATCCCATATCCAAAATACCTCTGGTCCCAAGCATTTTGGATAAGGGATACTCAACCTGTATTTGCATACCGTGTAACTGAACCCTCATTTTCCAGTTATTATTTTCTGACACTATGCACCTCTGGTCCTCTACCATACAACTCCCATATGGACTCTATTCATACAGTTACTATCTACTGTAATGTTTCACATTACTTAATGCATACTACAGTAATTGAACAAACTGTTCTTATTGCTTCTAGTAATTATACATTTCAACAGGCCACAAGCAACAGGGCCCCTCAGTTATAGCTCTCCTGTATGAAACTGTAACACAATGAAATGCAGAGGTTGTACAATAACTGAAACTCTGTAGCCTGTTGTATTAAATAGCATTACAAAAATTGTAGGAAGGAAGTGAACAGTAAACACCAACAAAATTAGTTACTGGCTACAAATAAAACATATAACAAAAAAATTAAAAAGAGAAGATTGAGATTGCTCAATTAGTATTCAAGGATACAAGCAATTGAGCTGGCAAGAATGTTATATTTTTAGATGTCACTGCACCTTATGAGTAGCAGCAAGGAACACTCGCTCGTTGGATGTTTTCAGGTGTGATTGACTTGTGTCAGAACAACAGCTGCATTTATGCTTCAAAACTGGCAACACACAGACAATTAGAAGATGAAGTGAGTTGGGGTAGAGTAACCTGTTACCAATTAATTAATTATAATGTTAATTGAAGCACAAAATATTTCACTATGAATAACTCCTATGTGTCTATAAGGGAATATAATGAAGTGTGATTTATACAAATAATCTAAAAAGTTATTTTTGCCTCTGGATTAAAGCAGCAAAATTTTTAAAGCCAAACTGTAACCTAAGAATAAATATCCGCTTTAATTCCTAAAGCAAAGATTTTCTGAGATTGTGCAATTCCGAGAAATGTCTCTTCACTATGTTTGTGCAATTCCGAGAAATGTCTCTTCACTATGTTTCTGTCTAAGGGGTCTATTCAATTTTTGTCGGAATTCCAACTAGTCGTAAAAACTGCACTTTCCGACTTTTTTAGGTCGAATCTGGATTCAACCTATTCAAGTCAAGTGCCATTTTTCCGAATTGTCAGAAAACACATGGATCAGCAGATTAGCCACAGATCCATGTATTTTGTTTAATTTGTGGTCATTTCTGACAGGTTTTTGGCCCATTTTTTACAATGCGATCATATTTAAAAAAAAGTTGGATCGGCATTGTCGAAAACGGGCAAAAACCTTTCAGAAATGCCTGCAAATTGAGTACTGAAGTGTCGGATCCTCTCTGAATAGACACCTATGCATACATTTGAAGTGGAATTGTGTAATTCAACATGTTGGGTGTGATATGTTGACATGGTGCTAATGTCAACATTCATCATGTAGACAGTGGTGAAATGTTGACATATTAACTTAGAATGTCAACATTTGTCCCTGGTGACCCAATTATGACTGATTTTCACCTGGCACCTGCAGCGGCTCCCGAAGTGTCTTCCAGGACCTAGTAGTCATGTGACCATCGCTACAATGGACCTGGCAGCTTATTTGTGCCAGGTGTCTCACGTCACATGATGTATTAAGGCTAACTGTATGAGGACACATCTATACATCCAAATCCAACATTTAGACATTTACAAAAAGACAGAGTAGTGATGTAATGTCCTGACAAACTAAAGTTACAAGATGTGATTTTAAAGGCACCTTTATATGATACAAAGTTATCTATCTTCTTCAACTTGTTTGCATAGTAGCATTTCACATTCTAAAAGAATGGAAGAAATATTGTTTTCCGTCCATACTAAAACATGATGGTTAATTAGTTATTTGATTATGATAATCAGATACACTAATCACAGCAGTCTTGATGAAAATTCAGAAATTATCCCTAGAGGGCTTCGGTCCAGTAAATGTGTTGACAGGCTATTTGTTATTATGATGGTGATGCATCATAATGCTTTATAAAGAAACAAAGGCAGTCTGGGATTATGGTGCATGATAATCAAGAACAAAACAAATGTAGCAAAAGATAGATTAAAAACAGATCAGGTTCACACCAAATGCCGTTCTTAACCCAATCACAGCTCACCCTTATGTTTTTAATTTAATCATTAACTGTATTTATAGAGAAGAATGCAAGAGTTTTGTATTGAACATGTTTTGCAATATTACATTGAGCGCTCTTTAGCAGAGTAAATGTACATGATCTTAGTAATTTACAGAATATGAAGCTATATACGTTACTCAGAAAGTAGGCATCTTAGATGTGTGGGTATTTTATTTGCTCACATTTTATTTTTTTGTGCTAATTATTTTGTATCCCTCCTCTGCAAGCTTTCTTAATGTAGAAATTGATTGATACACAGCACAAAAGACTGACTTTCAGCACAAGGAGAAATCTGATCTGATTGCCACTTAGAAATCAGAAAGAATATTTTTCTCATACCTAATAACACAGACAAAGGCTTCAGTGATTTTTTTCCCTCTGCATCAGAATTGGCCATTTCACCAAAAACTGGAATGATGATTGTAATGGTGAAAATTGGGCAACCTTTATCTTAGATACAAAGCATTATGATAAATGTTATACAGAATACTGTTACTGTACGAAGATGGCAATTAGACTCCAACCCATAGAAAGGTTTTCCCTAAGCTAGATTCCTATAAACAGGAAAACAGAGATGCAGAGCACTAACAGTGGTGCTGAAAGGAGCAGCAGTAATTACCCGGGCCTGGTGGAGGGGCCCGGTTCCACTGCTCACCATGCCTACCCCCCCTTCCCCTTGCTAATTACCTGCCAGGGCTGCAGCTTCTGCCTGTTAGTCCAGGACACGCTGCTGTGTCCTGAGTAGTGGTAGTGCTGAGCAGTAACAGTCTCCTCTTGCTGTGTGGAGGAGGTGCGATCACACTGTTCTTGCTCCCCTCTGCGGAACGTGCAGCATCGCAACAATTTATTCTGCTTTTTTTGTAAGGAGGCATTGTCATGTCTCCTTACGTTAGGCCATGCTCCTTAAGTGAGCTCTCTTCAGCCCTAAGTACTATTACAGTATCATATTTAGTACTGTTTGCTGGTATCCCCTCCTTTAAGAGGTCAGATGTCAGCAATAGCCCCTCAGCTGATACTGCCCCCACATTCCGGGTAAACTAACTATTCTATATAATGTCACTATCTGCATTGATATACAGATGTGTCCACTCACATATAGCCTCCATGCACGTTAAACATGCACTTCTAGTCATGCCATGCTGTGGCATGACTCAGTAGCACCAAGTGTCTTTACATGAAACCTTATCCATTAAAATGCGTCTTATTCGCATAATGATGCAAATAGGACGCACAAGCAACTTATGCTGATTAAATGATACATGGAATGCCTATATTCTGTCAAAGAGAATATAGGCACACCACATATCATTGTTATCAGCATAAGCTGCTTGTGCATCATATTCATATAGTGATGCAATAAGGTACATTCTCTGCAAAAAAAGATGCCCTATGCTGAGGGAGTTGCACGGGACCTGTCAGCTCACTCACACCTCCCATCTCCCGCTATGTGGCGTATTGCGACAAAATGTATGAGGACACATCTGTAGCTATTCACCTTCTAGGTGTTCTCTACCTAGACATCACTTAGGAAAAATTAAACAAAATTGTTTGGAAAACACTTCAGTGCACTAAAATACTGCTGATAGATGGTAAAAATCAAAGTAGCACTTAAAACACTCAAAAATGAATGAAGAAAAAAAAACTACAGAATACCAGTTTTGTGTGTTGTCTTTCCTCTTTTTGTTTTCTTTTTTATATATTATACCTTAAAAATATATAACAACAATGCAATAGTGTATTAACATAAAACAACAAACACCATATGATTAAAGATAGAACGAGCGAATCCTGGTCTTAATTGCAGAGAAGATTTTCCAAAATGTGAGTGCTTCAGACTAGCGATGGTACTCTTACTTTAATTATGAGCATACAGGAAAGCTCTCTTTTTCTTCAGTCACTCATCAATAGTAGCATTCATTATTTATCCAGTATAAAACAAAAAATAGCACTGGTATAATAAATTCTACCACATAGGAAAATGCAAATATGCAAAAAAACGCACATCTACGATCAAAATCTCTGACACGCGGGGGGACGCCCAGCACAGGGCTAGTCCACCCTATATGTCGGGTCCTGCCCCACCCCCCCCACAGATGTGCAAAAGCATCGCACAGTGGTGATGCTTTTGCACCTGCCGAGTAGCTCCCTGCCTATGCAGCCTAACTGCGAAGGCAGGCGGCTACCTGCCATGTTTTTGGCCGTAGCGGCTGCGTGTGACGCAAATGGTCCAAACATGCTTACATTGTCCAGACCGTGGCCCGGAAATGCTGGCTCAAGGCCGACAACACGCCTGCGACTGCCTCACTGTGTGGCTGCTGCATGTGCACACACATCGCAGGGCTTCAGCCTGCATTCTCTGCTGCTACAGCAACCAAGTCTGAATTAGGCCCATTGTGCGAAATCAACTCCTGGGTTAATCAGAAGAATTATAATTCCAAACATTTGGAAGTGTGGTGTACCCTCTGTTTCATATTTTAAATGTAAAATCCATGCATACTGTATTACACATATTACTGGAATGAATATATTCTTATTTGAAGGACCATTAATAGAGAAGAACCGGGAACAAATCTACATTTATTTTTTTGGAATGCAATTTGATGAGGTTACTCTACAGTAATAGATACTGCATACTGTTAGGCGACTTCCTCTTCCTGAAACACTCTCCTATTATCTTGTTTGATACAGTGGCGAGGCAGGATCTTTTCCTTCTTTGATTAGAGGTTTAAAGCAGAGCTGTGATATCGTTGAGCAGGCCCACACTCACTGCCCGTTATCAACATAAGAGCAACTTTACAGTGCAGAAAGAACACAGATCGAGTAATATTCTGTCATTAGTAGGCTGCATCTTGCTGGGTGTGTGCAAATGTATGTAAAGATGTGTTCTCATACACTGTGGCTTCAGATGTGCCAAACAGCCACTGTCGGCGGGCCACGTCACATTTGACGCAGCTGCACTTTTTTAATGGTAAAAAATGTGTGTTTTATTTAGTGATGAGCGGGTTCGGTTCCTCGGAAACCGAACCCCACCGAACTTCACCCATTTTACACGGGTCCGAGGCATACTCGGATTCTCCCGTATGGCTCGGTTAATCCGAGCGCGCCCGAACGTCATCATCCCGCTGTCGGATTCTCGCGAGATTCGGATTCTATATAAGCAGCAGCTCGTCGCCGCCATTTTCACTCGTGCATTGGAAATGTTAGGGAGAGGACGTGGCTGGCGTCCTCTCCGTTTATTAATCTTGATGCAAAAATATTTGTGCTTATTCCTTAATTGTGGGGACTGGGGAGCAGCTGTATTATATAGGAGGAGTACAGTGCAGAGTTTAGCTGACAGTGACCACCAGTATACGTTGTCTGCCTGAAAAACACTCCATATCTGTGCTCAGTGTGCTGCATATATCTGTGCTCACACTGCTTAATTGTGGGGACTGGGGAGCAGCTGTATTATATAGCAGGAGTACAGTGCAGAGTTTTGCTGACAGTGACCACCAGTATACGTTGTCTGCCTAAAAAACACTCCATATCTGTGCTCAGTGTGCTGCATATATCTGTGCTCACACTGCTTTATTGTGGGGACTGGGGACCACCAGTATATTACATAGGAGGAGTACAGTGCAGAGTTTTGCTGACAGTGACCACCAGTATACGTTGTCTGCCTGAAAAACACTCCATATCTGTGCTCAGTGTGCTGCATATATCTGTGCTCACACTGCTTTATTGTGGGGACTGGGGACCACCAGTATATTATATAGGAGGAGTACAGTGCAGAGTATTGCTGACAGTGACCACCAGTATATATAGCAGTACGGTACGGAAGGCCACTGCTCTCCCTTCCTCTGTGTCGTCAAGTATACTATCCATCCATACCTGTGGTGCATTTCAGTTGTGCGCAGTATATATAGTAGTAGGCCATTGCTATACTGGCATATAATTCCACACATTAAAAAATGGAGAACAAAAATGTGGAGGTTAAAATAGGGAAAGATCAAGATCCACTTCCACCTCGTGCTGAAGCTGCTGCGACTAGTCATGGCCCGAGACGATGAAATGCCATCAACGTCGTCTGCCAAGGCCGATACCCAATGTCATAGTAGAGAGCATGTAAAAGACAAAAAACAAAAGTTCAGTAAAATGACCCAAAAATCAAAATTTAAATCGTCTGATGAGAAGCGTAAACTAGCCAATATGCCATTTACGACACGGAGTGGCAAGGAATGGCTGAGGCCCTGACCTATGTTCATGGCTAGTGGTTCAGATTCACATGAGGATGGAAGCACTCATCCTCTCGCTAGAAAAATGAAAAGACTTAAGCTGGCAAAAGCACAGCAAAGAACTGTGCGTTCTTCTAAATCAAAAATCCCCAAGGAGAGTCCAATTGTGTCGGTTGCGATGCCTGACCTTCCCAACACAGGACGGGAAGAGCTTGCGCCTTCCACCATTTGCACGCCCCCTGCAAGTGCTGGAAGGAGCACCCGCAGTCCAGTTCCTGATAGTCAAATTGAAGATGTCACTGTTGAAGTACACCAGGATGGGGATATGGGTGTTGCTGGCGCTGGGGAGGAAATTGACAAGGAGGATTCTGATGGTGAGGTGGTTTGTTTAAGTCAGGCACCCGGGGAGACACCTGTTGTCCGTGGGACGAATATGGCCATTGACATGCCTGGTCAAATTACAAAAAAATTACCTCTTCGGTGTGGAATTATTTTAACACAAATGCGGACAACAGGTGTCAAGCCGTGTGTTGCCTTTGTCAAGCTGTAATAAGTAGGGGTAAGGACGTTAACCACCTCGGAACATCCTCCCTTATACGTCGAATATGACCATTGACATGCCTGGTCAAAATACAAAAAAAATCAGCTCTTCGGTGTGGAATTATTTCAACACAAATATGGACAACAGGTGTCAAGCCGTGTGTTGCCTTTGTCAAGCTGTAATAATTAGGGGTAAGGACGTTAACCACCTAGGAACATCCTCCCTTATACGTCACCTGGTCCGCATTCATCAGAAGTCAGTGACAAGTTCAAAAACTTTAGATGACAGCGGAAGCAGTCCACTGACCACTAAATCCCTTCCTCTTGTATCCAAGCTCCTGCAAACCACACCACCAACTCCTTCAGTGTCAATTTCCACCTTACACAGGAAAGCCAATAGCCCTGCAGGCCATGTCACTGGCAAGTCTGACGAGTCCTCTCCTGCCTGGGATTCCTCCGATGCATCCTTGAGTGTAACGCCTACTGCTGTTGGCGCTGCTGTTGTTGCTGCTGGGAGTCGATTGGCATCCCAGAGGGGAAGTCGGAAGACCACTTGTACTACTTCCAGTAAGCAACTGACTGTCCAACAGTCCTTTGCGAGGAAGATGAAATATCACAGCAGTCATCCTGCTGCAAAGCGGATAACTCAGGTCTTATCAGCCTGGGTGGTGAGAAACGTGGTTCCGGTATCCACCGTTTATTCACAGGCAACTAGAGACTTGATTGAGGTACTGTGTTCCCGGTACCAAATACCATCTAGGTTCCATTTCTCTAGGCAGGCGATACCGAAAATGTACACAGACCTCAGAAAAAGAGTCACCAGTGTCCTAAAAAATGCAGTTGTACCCAATGTCCACTTAACCATGGACATGTGGACAAGTGGAGCAGGGCAGACTCAGGACTATATGACTGTGACAGCCCACTGGGTAGATGTATTGCCTCCCGCAGCAAGAACAGCAGCGGCGGCACCAGTAGCAGCATCTCGCAAACGGCAACTCGTTCCTAGGCAGGCTACGCTTTGTTTCACCGCTTTCCATAAGAGGCACACAGCTGACAACCTCTTACGGAAACTGAGGAACATCATCGCAGAATGGCTTACCCCAATTGGACTCTCCTGGGGATTTGTGACATCGGACAACGCCAGCAATATTGTGCGTGCATTACATCTGGGCAAATTCCAGCACATCCCATGTTTGGCACATACATTGAATTTGGTGGTGCAGAATCATTTAAAAAACGACAGGGGCATGCAAGAGATGCTGTCGGTGGCCCGAAGAATTGCGGGCCACTTTCGGCATTCAGCCACCGTGTGCCGAAGACTGGAGCACCAGCAAATAGTCCTGAACCTGCCCTGCCATCATCTGAAGCAAGAGGTGGTAACGAGGTGGAATTCAACCCTCTATATCAGTGGTTCTCAAACTCGGTCCTCGGGGGCACACACAGTGCATGTTTTGCAGGTCTCCTCACAGAATCGCAAGGGAAATAATTGGCTCCACCTGTGGACCTTTTAAAATGTATCAGTGAGTAATTAATACACCTGTGCACCTGCTGGGTTACCTGCAAAACATGCACTGTGTGGGCTCCCGAGGACCGAGTTTGAGAACCTCTGCCCTATATGCTTCAGAGGATGGAGGAGCAGCAAAAGGCCATTCAAGCCTATACATCTGCCCACAAAATAAGCAAAGGAGGGGGAATGCACCTGACTCAAGCGCAGTGGAGAATGATTTCAACGTTGTGCAAGGTTCTGCAACCCTTTGAACTTGCCACACGTGAAGTCAGTTCAGACACTGCCAGCCTGAGTCAGGTAATTCCCCTCATCAGGCTTTTGCAGAAGAAGCTGGAGACATTTAAGGAGGAGCTAAAACAGAGCGATTCTGCTAGGCATGTGGGACTTGTGGATGGAGCCCTTAATTCGCTTAACCAGGATTCACGGGTGGTCAATCTGTTGAAATCAGAGCACTACATTTTGGCCACCGTGCTCGATCCTAGATTTAAAACCTACGTTGTATCTCTCTTTCCGGCAGACACAAGTCTGCAGAGGTTCAAAGACCTGCTGGTGAGAAAATTGTCAAGTCAAGCGGAACGTGACCCTTCAACAGCTCTTCCTTCACATTCTCCCGCAACTGGAGGTGCGAGGAAAAGGCTAAGAATTCCGAGCCCACCCGCTGGCGGTGATGCAGGGCAGTCTGGAGCGAGTGCTGACATCTGGTCCGGACTGAAGGACCTGCCAACGATTACTGACATGTTGTCTACTGTCACTGCATATGATTCTCTCACCATTGAAAGAATGGTGGAGGATTATATGAGTGACCGCATCCAAGTAGGCACATCAGACAGTCCGTACGTATACTGGCAGGAAAAAGAGGCAATTTGGAGGCCCTTGCACAAACTGGCTTTATTCTACCTAAGTCGACCTCCCTCCAGTGTGTACTCCGAAAGAGTGTTTAGTGCAGCCGCTCACCTTGTCAGCAATCGGCGTACGAGGTTACTTCCAGAAAATGTGGAGAAGATGATGTTCATCAAAATGAATTATAATCAATTCCTCCATGGAGACATTCACCAGCAATTGCCTCCAGAAAGTACACAGGGACCTGAGATGGTGGATTCCAGTGGGGACGAATTAATAATCTGTGAGGAGGGGGATGTACACAGTGAAAGGGGTGAGGAATCAGAGGATGATGATGAGGTGGACATCTTGCCTCTGTAGAGCCAGTTTGTGCAAGGAGAGATTGATTGCTTCTTTTTTTGGTGGGGTCCCAAACCAACCAGTCATTTCAGTCACAGTCGTGTGGCAGACCCTGTCGCTGAAATGATGTGTTCGTTAAAGTGTGCATGTCCTGTTTATACAACATAAGGGTGGGTGGGAGGACCCAAGGACAATTCCATCTTGCACCTCTTTTTTCTTTCATTTTTCTTTGCATCATGTGCTGTTTGGGGAAAAAAAATTTGAAGTGCCATCCTGCCTGACACCGCAGTGCCACTCCTAGATGGGCCAGGTGTTTGTGTCGGCCACTTGTGTCGCTTAGCTTAGTCACACAGCGACCTTGGTACGCCTCTTTTTTTCTTTGCATCATGTGCTGTTTGGGGACTATTTTTTTGAAGTGCCATCCTGTCTGACACTGCAGTGCCACTCCTAGATGGGCCAGGTGTTTGTGTCGGCCACTTGTGTCGCTTAGCTTAGCCATCCAGCGACCTTGGTGCAAATTTTAGGACTTAAAATAATATTGTGAGGTGTGAGGTTTTCAGAATAGACTGAAAATGAGTGGAAATTATGGTTATTGAGGTTAATAATACTATGGGATCAAAATGACCCCCAAATTCTATGATTTAAGCTTTTTTTGAGGGTTTTTTGTAAAAAACACCCGAATCCAAAACACACCCGAATCCGACAAAAAATTTTCAGGGAGGTTTTGCCAAAACGCGTCTGAATCCAAAACACGGCCGCGGAACCGAATCCAAAACCAAAACACAAAACCCGAAAAAATTCCGGTGCACATCACTAGTTTTATTTACATGAATAAAACAACTGGAAGCTGCAAAAATACTCTGCTGGATTACACTTGTCAGTTATGTGACATTTGTGCCTCTCATGCCAAGTTCCATTGTGCTTCATCTGCGACTGAATGTGTGTAAAACTAATTCTTGTGCGGTTAATGTTACAGCCTACCATCTCTGGTAGGAGCTCCTTTTTACTGTGTCTGTGATGCAAAATGTAAAGAAAAAGACTGTGCACTAGCAGCACTACATCTCCCAGAGCAACTCTGTCATAATGGGTGTCTTGTGGTAATGGCATATGGATGGTAATTGTATACCAAGTGGGTAGTCACAAAGTAATTAACATTTTAATACATGTATAAATGTGCAGTAGTCAAGAGATATTATGCATGTGGAAAAGTGTTTACTTTCCAATCTATTGTAAATTATTATTATTATTATTATTATTAATAATAATAATAATAAAAATAATAATATTAATAATAATAATAATAATAATAATAATAATAATACTATCACATGACCTTTAAAGCATTTCTTTTTTCAGTACTATTTGCAGTGATCTTACTCGAAGTCAGACTTATGATGTCGTTCTGTTAAAACTTTTAACTAAGTATCTAGAGTTCACAGGTTTAATTAACAATGAAATATAACATGTATTCAAGGCTTTCTAACATCTTGATGACATTCTAATACAGACAAATGTTTCACACTAAGATTTCTAGCAGAAGGAAAATAAAACACAGGGGCGTCTCATGCATATGTATCATGAGGTAGTGATAATCTGAGAACCATGAAACACTTTGAGAAAAAAGTGTTGCTGTATATATATATATATATATATATATATATATTGCAATAAACAAATTGTATGTTTTGGCTAAATTTGAATCCCCCACTGCAGCTCTACAAGCGATCCTCCTGGACAGCTTATTCTGCCAGGAAATTTGTGACATTGTTCATTATGATTTCAGCTTTAAATCAGACATATGTTTGTAGCTACAGTTCCATCATCTGAAAGGGAGCACGTAGCTTGCTTTAACTCTAGGTTTTTACTATCAATTACTACACCATCCGGCCACTTTATTTTTTCTATTTCTTTGATGCAATTTGTTCACAACATTTCACATTATGGAGCTCTTCAGAATGTTTGTGAGTTATATAAATTACTGCTATTTATAATAGTAATAATACACTTACAATGTTCGTATTTTTTCCTAATACACTTCTCATACCCCCCGTATTCATGTTTTATATTATTCCTGACAGTAGAAGATATTGACAATATCCTTTTTTTAATTAGAAAGTATTGAGTTATTTGATTTTGTTGAATAAAAACATGTGCACACTATACAAGTTAAATCTAATGAGAACTCAGAGGCACAACTAGGGAGAGACAGGCAGTACTTGTCCGCAGGAGATGGTGTGTAGAGGGTTCCAATAGGGTAGCCGAACCTGCTTGTGAACTGATTAGTGGTAGCAGATTCCTGTTCTGGTACCAGCTATCAGTGCCTGCACTGTGTTGATCTGTGGATGGCCCCAGAACTCCCTATCCTTCTTGCTTGAGACCCTAACCCTTCTCTGTCTATTCTTTTATTCAATGCTGTCCCTGCCTGAGACCACAGCCCCACACCCCAAGATTCCACCCTGTTCTCTCTTCTATAGCCTCTCTCTGTATTCTAGCACTAGGCATGGCTGTGGGTGGGATAACCATTACTGGTCACCATTGATGGTGTCACCTGTGATTAACATTGATGACATAAAACCATTAACAGTAAACTAGCAATGGTTTGCACCCATCCATGGTCATGCTTGCTGATGAGCAGGGCAGGCCATGGACCAATTGGCTTCAAGGGGTAGGGCTTGTGGGTGGCCAGTGGTGGGGCTAAACTCTGTTGACCAAGCCTAAAGAAACAAAAAAAAGCCATTGTTATTTTACAGCCATCAATGGCAGAGAACCACCTAATCTCCACCATCATTGGCAAAACTATAAACCATACATGGCTATCCCTATCCTGTACTCTGGAGCTCTGCAGAAAACAGACCATTTTTTTTTCCTGGAAAGATAAGTGTCAGTAGAGGTGTGGGGATATTTTAGTATCATCTATGGGGTGGTGTAATTATTCTATGGAGAGGGGTGTATTTTATTTTGTCTGGGGGTAGTGGTGGTGAGTATTTTAAAATTGTGGATGAGCGTTTTGTACTAATGTTGTGTGTATGGGGTGTATTAATTTTGTCTGTGAATGGGTAGTTGTATTAACGCTGTGCTTTTGTATTCGCTTTATCTGTGTCTCTATATATTTTATGGCAGTCACTGTGATGTTCTCTGCATTATATGGCAAGCATGGCCATGTTATCTGCCTTATCTGGCAGTCACTGTGATGTTTTCTGCAATATATGGTGGTCATTTCCATGCTCTCTGCATTACCGGGAGATTGCTGTGATGTAACAGGACTAAAAATGGGATCTTCTCTCACCCTACATGCATTTCAGTCTTTATGATAGTGGATGCTGTATTCAAACAAGCCAAAGTCTGTACATTCTACAGAGGAGGACAGACATAATCTTCAGCCATGTGAGAACTCTACCCTGATGTGATAACTGTACAGTCTGCCGCATTTTATTTAAATAGTTACCACTATCATTTCCAGATCATTCAACTTAGAAGAATTACAGTACTTTCAAGTTTCTGTCATTTTGCTAAGCACATATATGCACAGTAATGTACAAACTAACACTTGCTACACAGATTGTGACTTTCAATAGATTTTTTCCACCTCTTAATGACTGATTGATTACATACATGGGAAATAGTTACATTTATTTTTATGTGCTGTAGCATGTTTAGTAGAAGCAATATAAACTCAAAAATAATGACACTTGTTCTTATAAGAGATATATGGTATAGTAAATGTATTTCCTGTCTGTCTTCATCTTTTCCTTTCTTAACTATGTTTATCCTGTCTGTTTTGACAAATAAGTAAATTGCATTCAAGACAAAAAAATGAGAAAACATAACAACATAAATCCAAAATGTTGTTTTGATGAATACAGAAAAATGTCAGATGATGTATATTTATTTATTTATTTATTTATTTTTTAAATGTGGTATCATTGGGTATGCTCTGAACAATTGTGTATGTGCCTAATTAAACATGCTCTATATTCCAGATATGCTTTTATCCATGTCCACACCACAATAAAGGAAGCACAGAATTATTAAAGGCATTATATAGAGAGGATGCAGTTATGTGACTGGTGGTCAGGACACCGCCAGTATTGTGACCACTGGCATCCCGAACACTGACTAGCCCACCGGTCAGCATGCTGACCAATAGGGATTATTCCCACTCGTGGTTGTCAATGACAGCCATAGAGTGGGAATAGAACCTGTGGCGAGCGCAATGAGCCACCAAGCCCGCAAAGGGTTTCGTTGTGCTCGCCCCCACCACCGGCCAACTGACAGATGGGATTCCAGCATCGGTATGGTGACTGGTGGTCTCCCAACCACCGGTCACCCGATACCAACCCATACAGAGTGATGGGTGCACAAGTTTTACCATTTGTCTACTGTCTATAAATGTAGTGGTTAAATTTACTAAAAGGGAGAAGTGGAGGTGTTGCCCATAGCAACCAATCAGATTATAGCTATCATTTTCTTAATTGTACTAGATACTGTAATTCAGGAGTGGGGAACCTCCGGCCCGCGGGCCGTATAAGGCCCGCAAAGCCGTTTGGTCCGGCCCACCCACTCCTCTCAGTGAGACACACCGCCGCACAGTCCGGCGGCAGCGTGTCTCAGCTGTCACCACACGGAGGAGAGCGCGGCTATTGTCGGGCGGCGGTGGCGTGTAGGACTTGAAACCAGCCGCCGGTTCATGAGCCAATCAGAGCTCGTGGAGCGCCAGCCAATCAGGAGCCGCGGCTGCCGGTCCGCGAGCTCTGATTGGTTCTCGAACCGGCGGCTGGTTTCAAGTCTTACATGCCGCCGCCCAACATAGCCGCGCTCTCCTCCGTGTCCCCGTCGAAAGGAGCGGTAAGCGGGACAGGGGGGACGGCGGGTGGCATCTGTATACCTGGCACTGTGGGGGTCATCTGTATACCTGGCACTGTGGGGGACATCTGTATACCTGGCACTGTGGGGGCATCTGTATACCTGGCACTGTGAGGGGCATCTGTATACCTGGCACTGTGAGTGGCATTTGTATAACTGGCACTGTGGGGACATCTGTATACCTGGCACTGTGGGGGCATCTGTATACCTGGCACTGTGGGGACATCTGTATACCTGGCACTGTGAGGGGCATTTGTATACCTGGCACTGTGGGGGCATCTGTATACCTGGCACTGTGGGGTCATCTGTATACCTGGCACTGTGGGGGCATCTGTATCCCTGGCACTGTGAGGGGCATTTGTATACCTGGCACTGTGGGGGCATTTGTATGCCTGGCACTGTGGGGGCATCTGTATGCCTGGCACTGTGAGGGGCATTTGTATACCTGGCACTATGGGGGCATTTGTATACCTGGCACTGTGGGGGCATCTGTATACCTGGCACTGTGAGGGGCATTTGTATACTTGGCACTGTGGGGGCAATTGTGGATCTGGCACTGCACTATTGGGGGCATATGTGTATCACGTCCCATTTTAACTGGCCACACCCATTTTTTTGGCGCGCGGTGGCAGACTTGTATGGCCCCCGAAGGATTTTATAAATATCCAAATGGCCCTCGGTAGAAAAAAGGTTCCCCACCCCTGCTGTAAATGATAGCTAGACTCTTATTGATTGCTTTGTGCAACACCTCCACTTGATCACTTGAGATATTTTAGTATATACTTACTGTATATCTAACATACATAAAATCAATAAATAAATAATACAAGCATAATACAAGCATAAATAATACAAGCACAAGGGATTTAATATATTTTTAATATGTAAACAAATATGTTCCACTTTTGTTATTTAAGTTTATCTGTATTTCTCAATGAAAATTTCTAGTAATGAAAAAACTCATATTTTGTTTTAGAATTGAGCATAATGATAGTATTTTTGCACAGTGAGGAGATAATTTAAATACTGTATGGAAATTATTTTGTTTTTGAGCAACACTGTAATTTAGTATTACTGATACACACTTACTACTGTATATTCCTCATGTTGTCTGAGTTACAGCTCAGCCAAACAAGAGCATTATGTTTCTGCGTGAACCATAGTGAAAGTAGGCAGGTTACAAAGCATAAATAGTGTAAGGAATCATACATACCATTTTTCAGCACTGTGACACTACTTGTCTAATCTTCCCATGCATTCTACATGCTCACTTCTTAGTAAGGAATTTTGCAAGACAAGATATAAGCATTCTACTCTGTACCAGACGTAAGTGTAAGGTTTTATAATTACAAATTTGTAAATCCCTTCAGCACTTAATTCGATTCAATATGATACATCTAACAAATTACTGTGAGAATGTTGTGTGATTATGATGCAGTATATATAACTCTCATTAACCCATATACTGCCAGGAGTCAGAGCTGAATTTTTACTTCATGAAGCCACACCATGTATCTGTTCCCGGCATACATGTTTGTACACAATGGTCAATTATCACACAACGGAGTTATTATTGTCAGACTATATATGTGCTCCAAGCACAATGAAAATTCGTGAAGGGGCTGCTGCAATCTCACTTACAATGAGGATTAAGTGGAGAAGTGATTGACAGGAAGTGACTGTTTAGAGGTGTTAATGGCATTTTTATGGGGAGTGGTTGGGAAAATGCAGGTGTGTCATGGCCAATTTCGGGATGTGTATCTGCTGATGGCTGCGAGCTGGAGCTGGTACATGCAAAAATATAGCATCTGAGTGACTACTGCTGTGTCCAGTCTGCGTGCCCATAGACCAACCCTTAGGCCTGATGTTCCTCTTTGTTGCGTATTGGCTGTAAGTGTATGGACAAATGTGAATGAGCTTACGATGGCTCCGGCGGGCATCTCTTTTCATTCCTGGATGGTATCTTCTCTTGCTAACATTAGCAGCTCCTTAGCCTAGAAAAACGCAATTGCATTGCATACAAACATGAATGAGACTCAGTGTTGGCTTTGATGGGAGCAACATCTTCAACATCAATAGCATTTTCTAAGCAAGAGAATGTTTTTCTTTTTTTTGTAACAACATTACAATGGGGAAAAGGGAAGAACAATTATAAATGCACTGGTTCATGATGCAAACTTTAGCTACAGTCAGGGGAGCATCAGGGGAGGGTCTGCGTGTAGTCTCTGTTCAGGGCCCTCTCTCTCTTACTGTTTTTTTTCCACAGTAAAATCCTGGCAAGTGCCAAGAGTCTACTGCGTATGAAGCTATCTCCATGTTCCCGGTGATTACTGTAGTGCGCATGTACATATCTCGAGAAACATGGTGTTTGTGCTTTGCTTCTGGTAACAAATGTGGAAAAGATGGAGGAATAATGATTTTTAATGGGTGCAAGGTGTTCCGTGCACACCCTGCACCCATTACAGATACACCAATGGCTACAGTACTTTGATATAACAAACCCAAACCACAAAATGTTCCTTATATTAGTTTGAGATTTGTGAACTGGTAAATATGTAAACTATTGAAGGTTTATTTATTTTTCCAGGAATTGGATGTGTTAGCCAGCAATATCACATATATCCAGTTCTATGACATAGCATGTAAATGCATGTCTTACCACTAGGGGTGCTGTGGGAAATATGCTCTAGATCTTAAGGCCCTCATACACAGGTCCTACTGTTTTCATCCAATTCTGAAGAATCAGCCGATATATCGGATGAAAACAGGCCAAATCAGATGTATTTGACATCTGATCCAATGCGTGTTCCCGTGCGCATCGGATTGGAGCCTGAAGATCACATGTGCAGCACATTGGAATCGGATGCATCAGTGACACATTGTGGGTGCATTTTAGCATCCGCTATGTATCGCATCCGATCAGGGCCATAGGTGTGTGCCAGCAGGCCGCACTGCAGGCACACACCTTTAGTCTGCAGAGTGGGGAGCGCTGGGCAGGAGAGGTGATCTCCCTCCTCTGTGAACCCACCAATCCTCCCAGCACCAGGGAAAGAGGCTGCGGTAGCAGCGGGAGACAGGAGATTTCAAAATGCCTATTCCAATTAATGTGATTTATTGAGCGTAAAAAAAATGGCACATCAAGTGCCAAATCATATATAACCCTCCCGGGGAGCTGCCAGGGAGTTTCAAAGGAAATCGGGTCCGACTTGCCCTTTGGGCAAGTCGGAGCTGTGTATGGGGGCTGTTCCTGCAGGACATATCATTAATCATGTTATCTATGTTTCTTGAATGTTGCAAGGGCATCATTATGATGCATGGAGATAGTTATCTCGATGATATCTATTTTCTTATTGGCTCGGTGTCAATGGCTGCAATTTAAACAATAATTAATCCATAATTAATCCATTGCCAGGCTAACCATATAGTGGTTTTCTCCTGAGTGTGGGAGAATCACTGACAGAACTTATGTTGATGGATAGGAAAGAGTTAGCATCTGCAATGCATTAATAATGATCACTAGCTACACCTAGAACTCATTTAAGTATAGGGGCCATGAGGGGCTGTCATAATCTGGGATGTAGTCAAAATATAGACAATGAAAAGATAGACATATCAAAAGGTAAACAACAACATGTTGACTGTCATAATGTCGACATGGACATATGGTCAACATGGTCATTAGGTCAACAGTTAAAATGTAGACACACTTTCAATTTCCATAATGAAAAATATTGATAGATAAAATGTTGATAGTCTCAATGTCAGCAGTCACAATGTTGATATAGATTATGTAATATATAACGGTGACCAGTCATAATGGACAAATGAACAAGACAGTGTCCCACTGAAAGAAGTGCACTGTGGGTGCACAAACAGAGAGTCTGTCATGTCAGCCATACAGTTATATTTCCCAAAATGTTGACATTTTGACCATACCAAAATATAGACATGGTTCATGTGATATTAAGTGATATGGTGCAAGAGCAGAAAATAGCAGAGGCTCTGGCACAGTGTCAGAGTTTATGTTAATAAATGCTGCAGCTGAACCCAAAAGGTGGCATATAATAGTGTGTGCGTGTGTGTGTGTGTGTGTGTGTGTGTGTGTGTGTGTGTGTTTTCTGTAGGTACACTGTTGTGTCTATTCTAGGTGCAGGTGTGCTATGTTAGTCACAGCACACCCTGCACTCATTATAAAACCACTGGTTTCAATTCTGGAGAAAAGAGTTTGTTCAAGAAGGTGATCATATTCTCTAGTAACAAAATAATCTATTTTTGCTGTCTTACATTCTCATCAGATACCAATAAATTGGAATATTCATAAATTGGAGAAATGTTAGCTTCTTTCCTTCTTTTTCTTTCACTTTACGTGTCAGACTCAACATCAGTTAATTAATTTTAATTCAAGTAAATTGGTCCTTTATCTGACATATGGTCGCTACTGTAGACTATCACCTAGTTATGAAATTAAATGGAAATTTAATTGAAATATAACAGCAATAAGAGCATGCATGGAAACGGGTTATAGGGCTTGGAAGATGAACTTTGCTTTAATCTCAGTAATAATTCTAATACTGAAATGCAAAGCTGGAACTTAAAAAAGAACAGACTGTTTGATATAACCTGGGATCAATATTCTTGTTTTACAAAGGTATTTCATAAACTTGCAGCAATGAATGTTTGTATGGCAAAGCATCAGTCAGAAATGGAAGATAGACTACATACACTGCTACATAACAACATGCACATACTGACTCACATAAAAACATACCTCCCAATTGTCCTTATTGAAGCCAGACAGTCTGGCTATTCGTACACTGTCCCACTGTCTAACCAATGGGGTGCAGTGTCTCATGGGTGGGGAGGGAATGTTAGGAGAGCCTGTGATCACAGCTGGTCTGCGCATGGCAAATAGTGCCCAACTGCTCAGGGAGTGCTGCCCCAAAAATATTGATTACGGGGATCATGCAGCGAGGCCCCTCCCCTTCACCCAATTCCCCACAAGGGGATGTGCATCAGGTCCCACATTAATACCTTTTGAAGTTGGGAGGTATGTATCACCTTTTGCTATTTTAGTGAGCCCATTGCTGAGCCATCTCCCTGCTAAAAAAGACTTGCTGAAGTCCTATGTTATGCAATGGCTCCCAGTCACTGATCTTTTGCAGGGACTCCATTTCAACTACATTCTGTATATATATATATATATATATATATGAAATTATCTCAGTAGGGGAACCAAAAATGTGTGATTTTGAATTTTGGATAAGGGATACTCAACCTGTACTATATATCTGCAGAGTGACAGTAATCCTTAGAAGAACAGAGAAGAAGAAGGGAGCAGAAGCATGACACATGAGATGGCAGAAAAAAAAGATGATTATCCACTAATAATGACAGAGTAAGAGAGAAAGGCAAAGAGGGGGATCTGAGGGGTGACCAGAAATTAAATATTGTTAGAATATGAGAGCACTACTGTGCATACTCCAGTATGGCTCCTCTCGGGTTGTTTTATTCCCTAACCAAGATGGCCACCAGAGTTACTGCTGCACATGCACATGCCATCTTGTTACTTTGTAGAGTGACATACTAAGAGACAGACATTTCCTCCTTAACTCCAAGAGACCTGCTGATACTACCCACATGTAAAGCTGTTCCTGCACCCTGCATCGCTACCCACATTCAGAGGACAGTCACCAGCTGGGTAGCTGTTTCAACACTGCTTGATACCTCAACCAGTGTAATCACAGTGAGTAGAGCTGTACCTTTTCTTCACAATAAACTACACTACTGGTTAAGTCACTGTACTTGTTCTCAGAGCAGTCTTCGTATGGGCTCAATGAGCAGTTGCCCATGGGCCCCAGGAGTATAAGGACTGATAGGTGAGGGTTCCCTTGTTCCTGGGGTACCATATTTTTTTAATTGGCCCTGTGGAACCGGAGATATCTGACTTCAAAGCAGTGGTGCCCATCCGAGTCTATTACTTGCAATTCCTAGCCAGATATATTGGGTTCTGTCAGACCTAGAGTATGCCTGAGGGTAAATTCTCTAGCTGGGACTCTCCCATTCCAGTGGACACTGGCAGTTTATCTCTACTATTCCCAGAACCAGAGATATCTGCCTTCCAGCAGCTGGTCCCTACTCCAGCTTCAGACGCCTGGTATGCAGTTTTATATTTTCAGTGGTGGATTGCTCTGGCTCCTGAAATATAATACCCAAGTACACAGTACCTCCTGAAAGGTGGGAATTTCTATTTTTTTTTATTTCATTGAAAGTGAGAAAACTATTTCCAGGAACTGGAGATATTTGCAGTCAAGCAAGCTGCCCTCCCACCAGAAAATGATGAATATTAAGCCCACTCCACTATCCACCCCTCCCCTGCATATTTAATACCCCCTACCACCCTGGAAGTCATGTACTGGGTTCCCTTCATTTATCCCAATTTCCCCTTTTACATGTTAGTGTTCTTCCTCCCGCCCCAGCTCCCACCATCTCTGCAGAAAAGGAGTAATGAACAGAAATTACTGCTCTAGGTCTTACATGCTGAGCGGAAGATAGAACACCCACTTCCACCCACGGGACATCAAAGCTGTTGCTAATAGCACTGCCCACCCCTATCGCTGGAGGATGACTAGGGACCTCATTGCATTGCTTTGCCCAGGGGGCTATACTGCTGTTGAGATGGCCCTGCTTGCACTTGGCTGGTGAGCACACTACTTTGCCATACACCCACATACACACATACAGCATTTAAAAAAGAGTGTACAGTTTCAAGGGAATATATAAGGGGAAATAAGGAGCAAAAATTGTTAAGAATTAGGTAAGGGAGAGATGCATAAAGAGTGAATATACAGTAGGTAACACAACATCTACAAACAACATTTTCTATACATTTAATGCAAAATTACACCTGAATTTAACAAATCCATATGAATGGGGAATGTGGTAACAAATTTAAAAACCCTTTCATTTGGTTCATTATTTTGTTTTAATGCCTTTTAAACTTAATTAACTCATTAAACTGTAGGTTTATAAAGGTAAAGATAGATCTAGAATTCAATAAATTATTTGACCCTTCTAACATGTCTGGATGTTGTATTTTCTCTTAATAACAATGGATTATATAAGCAGCTGATTTAGGACTTAGAAATACAGATAACTGATGGTTACAAAATAGAAGGCTGAAATTAAAGCCATATCCATAAGCACCATATAATTAGAGGCCACTTCTCCTTTCTCCTCCTTGGTTTATCTGAAACAATAGGTGTCTCCCTTCCCTTATATACTTTGTTCACCACCATGGGTGGGAAGAACACACATACAGAGTAGTTCCTTTTAAAATAAAAACCATTTAATAACACATTACACTTACAAAATACAGTAGATATAAAGCATTATACTGTAAATCTCCACAGTGGCAAATAGCAGCAACATGGGGTGATCACTGGATGTCTTGAGATTGAATAGGGAACTTCTGATGAAGGTCAAATGAAGTCATAAACATGTTAAGCGTGGCTCTATTTGTGGACTTCAACTGATAATGTAGACTGCGGTGAATGGTATCTGGAACCAAGGTCTGACCAGTTTCCTCTTCCATCTGGGACTTCCAGTGATTATAGCAATCAGGATGCCAGTGTCGGAATTTTTACTGTCAGCAACTTAACTGCCAGTATCCATTACCCAACCTGTTCTTCCCACCCAGGGCTGGATTGGCCATCTGGCACTTCTGGAAAATGCCAGAAGGGCCAATGGCCTGTTGGGTCAGTCCAGCCACATTGAGAGCTGGGATGGCACGCAGAGTGCAGCTTCTGGCTCTGTATTTGCTCACCCCCACCCAACGTGCCTGTAGCAAAGATAGTTGTGGGCATGCTGCAAGGCTAGTCTTCCCTGACTCGTGGCAGTCGAGGCTGCACCTCCTGTAACGTATGCACACACATGATAAATTCCTGGGCTGAAAAGTAGTCTGAGTCCGTTCTTGTTCCACCCATGGAATTTCCGGTTGAAATTTCAACCACATCCATAAGCACCATTTAATTAGAGGCCACTCCTCCTTTCTCCTTCTTGGTTTATTTGAAACAATAGGTGTCCCCTTCCCTTATGTAGTTTGCAGCACAAGGGAAGGGAGACACTTATTGTTTCAAATAAACCAAGAAGGAGAAAGGAGGCGTGGCTTCAATTTTTACCGGAATTTAAGAAGATTAATAGAATATGTCATCTTTCTGGACATCAGGGGTTATTCAGAGGTTATTGTGCTGCCAGTGTGGCAGATGGAACATGTGCAGAGAGACTGAGATTTGGGTGGGTTACATTGTTTCTGTGCAGAGTCAATGCTAGCTGCTTTATTTTTACACTGCAATTTAGATTTCAGTTAAATATAACTAACCCAAATCTAATCTCTCTTCACATGTTACATCTGCTCCGCCTGCAGTGCAACATGGTTTTGCCCATTAGTGTGCTTTTTTTGTCTGATAACAACTCTTAATAACCCTCTACATACACAACAAAATACTTTTTTATGTTGATTATTGTCTTATTTATTGATATTGTGAAGGGCACAAGTTTTTTCCTTCAACTTCACTTTACGTGTAATTTCATATCTTTCATATGATCAACATGTTAATTTAGAGAGCTATTTTTGTTTTGCATTGCCTTTTTATCAGTTTTATCCAAGTGTTTTGTATGCAAAATGTAGCTACTTTTTTTGTTTAAAATAGAAGGCTATGAATAAAGAATTCTAAACAATTCTAGCTCAGAATTCACAGAAATATCATTAACATATTACACGGAACTGGGAAATCAGTAGTGGACAGCATGTTTACAGTACAGTGTTACTTCCATAAAACCATACTAGCCTACTCTCCCGGAAGCTGCGGGAGGCTCACGTTTTTTTGGGTAGTACCCCCGGAAGAGTAGGCAGGTCTTCTGCATCCTGCTCGCACCCTAGTGATGCAGGCAGGATGGAGAGATAATCTCCTGTATTCATGGGTCCGTGGGGTAGGGAAGGGGTTAAAATTAAGCAAATTGCATTATTTTAGCCCCGCCCCCTTCCTGCGGACCCGCAAATCGCTGTGTTTTCCGATGTGGGATTGGGGCTTGATGATGTCACAGCCCAGCCCCGACCCCCAAAGTCTCCTGCAGCGTCTCCTCTCCGGGCTTCTCCCAGAGAGGAGACATTCAAAGTAGGCAAGTATGCATAAAACTGCTCTACATAAAATAGTTATCTGAAAAAAACTTCACTTTGCCATAATAACAGAAGTTAAATGGGTAAATTTACTAAGGTGGGAGTGTTTTTAGAACTGGTGATGTTGCCCATAGCAACCAATCAGATTGTATCTATTATCTTCTAGAAGCAGCTAGATAAATGTTAAGTAGAATCTAATTGGTTGCTATGAGCAACATCACCAGTTCTAAAAACTTCCCACATTAGTAAATTTACCCCAATGTCTGACTTATGCAAAATAACACTTGAAAAAAATACAGAAACCCATTGGTACAATTGCTGTGTACTAAGGGGATTTTTTTTCTCCAAAACCACAGTTGTAGAAGCACAAGTTACTGTATGCATTTTATTTTATTTTTCAGTACACCTTGCCTACAATTCAGTAGTGCATGGATGTGGATCTATTATGCTATGAAGTTGTGTGCCATTAAGTAAAGAATGGAAGAATAATGTCAACAAAAAATCAAGTCTTAAAAACCAACGTCCCAGAGTAAGTGAAGAAATTGAAGCTAAAGGCATAAAATCAAACCTATAGCCCAGTCCTTAGAGGAATGAAAGAATAGTCTTTGGCACTTAATAATTAATAATGAGAATCTGTAGGGAGATCTGAAACATGCAGTAAGTGACCGGCAAATATTTCTGAGCTAGATCTACAAGGCAGAATAGATAAAACATGCCTAAAGCAAGTATAAAAAATAATACTCTTAGATGCTACAGTATGAGAAACATTTAAAAGATCTGATTTTGCCAAAGAAATTACTGTTAAGTACTGATTGACAAGTGCCATAGTGACTAGGACTATGGGTGACAGAAGTGTTTATTAATAATAACTAAGCAGTAATGAACACATAGGGGGAGATTTATCAAATCATGGTGAGAGATAAAGTGAAGAGAGATAAAGTACCAACTAATCAGCTCATAACTGTCATTTTACAGACTGTGCTAGAAATATCACAGTTTGAAACTACTGCAATTGATTGGTTATTTATCTCTTTCCACTTTATTGCTGTCCAATATTTTATAAATCTCCCCTATAATTAAACAAATATGGAAAATTAATTAATGTGTAATTGTGATGTAGTGAGAACTGAAACAAGATCCTCCCTTTTGCTAATGTGAATATTTTGTGTTAGTTCGATTTATGTCACATATGATTATTATACAGAAAGATTAGTGAAGTGGTCAAACATCTACTAAGTTGTCTTCTGTGATCAGTATAACAACTGGTTATGATCAGTCCCTGAGTCATGCCTAGTACCTAACAAATGCTATACCTACCTCCAACCTCCTCCCTCTCTCACTCTAAAATAACAGTAGCCCTGAGGAACAGGTTGTAAGTATGAGGTGGAGGTTAGTAGTATAGTAACTCTATTTTATTTATGATGAATCTCCATTGGCATAAAAATTAGCGCACTTCAGCATAATCTTCCCATCAACATAATCATTATCTGCTTCGTAGGTATAATAATTAACCCCACACCATCATATTAGCCTTCATCGGAATAATCATTAACCTCTAATCAGCATAATCATTGACCCATCATCATCAAATTACTAGCATATAATACATTTCAATTAGATAATCACAACATTAGAATAATCACTAACCCCTGATCAATTCAATATAATTACCCTATCAGCATAAACAGTTATCCCAAATACTCATTAACCCACCAAGAGACAAATCACCCCCTCATCATATGCAGAATAATCAACAACTTTCATCAGAAAAAATCACCCCATCAGCATAAATCTTAATCCCATTAACATAATCTTGATTCAAAACAGAATAATCATCCCCCCATCAGCATAATCACTAACCCCTAATCAGTACAATTGCCCAGTCAGCATAATAATTAAATCAGCACATCAGCATAATCACTAACCCCTGATCAGTATGGTTAACCCATCAGCATAATCATAAACCCAAGATCAGTAGAATTACCCCATCAATATAATCATTAACCGTTCATCAGAATAATCACTAATCCCTGATCAGTATAATTATTTATCTTTTATTTGTTTATTTATCAGCAATTTCTTTTATAGTGTAGCATATTCTGTTGCGCTTTACAATTAGAACAAAAGTTATAGAACAAAACTGGGCAAAAACAGACAGCTATAGAGGTAGGAAGGCCCTGCTGGCAAACTTACAATCTATAGGGAAATAGACATTGATACACAAGGATAGATGCTACCTATTGCATAATGGTCCACCAGATTGCTGGGTGATCATACCATACAACCTGTTAAGAACCTAGCAATGACAAAATATGTGAGGTTATGTGAACTGTACAGAGAGGATGTAATCAGATAGTGAAGCATTGAAGGTTATGTGGGTGGGTCTGGAATTTGATAAGGTTGCCTGAAGAGGTGAGTTTTCAGGGAACATTTAAAGGTTTGGAGACAAGAGGTGAGTCTTATTGTGCATGGGAGGGCATTCCGCAGAGTGGGGGAAGCCCCGATAAAGTCCTGTAATTTTGAGTGGGAACAAGTAATACATGTGGATGAGAGACACAGATCTTGTGCAGAGTGGAGAAGTCTGGTAGGGAGATATTTTGAGATGAGTGAAGAGATGTATGATGGTGCAGTTTGGTTAATAGCCTTGTATGTAAGTAAAAGTATTTTATATTTAACAGGGTAGAATACCGGTAACCAATGGGGGGACTGACAGAGCGGATCTGCAGATGAAGAGCATCAAGCAAGGAAGATTAAACTTGCAGCTGCATTTAAAATGGATTGAAGTGGTGAGAGCCTATGTTTGGGAAGACCAGTAAGGAGACTATTACAATAATTAATGCGGGAGATGATGAGTGCATGGATTAGAGTTTTTGCAGTGTCTTGTGCAAGATAAGGATGTATTTTGGATATGTTTTTTTAGGTGCATGTAACATGATTTAGAGACAGATTGGGGGAGATTCAAATGTTTGAAAAATTGGTTAGGTGTCTGTTTTTTACTGTCTATTAGATAGGAAAAAACAGACTCCCAACTGACTTTTCAAACATTTGAATCTCCCCCATTGAATGTGTGGAACAAAGGACAGTTTGGAGTCAAGGATGACACCTAGGCAGAGAACTTGTGGGGTAGGGTGGATAGTTGCATTGTCAACAGTTATAGAGATCAGCATAACCATTAACCCAGTTCATCAGCATACTCACTAACTGCTCATCATCATAATTACTAACCCCTAATCAGTATAATTATTCCATCAGCATAATCATTAACCCAGTCCATCAGCATAATCATTAACCACTCATTAACATAATAAAAATAAACTGCCATTTTGTATTGTCTTGTTCCTACAAACATTGTGATGTGACACTATCATGCTACTGTACTTCTCTTAGCGTTTTCATACAGTTACATCAAAAGCCTTAGCATATGGGCCCAAATGTATTAAGCCTTAAAAAGAGATAAAGTGGAGATGGATAAAGAGAGATAAATGACCAGCCAATCAGCTTCCTAACTTCCATGTCACAGGCTGTGTTTGAAAAATGACAGGAGCTGTTTGGCTGGACATTTATCTCTCTTTATCCGTCTCCCCTTTATGTCTTGTTAAGGCTTAATACATTTGAGCCATGTTGTGGAGAAACAAAGATCCCAAGCAGAAAGAGACAAGATACAGTATAATGATTAATGACCACCCCCCTATCATTTATTTTCAATTTGTGGATTGCTCGCTCCTCCAGAACCAATGGACTGCAACTTCCATTGGGCCCACTCATAAGCTTCAACATCCATTACTTAGCATTAAGAGAAGACAGAGGTGTAACTAGCATTCACAAATGGATGGATGGATGAGTTTGTGAGACTTTCTTTGACCTGTAAGCATGTCTCTCTTCCACTCTGCAAATAGAAGTACTTAGCCATAACCAAATAGAATAACTGTACCAGGGAAATCTGGAACTGGACGGGACTCAGGAAGGCTTTCTCCCAGCCTTTCTGGGAACTGGTTGGGACTCAAGAGAGCTTTCCAGTCAGTCTTTCTTGGACTGGACGGGACTCAGGAGAACTTTTGCTCAGCCTGTCTGGAACTGGACGGGACTCAGAAAAACTTTCCCTCAGCCTGTCGGGGTCCAGGTCAAGAGAGATCCTAATTGTGGGTGCAGGGTGGGCTCATATGTTGGCAACTTATGGAAGGAACTGTGGACTTAGAGGACAATATACACTGAAAACCCTGCTCCATGTTGTACAGTACATGCAAATGTTATTTACATAATGGGGGTAATTCCAAGTTGATCGCTGCAGGATTTTTTTTAGCAATTGGGAAAAACCATGTGCACTGCAGGGGAGGCAGATGTAACATGTGCAGAGAGAGTTAGATTTGGGTGGGGTGTGTTCAATCTGCAATCTAATTTGAGGTGTAAAAATAAAGCAGCCAGTATTTACCCTGCACAGAAACAAATAACCCACCCAAATCTAACTCTCTCTGCACATGTTATATCTGCCTCCCCTGCAGTGCACATGGTTTTGCCCAATTGCTAAAAAAAATCTTGCTGCGATCAACTTGGAATTACCCCCAATGATGGAAACATGTGTCCTTCTGTACTGTATGTAAGACTTCTGTCCTATGCCGCTGTGGTAACACATATGGGGGTTGTTTGAAGCACATTATTTTATCCTGAAGAAAGGAGACATAGGGTCTTAAAGAGTAAGAGTAGCTTTCCCATATTTCCTCTAGTGCATGCATGTATCAAAATGCTGTAATATAGAGTTTGGATGTCACTGGCATTCAAAGCTATTTTAGCGTGATACCATATGTTGCTATTAGAAAAAGGGGGACCACACACACTAAAATAGCATATGCATAATTAATTAAGGCCTATATGCAAAAAAAAATATTTTATTTTTTTCTGGCAAAGGTGATGCAGAAGCAAACAGTAAAAAACATCCCAGAAACCTGAATGAGAACATTAACTTAATAACAAAAATTTGAATAAAGGATGAGCACAGGGTCGGACTTGCACACGGGGCACAGGGGAAACCTCCGGTGGGCCCCACTGCTTGATGGCCCACCGTCTCCTCTAGGGACTATATTCCAGACTGTGTACTAATTATACATTATACATATATTACATTATACATTCTTGTTATTAATCTTGTACATTCTAATGCATACACTAGCAGTATTTGCTTATATGTTTATCAAGGGGCCCAGATCATGCACTCTTTAATAGTTAGTTAAGCCTCTGTAGTGACTGGCCACACTCCTAAGCATGGGCCCCTACCACTGCATCCCCCCGGTGGGCCCTTCATGCACCAGTCCGACACTGGATGAGCATATATTTAAATGCATAATTACAGTAAATGGGGAAAAATGGGGATTGAATATGAAATGATGGAGCAACATACAGTATAGTAGAGCAGTTATGTACACATTTTTCTGTGCTTTTGAAAGAACAAGTGACAGTCAAAGACTGCTCGAATCAAAAGCACCCCTGTGTTGTCTGGTAATGATCTGTGGATTTTTAAAAGTATCCTATTTTTCAGTCTTTTTTGATTGCCTGTTCCTCCAAACATTGTGATGTCACACTTTTATGTCACCTCTTTTACAGTTTTTAGACAGTTCCATCAACAGCCTTAGTATTAAAAGCGGAGAAACAGCTGTCCCAGGCAGAACAAGACTAGACGTGTTGATTTACAAAGAAAATGTGTGAAAAGTGATTTTTGCATAATTATAACTTCTTTTTAAAGCTAGAATTTGTATATGGGATGTTAAAACTGCAATATAATGGGTGAAAACTTTTCTTTGGTGTGTTTTATAGTTCATACAAAATGAAAATGTGTTGTCATAAAAGAATGGGTTATAAATAACACAGTGTTAAAAAATGTTACTGAATACTTTAAGATTGATAAGAAATAATGACTTAAGCAAAAATTGTGTTAACATATACAATATCCAATGTCAGTTTATTCAATGTCCAATTCTGCACTGACCCCATTGTTGAAAAGAGGTTTGTGATTCCGCACTAGTCAAAAGGGTTTTTCTTGTATGATTGCGTAATGCGTAATGTTTCTATGTTTCTATGATATCGTTAACCAGGACTGAACTAATCTCCGTGTATTAAGTTGGTGGTGCGCCCAAAGTCAGAGAAATATCTAGGAACAAATTTTGAGAAAAGAAGACTCTTGTGTGGGCGCACTCTTTACTTTTGGATAAGTGAGGTAAGTATTGCAGTATTAAAACATAACTTTTATTATTTTTCCATATAAAATTAGTTTTGGTATCCAACCATGAGCAGACAGATTTAACATACATTACCAAGTTAAAAAAGGGTGTGTGTTCTGGTTTGTCTATATCAATGATAGATAGGCAGAATAATGTAGACACCAACAGTACTACATCCGTGTTCCGCCACACTAGTACAAGCTGTGCTTGTATTAATGAGACCTAAATTGGTCTTAAGAACTTTAATATAATTAGGACCTCATGCGCCCAATTCACATTATCCTTATTGTGTAATTTTTTATACAATGCAGTGGCGGATTTAGGGGGGGGGGGCACCAAGGCACGTGCCCCCCCTGTAATTTTTAGTTGATTTTTGTGTTTTTATTTTATTTTGTGCGCACGCCGCAGCCCTCGCGGTGGCTTGGGGGCGAGGGGCTGCGGGGGCGCCACTGATTTAGTGCAGACTGACATGCGGACGTTTCCTCCCCTGCTGTTAGGAGGGACACGGAGGGCACAGTGCACGCCTCCCTGTGTCCCTCCTGGGTCTCCGGCGGCCGCGGGTCTCATAAAGGAAGTGCCGTTCGTGAGCACTTCCTTTATTAGAGTGACCCGCGGCCGCCGGAGACACAGGAGGGACACAGGGAGGCGTGCACTGTGCCCTCCGTGTCCCTCCTAACAGCAGGGGAGCGGGGGGAGCGGCGGCGGCGGAGGAAGCGGGGGGGAAGCACTGAGGGGGCATATCTGGCACTGGGGGGGAATATCTGGCACTGGGCATATTTGGCAGGGAGGGGGGGGGGAATATCTGGCACTGGGGGGAATATCTGGCACTGGGGGCATATATGGCACTGGGGGGGGGATATCTGGCACTGGGGGCATATGTGGCACTGGGGGGGAATATCTGGCACTGGGGCATATGTGGCACTGGGGGCATATATAGCACTGGGGGGGGATATCTGGCACTGGGGGCATATGTGGCACTGTCGGGGAATATCTGGCACTGGGGGCATATGTGGCACTGGGGGGGTATATGTGTACCTGGCACATGGGGGGGGGCTATATTTGGCACTGGGGGCATGTGAGTACCTGGCACCGTGGGGGAATATCTGGCACAGGGGACATATGTGGCACTGGGAGCACAGCCCTAGCAACAAGGACTACCTCCTAGCAACGAGCATGACACCCAGTGCATGAAACCCCTGGCAACGAGCATGACACCCAGTGCATGAAACCCCTGGCAACGAGCATGACACCCTGAGCATGAAAACCCCTGGCACCGTGCATGGAACCAAGAGCATGAAACCCCTGGCAACGAGCATGACACCCAGTGCATGAAACCCTTGACAACGAGCAGGTATTTGAAAAGTAATTAGAAGCCTTACTGTAGGACTTAATGTGTAATGGGCATTACGGTGTGTGGCATAATGTATCACGGACATTGCGGTGTGTGTCATAATGTGTCACAGGCATTACGGTGTATGGTATACTATATCGCTGGCATTGTGATATGTGGTATAATGTCTCAGGGTCATTGCAGTGTGTGGCATAATGTATCACGGACATTGCGGTGTGTGTCATAATGTGTCAGGCATTACGGTGTGTGGTATACTATATCACGGGCATTGTGGTATGTGGTATAATGTCTCAGGGTCATTGCAGTGTGGCATAATATATAACGGGCATTGCGGTGTGTGGCATAGGGTATAACGGGCATTGCGGTATGTGTCACAGGCATTACGGTGTATGGTATACTATATCACGGGCATTGTGGTATAATGTCTCAAGGTCATTGCAGTGTGTGGCATAATGTGTCACAGGCATTGTATGTGCTATAATGTATCGGGCATTGCAGTGTGTGGTATAATGTATCACGGACATTGCAGTGTGTGTCATAATGTGTCACAGACATTGTATGTGCTATAATGTATCAGGGGCAGTGCAGTGTGTAGCATAATGTATAACGGGCATTGCAATTCCTGTCATAATGTGTCACAGGCATTATAGTGTGTGGCATAATGTGTCGGGGGCATTACGGTGTGTGGCATAATGTGTCGTGGGGCATTACGGTGTGTGCATACTGTGTCATGTGCATTATTGTGTGTGGCATAATGTCTAAGGGCCATTGCAGTATGTGGCATAATGTATACTGGGCATTACTATAAGGAGGAAAAATGACAAATAATGTAAGGGGCATGAATCAGGATTATTTTTCTTTCCTGTGGTGGCCAACGTCTGGGCGTGCAGGTTGCAAAACTGGGGTATAAGGTAGTCTTTTCCTGCAATACCACGCCCATTCCAACGAAGCCACGCCCATTCCAACGAAGCCACGCCCCTTATGGTGCCCCCCCCCCCTGTAATTTTTTTCTGGATCCGCCCCTGATACAATGTGTCCACATTGACTGATGACTGAATAAAGAAGTCTACTTACTATTTCAATATTTTTATGTTTCACACGTATCTGTTGGTGAATATGGAGGGTTTTTCAGGTAAGTTAGGAAGACGCAGTGGTGATACTGCTGTTAGTGTTATGTCAGAAATGTTTGTACCGTATAACGAGTGCAGTAATACGGTACATTATTCTGCCTATCTATCACTGATAAAGACAAACCAGAACACACTCCCTTTTTTAACTTTATTAATGTACATTATGTTAAGTCTGTCTGCTCACGTTTGGATACAAAAACTAATTTTATATGGAAAAATAATAAAAGTTATGCTTTAATACTGCAATACTTACCTCACTTATCCTAAAGTAAACATGAGTGTGCCCACACAAGAGTCTTCTTTTCTCAAAATTCATTCCTGACTCCATTGTTGCCAATCCTTATTTTGTGATGTCACGCTGTTATTTTTGCATTAGTGTGCTTGTTATTATAGTTTAGCGCCTCAAGATTGAGGCAACTAAGGAAGAACAAATTGTACAGTACATGATTGTAGAGCTCAGTGCACATGGCTATCCTTTCCTGAAAGTAGTTTGGCCTGATAATGCTCTCAAATACATTTCTCATGGGACAAAAAAATCTTATGAACCTCAAAGTGTAAACACAGGGGTGTAACCTTGGCAGAGCAAAATGGGAAACCACTTAGGATGTTCATGTAACTGAATCAAGGTGTCTACTGGGCCATGTTGGAGGCATAACCACAACCTGCTCTGCATTTTTACCATTGATAATAATGTGCATGCCGATGCTAACGAGAGGCAGGCTTTGTTGGGGGGGCATTGCCCTGCTTCTAAGGCTAACCTGGGCGCATGCCAGGCCACTCAGACTGGCCCACATCAGGCCTATGTAACTTGTTTTGTTTTAACAGAGGATGAGGCCGTGTGTAGACACCAGGTGTGTACCCTCCTCTCCACGGTGTAGTAGGCTCTGGCACTGTGCCAGAGACTACTGCGCATGCACAGGTCTTTAGAAACATGGTGCTCGCCATGTTCTGGAGAATAATTACACTACTGCACATGCGCGGCGGCCACTTTGCCAGTGATTTTTGCTATGACTGCAGTGTCCGACGTGGAACTCTGTAAAGATAAGTATTAAAAACATGTGTACAGTGGTGGTCATTCCGAGTTGTTCGCTAGCAGTTTTCGTTTGTAGCGCAGCATTTAGGTAAAAAAGCGGCACTTCTGCGCATGCGCATGTGCAATGTACTTTCACAAAATCCAAAGTAGTTTCACACCAGGTCTAGCAACGCTTTCCAGTCGCACTGCTGGCCGCAGAGTGATTGACAGGAAGTGGGGGTTTCTGGGAGGTAACTGACCGTTTTAGGGAAATGTGTGTAAAAACTCAGGCGTGTCAGATACAAACGCAGGCATGCCTGGGGAAACGCAGGCGTGGCTGGCCGAACGCAGGGCGTGATCGTGACGTCAAAATAGGAACTAAACAGTCTGAAGTGATCGCAAGCTAGGAGTAGGTCTGGAGCTGCTCAGAAACTGCACAATCTTTTTTTGTAGCCGCTGTGCGATCCTTTCGTTCGCACTTCTGCTAAGCTAAGATACACTCCCAGAGGGTGGCGGCTTAGCGTTTGCACAGCTGCTAAAAGCAGCTAGCGAGCGAACAACTCAGAATGAGGGCCAGTGTGTGAAGTGAGGGCCCTTCTGGACCCAGGGGCACATGTGCACTGCACACATTGTATCCATTATAGAAACACCAATGTGCCTCACTCTTCTCTAAGCACTCCTGCATTTGATACAGTTCAGGACTCATTTTCATAGTTGTCCCAGGCGATAAAGTTTTAATTACAGTTAATTTCAGGGGAGAGTTAATAGTTGAGCGGAGTTTTATATCACTGCAATTTTACTTGACTTTTACAGTCCTTTTAGATGGCAGTGATAGAGTTTTGTTTATAAATGACCACCTTGCTTCTGGTATTTTAGCAATTTGTAACACAAGCTCCTTGCCTGAAATGGTTCATGGGACATATGTAATAGAGTCTAAATAGAGTTTTATTTTATATATATATATATATATATATACAGGGACGTAGGTCCGGCACTCCCGGTAAACACAGCATATAGGCAGCGGTGCCCGCACAAGCAGGGTAAAATAGAGATCTAGAAGGTGCGGCACTCAGCAAAAACACAGCTCAGGAGATAACAGGGTTATGTCAACGTTTCAGTGATATTTACACTATCGTCAGGATATAACAAATAATACACAGATTCTTACCTTTATACCATACACCCTGTGAATGACCATACCGAGTTTCAGGATTATGCGCCCATTCAGTGTCCTTAGTCAATGACGTCAGACCGTGTGACACAGCACCGGAGAATGATGGAGTGACACAGTCCATCACCATAACAACAGACGCTGAGGAAATAATAAATGCTTAAGTCTAAGAACACTGCATCATCTCACTTAATCCCGCACAACAATATGCTTATATACAAACTTGCAACATGTGCATCATGTAAGACAACATATTAAAGACTTATAAAAATGCTGCAGTATCATAGGCTGAAGAAGCCTAAAAAGCCACAAGTGTATCAAAAGTATGACAATATCAGTTTCATTTAACCCCTTAGGGGATAGAACATCTAGGCTGTGTATCCACCGCACTTCACACTTAAGGAGTAATAGGTTACGATCTCCACCATGGAGAGACTGCGGGACATGATAGATCATTCTGTAACGGATGCTCGCAAAGCTATGTCACGCTTCTACAAAATGGCGAGCAACCGGCTGGTCACTTTGCCCACCAGAGAGAGCTGCCCTGATGGTAGATCGATGTCCTAATGTTCTCTCGTTGAACTTACATTGCGTTTTGCCTACATATGATAGGCCACAAGGGCATATGATCTGATATATAACATAAGTGCTGTTACAAGTAAGATGATGCATAATTCTAAATTTCCTACCGGAAAGAGGATGGCAGAATTCATTACCAGGAATCAAATATCTACAGGTAACACATGGCCATCTAAAGCATCCTGTCTTTTTATCAGTTAAAAAATGTTTAGAAATCATTCCTTTCTGGGAAACCTTCACTAAAAAATCCCGGAGACTCTTTCCTCTGGAATAACATGGCATGATACGTGTCTCTTTTAGGGGCAAAATCTTGACATCTAAGAAATTATTTGCATGCTTATCAAGTCTCATGGTAAATTTAATAGGGCTATTGGTCATATTATGATTGCTGATGAGGTCACAAAGTGCTGCTTTAGTACCTGACCAGACAATAAATAGGTCGTCAATGTAGCGTGTGTAAAACAGCACTTGTGCAGCTATCTCTTGTCTACCAAAAAAGATATCCTCTTCAATACCAAACATGTATGCATTCGCATATGCAGGTACCATGGCCACTTCCATGGCGCAGCCAGACACCTGCAGATAGAAGGCACCATCAAATAAAATTATTATTTTTTGTCAATACAAATTCCAATAACAATACACAGAACTGGGCAAAGCTAGCTGGATGATTTCCATAATCAGTGAGGAGTTTCCTGGCATCAAATAAGCTGACATTGTGTGGTATCATAGTGTATAGACTATAAACATCCACACATGCGAGCCAGCACTCATCACTGATGCCTTGCAACAAATTCAACTTATTTAAGAACATGGTAGTGTCCAACAGGTAATTCTTATGGGACTGAATAATCGGTTGCAAAACTGTGTCTAAGAAGACCGCCACAGGTTGTGTCAAGGAACCTCTTGCTGCGATGATTGGACGACCAGGTTGTGGAACAATACCCTTATGCACTTTAGTAAGTGTGTACATTAGTGGTACCAGTGAGAATTCAGGTAGAAGTATTTCAAATAGATGAGAATCAATAACTTTATTGTTCAAAGCAGAAGTTAATAGTTCTTTCAATTCCAGTTTAAAGGTAGATGAAGGATCACCGGGGAGTAGTCTATAGACCGATGCATCACCCAATTGCCTCATAATTTCTGTTTTATAGTCTGTGAGGTCTTGCAAGACAATTGAGCCACCTTTATCCGCAGGGCAGATGAAAAGTTGGGTATTATTCTGCAAAGATTTTAACGCAGCTCTCTCTGTAGGGCTCAAATTGGGATGGATTGGAGGAGCAGAGTTACATCTTTGGTTTACTTCATGATAATTCTCATGGAGGTCTTCATACTTGTATTTGCAGAGACTGGTTCAAACACTGACCGTTTCTTTAATTTATGCATTTGGTCAGGGACCATAGATTTTTGTTCAGCCAATACATTTTCAGGTTTGTTGAAGTACTCCTTTAACATAAGCTGTCTATTAAGCCTGTGTTTTTCAATTTGCCATTGAAAATTGTCAAAACCCACACTGGGAACAAAAGATACCCCCTTCTAGAGTAAACTGCATTCACTAGATTATAACTCATAGGAAGAAAGATTAAAAATTACTTCTGCTTGGGGAGAGGTGGTCTTCGACCACGTCCTCTTCCTGCGGTTTTGCCCTCCTCGATGGGTGTATTTGAGTTTAGTTTTTTTACTCTGGAACGAGTAGAGGTCCCTAAAGGTACACCCGAACGTTCATTCTCACTATTAGAACTTGCACCCTCATAGGATGACTCAGTGTCAATAGCGGATTTTTAGTACCTCCGTCTTAAAAAGGTCTCCTTAATTCATTAGACTTTCCCCAAAACAACCACTGGTACACACGATGATGTTCATAGTCTAATTCCACCTTAGGCAGCTTATCTTTTTTTAAATGAATGAGGTCCTTCTTATAGGTGGCAATCTGATTATTTAACTTAGCCAACCAGTAGGTTTCCTCATCCACAGTTAAGGTAGATAAATGTTTTCCTTTAAATGCTGTAATCTTCTCCTTTGTCAATGAAAGTTTCTTTTTAGACTGTTCCACCACTAAGAGCATCAGGTCTAAAGAAAATTTATTAAGAATTGCATAGAATTGCAAGAATTTTTTACATAATAAAGGGTCATAACGCTCCCAATCATGGGACATTTTTTCATTCTAAAACCCCTAGGGATCCTATTGGCACAGTAATAATCACTGATAGAGATGCCATGTAGTTGGAAATCAACCACATATTTTTTAATCTAAGCAAATTTCTATAAATAATGTCACAAGTGATAGCATCAGCTTGTTATTTCATATATTCTTCTCTGCAAATGCAAGTATTAAGACCATTAAGATTTCCCACTGGTACCACTAATGTACACACTTCCTAAAGTGCATAAGAGTATTGTTCCACCACCTGGTCATCCAATCATGACAGCGAGAGGTTAATTGATGCTACCTGCGGCGGTCTTTTTAGACACAGTTTTGCAACCGATTATTGAGTGCCATAAGAATTTCTTGTTGGACACTACCATGTTATTAAATAAGTTGAATTTGTTGCAAGGCATCAGTGATGAGTGCTGGCTCGCATGTGTGGATGTTTCTAGTCTATACACTATGATACCACACAATGACAGCTTATTTACAGCTATCTATCGCCCTCCTGGGCAACCTAAAAAAACTATTTCTAGAAGATTTTTCTGCCTGGCTCCCACACTTCTTATCCTCTGACATCTTCACCATCATTATGGGCGATTTCAATATAGCTCTTGACTGTCCACAATCCGTTCATGCATCGAAACTCCTCTCTCTAACCTCCTCTCTTGGCCTAACCCAATGGTCCGACTCCTCCACTCACCAGGAGGGCCACTGCCTTGATCTTGTGTTCACCAGGCTCTGCTCAGTTTCCAAATTCATTAACACTCCTTTCCCTCTCTCTGATCACAACTTGATCACCTTCACAATCTCTTCTATTACTTTAAATTCAAGGACACTAAAACCAAGCAAGCCTCCTCAAACCCGCAGAAATACTAACAATATAAATTTTCAACAACTTTCCACTTCTCTGCAACAACTTCTCTCACCAATCTCTACATTCACCACACCTGACACTGCTGTATCCCACCTGCACCAGACCCTAGAGAGTGCCCTTGATGAAGTGGCTCCAGCTACCCATCACACTCCACGTAGGCTTAGATGCCAACCATGGCACTCTAAATCAATAAGACACCTACAAAAACTGTCACGTAAAGTAGAACGTCAGTGGTGGAAATCTCAGAATCCAAGTGACTTTTTCACATATAAGACTACCTACCACTCCTATCGTAAGACCCTGGACACTGCCAAACAAACATATTTCCAATCTCTCATCTCTTATCATGCCACCAACCCCAAGTGACTTTTTAATACATTTAAATCACTTATTTACCCGCCCTCATCTCCCCCAATAGCTACTATCAGTGCACAAGAACTTGCTTCCTACTTGAAGGATAAGATTGATAAAATCCAAGATTAAATGGTATGCTTTAACTCAGCCAGTGACCTGCTCAATTCCCTACCTGAACCCTCTGGCACTTTCTCTTCATTTGATCTCACAAGTGAAGATGACGTATCAACACTCTTTTCATCTTCCTACTCCACTACCTCTCCTCGTGATCCTATACCCTCACAGGTCAGTAAAACTTTGTTTCCTGTGCTTATCCCAAACTTAACTAAAATCTGTAATCTCTATCTCTCTCTACTGGTATCTTTCCCTCCCTGTTTAAACATGCATTGATTACTCCCATTCTAAAAAAACACAACTCTGATCCAAATACACTCTCTAAGTACCGTCCCATTTCTCAGCTATCCAGTCTCTCCAAACTACTTGACAGACTTGCCTATACTCGCCTTACAAACTTTCTTAACTCCCACAACTTATTGGATCCACTTCAGTCAGGCTTTCGTGCCCAACACTCCACAGAGACGGCACTGACCAAAGTAGTGAATGATCTAGTCATTGCTAGATCAAAAGGCCATTACACACTACTTATTCTTCTAGATCTCTCTGCTGCTTTTGACACTGTTGACCACTCTCTTCTCATACAAACACTACAATCTCTTGGTCTTCAGGACACAGCCCTTACTTGGTTCTCATCCTACCTATCTAATCATTCTTTAAGTGTTCACTTCTCTGATTCTACCTCCTCTTCTCTACCTCTATCAGTTGGAGTACCGCAAGGCTCAGTCTTAGGTCCTCTGCTTTTCTCAATATATACCTCCTCTCTTGGTAAACTAATCAGCTCCTTCGGATTTCAGTATCATTTGTACGCTGATGATAATCAAATCTACCTATCCTCCCCAGATTTATCATCATCTGTATTGGCTCGTGTCACTGGATGCCTGCCTGCCATTTCATCTTGGATGTTATCTCGCCACCTCAAACTCAACATTTCCAAAACAGAATTAATTATTTTCCCACCAGCTAAGAGTAGTTACAAACCTGATATCTCCATAACTGTTGACAATGCAACTATCCATCCTACCCCACAAGCTCGCTGCCTAGGTGTCACCCTTGACTCTGAACTGTCATTTGTTCCACACATTCAATCTGTCTCTAAATCATGTTACATGCACCTTAAAACATATCCAAAATACGCCCTTATCTTACACAAGACACTGCAAAAACTCTAATCCATGCACTCATCATCTCCCGTATTGATTATTGTAATAGTCTCCTTACTGGTCTTCCCAAACATAGGTGTGCGCAGGGGGGGTGCCTGGTGCGCACAGGCACCCCCTAATGTCTGGCACCCCGATCTCACATGCCTCATGCAGGGATCGCCGAGCTGGCTGATTACTGTCCCCTCTGTGCTGCACCCTGTCAGGACTGCATTACAGACCGGATACCTGGGTTAATCAAGGGTGCCACTGCCACCGGCTTTCAAATTCCCAGCTCCACCACCATGTACAAAAACAGCGTGATGTGACGTGATTACGTCATGCTGCTCACATGCCCACCCGTCACACCCGCTACACGCCCACCTCAATCCTTCTATTCTATGCCAACGCCAGCCACTGATGAGGAGCAGCAAGCAGCCAGCGTTCCTCTTAGGAAGACAAATTCAATACTGGCAGGCGCCGGCAGCAGCATTGACACATCACTCGTTTTTCCAGCAGCAGCAGTACTAGTCTGCGACTGTCAGTGAGTGACTGACTTGTAAGTAAGCTGCTGCAGCTTGCAGGGGAAAGAGAGGGGGAGCCAGACCAGGTTGAGGAGGAGCACTGTAATTGCAGTGAGTGCCATCAGGGGTGTTTGTTTGGTGCACACCACAACATCTGACAATGTATCTGCTTTATTAGGATTGGTACAAAGGTGGAAATTTTATATGCGTTGACCATCAATAGATGGTGCTAGACACGCCCAAAAGGCGGTGCTAGACACACCCCTCCGATGGTGCACCCCCTAATAAAATGTGCTGCGCACGCCAGTGTTCCCAGACATAGGCTCTCACCACTTCAATCCATTTTAAATGCAGCTGCGAGGCTAATCTTCCTCGCCAGACATTCTTCATCTGCTGATCCGCTCTGTCAGTCCCTCCATTGGTTACCGGTATTCTACCGTGTCAAATATAAATTACTTTTACAATACAAGGCTATTAACCAAACTGCACCATCATACATCTCCTCACTCATCTCAAAATATCTCCCTACCAGACCTCTCCGCTCTGCACAAGATCTGCGTCTCTCATCCACATGTATTGCCTGTTCCCACTCAAAATTACAGGACTTTACCGGGGCGTCACCCACTCTGTGGAATGCCCTACCACGCACAATAAGACTCTCCTCTAGTCTCCAAACCTTTAAACGTTCCCTGAAAACTCATCTCTTCAGACAAGCCTACCAAATTCCAGACCCACACACATAACCTTCAATGCTTCAATGATTCCAGACCCACACACATAACCTTCAATGATTCCCTCTGCACAGTCCACATATCCTCACATTTTGTCTTCCAACATTGCTGGGTGATCATATCATACAACCCATTAAGAACCTAGCAATCTGGGGAACCATTATGTAACAACGGGTAGCATCTATCCTTGTGTATCAATGCCTATTTCCCTATAGATTGTAAGCTTGCGGGCAGGGCCTTCCTACCTCTATGTCTGTCTGTCTTTGCCTAATTTTGTTCTATAACTGTTGTTCTAATTGTAAAGCGCAATGGAATATGCTGTGCTATATAAGAAACTACTGATAAATAAATAATAATAAATAATAATTTGCTGTCAGGAAACTCTTCATTGATGATGGAAATCATCCAGCTAGCTGTGCTCAGTTCTGTGTATTGTTATTGGAATTTGTATTGACAAAAAAACATTTTTATTTGATGGTGCCTTCTATCTGCAGGTGTCTGGCTGCGCCATGGGAGTGGCCATGGCACCTGCATATGCAAATGCATACTTGTTTGGTATTGGAGAGGATGTCTTTTTTGGAAGACAGGAGATAGCTGCACAAGTGTTGTTTTACACACACTACATTGATGACCTACTTAATGTCTGGTCAGGTACTATAGCAGCACTTTGTGACCTCATCAGCAATCATAATATGACCAATAGCCCAATTACATTTACCATGAGACTTGATAAGCATGCAATTGATTTCTTAAATGTCAACATTTTGAAAAAAGATGGGGTACTGTCTACCACTGTATTTCATAAAGAGACAGATATAAACACACTATTGCATGCACGTAGCTGTCATCCAAATAGCCTCAAACACGGATTACCCTATTTACAAATTATTCGAATTTTGAGGATTAATTCCAATAAAACTGCGGCATCTGACCAATTTAATGCTGTAATTATGAAATTTTAAGAAAGTGGGTATCCATTGAGGAGGCAATTAGAAACCAAGGATTCTGTATTATCGTTATCAAGAGAGGATTTATTTAAAAAAAGTAGTTACACCCGATGTCCATAAAAGGTTACCATGGGTTAATAAATTCAATGTTTGATCTAGTGATGTTAACTGTATAGTTAAATCTAATTGGCCCATAATTTCTACAGATGAAAGTCTGTCCCTAAGAGAGACACTTATCATGCCATATTATTCCAGAGGAAAGAGTCTCCTGGATTTTTTAGTGAAGGTTTCCCAGAAAGGAATGATTTATAAACACCTCTTAACTGATAAAAAGACAGGATGCTTTAGATGTCCAAGTGTTACTTGTAGATATTTGATTCCTGGTAATGAATTCTGCCATCCTCTTTCCGGTAGGAAATTTAGAATTATGCATCATCTTACTTGTAACAGCACTTATGTTATATATCAGATCATATGCCCTTGTGGCCTATCATATGTAGGCAAAACGCAATGTAAGTTCAACGAGAGAATGTCGGGCCATCGATCTACCATCAGGGCAGCTCTTTCTAGTGGGCATAGTGACCAGCCGGTTGATCGCCATTTCATAGAAGCGCGACATAGCTTGGTGAGCATCCATTACAGAATGATCAATCATGTCCCGCAGTCTCTCCATTGTGGAGATCGTAACCTATTACTCCTTAAGTGTGAAGCACGGTGGATACACAGCCTAGATGTTCTATCCCCTAAGGGGTTAAATTAAACTGATAATGTCATAATTTTGATACACTTGTGGCTTTTTAGGCTTCTTCAGCCTGTGATAGTGCAACATTTTTGTAAGTCTTTAATATGTTGTCTTACATGATACACATGTTGCAAATTTGTATATAAGCATATTGTTGTGCGGAATTAAGTGAGATGATGCAGTGTTCTTGGATTTAAGCATTTATTATTCCATCAGCATCTGTTGTTATGGTGATTGGTTGTTTCACTCCGTCATTCTCCGGCGCTGTGTCGCGCTATATGACGTCATTGACTAAGGGCACAGAACGGGTGCATAATCCCGGAACTCGGTGTCATCATTCACAGGGTGTATGGTATAAAGGTAAGAATCTGTGTATTATTTGTTATATCCTGATGATAGTGTAAATTACACTGAAAAATGTTGACATAACCCTGCTGTCTCCTGAGCTGTGTTTTTGCTGAGTGCCGCACCTTCTGGATCTTTCTGTTTCTCTCTCTATAATATAAATATATATATATATATATATATATATATATATATATATATATATATTCTAGAATAAGAGGCAGCACTCAGAGACTTGGAAGATCAACAAGCATGTATAAAAAGTGCTACATCAACATTTCGGGGACCACCGTCCTCTTCGTCAGGATAAATGTTGATCCTGATGAAGGGGACAGTGGTCCCCGAAATGTTGATGTAGCACTTTTATACATGCTTGCTGATCTTCCAAGTCTCCGGCTGCCGCCTCTTATTCCACTTTATTTATCTAGGGGTTCCCCCCTGGGGAGGGCACCGGAGCGGGACAGTCCCCAAGGGGATTCCTGGAGTGCTAGAGCTACTGTATATATATATATATATATATATATATATATATATAGTCACGAACATAGGCGGCACTCACGGGACCTTTTCAATCAGGAATCATAAAGAAGACAACAGAGACTCCTCTCTGATCAACGTTTCGGTTGTATTTAACCTTCGTCAGGATCACAATATATATATATATTTATACAATACAAGTGTGACCCGTGAGTGCCGCATGTTTTGTATTTATACATATGGGGCCTGACTGACCTGACAGGGCACCATGGCAAGTAACTACATTTAGCATTGGAATGTCGGCATTTTTCATATTATATATACATATATACATGTGAGTTAGCTATGCAAAACCATCGCTGGAGATCCCGGCAGTCAGCGTACCGACTGCGGGATCTGGGCATCAGATTGCCAGCAGAGGGAGGGCAAACGCATCTAGCCCCTTGTGGGCTCGGAAGAGTGTCGTGGACACCCACGGGTGGGAATAGTCCCTGCTAGTCAGCATGCCGACTGTGTTAAATAATAATCATAATAATGAAACAGCTAGAACACTAAAGAGGTAATAACACTAAAAAAAAGCAACCGAGGCCAATATGATCGTTCAGGCCTCTCGGATGCACTGTATCCAATCTATGAATCCATTGAGATTCCAATTGCAGCAATCGTCTGCCACGATCCCCCCCTCTTTGGCAGAGGCTGAAGACGATTGCTGCAATATGATTATTATTTAACACTTGTATACAAGTGTGGCATTATTGCCATTTTAGAGTAGTGTTTGCTAGCACTTTCTGGGTAGAATTAAATAGGTATTTATCCTGTATATGCCAATTGACATGTGTATTTATGGCATGTAGTCTAAAACATCATTGTATACTATATGGTTGTTAGCCATTGGTATACTAATTTATATATTAGACAATATGATGTAACTCTTGCTTAGCACTTCACTATGTTTCAAAAGTATGTATTCCGTTGCCTTGGTGATGGGGAGCACAATGATGACGGAGCCTAGGTGCATGTCATCGTCTGAGTGCCGGCCGGAGCGGGCGGGTGATCCGCCTCCCGGAAGACGCCAGTCACTGGGGGATCTACGGTTGCTATAAAGGTATGTTTTGTTCACTTGTCTGTATGCTGACCTGACGAAAGTGCTACAATAAAAGCACTGAAATGTTGTCGATCTTTATGCTGGTTCAAGACTGATTTATTTAAGACGCTTGGAGTGCCGTACCATCCACCTGTTGCTGCTGTCACTTCCTCGTTCAGGTACCCGGCGCATAAGTATCACTGACGGGAGAGCCGGACCACCAATTGTATGTATATATATATATATATATATATATATATATAAAAAATGAAGAAGTGCTTAGTTTAATGGAATAACATCCAACATCCTATATATATATATATATATATATATATATGTGCCAATAGAGGAATGGGCGCACTTGGGTTGTTTTTCCACCCAATATTCAACGGGGAAAAACAGCAGTCTCCCTAAGATATTTACTCCTAATTTGTGAGCATAAAACCACATTTAACATGTTCCATGTAAAATTTATTACAACATAAAAGCAATGATACAAAACGGTATAGTATCTCTTCTTGCAGATAACACCATATAGTACAGAGGACCAGTTGAAATAACTTTGATAGATTCCTCCTTCTCCTTTGACAATTCGGAGATTTGATGTTTATGAACAAATAACCCGACGCGTTTCGTCTTACTCTAAGACTTCATCAGGGGTATGTCTCTAGTGCTTGATAAATACTGTTAGCGCATCAATAAAATGGCAATTACGTATTCTGGATACTTGAAAAAACCACACACCGGTGGGGTACACAGGTGAAAGTTAGATTAAGCCTTATGGTTAAGTGCTTGAATAACAAGTTCAAACGCATAGGCCTGAACGCAAGTTCAAATAGGTATGTGACCTTATGATTCAGGGATTTGGATAACAAGTTCAAATACACAGGTCTACCACAATTTCATATGCGTGTGTAACCTTGCCAGCAGCTACAATAGCTTCAAGTCACAACCAGTGTAATGCATTTAACCATAAGGCTTAATCTAACTTTCACCTGTGTACCCCACCGGTGTGTGGTTTTTTCAAGTATCCAGAATACGTAATTGCCATTTTATTGATGCGCTAACAGTATTTATCAAGCACGGCACTCAGAAGACTTGTGAAAACTTCAATGCAGTGTAATCAGTACGGCCAACGTTTCGGGGACCACCTCCCCATCTTCAGGACAAGTGTACAGTGTCAAACAAACAAATTTATAACAATGAACTTACCCCCCTAACCAGTTTCCCCGCCAGCGTCATTCACGGCCGCGTCTCCCACGCTCTCAGCCCGTCGTCCACAGCGCATCACATGATGCGGACCACATGATGCGGAAGTGACGTCACGGCGCCTGGCCGGGCCGCGTTACCATGGTGACCCTGGTTACAACAACAAGAACAAACACATGCAGGGTTATCAGACTCGATCATACAGTGTTCCAGTGCATCAGGTCCACTAGGGACATTATTATATTAAAAATACATATTATAATAGATTAAAACCAATACAGTGACTATGTAAAACATACAGTTCAGAGATCCCTGGCCAACAGGGAACTACATATGTGCAGATAGATAATCGAACAAGACTGTTAACCCCTGCACCTTGCAAGTCAATCCACATTAAACAAACCTAATTAAAAAAACATCATAGAAATGCATCATAAGAGTGCAACCCCAATTAAAAAATATATATTCAGGCAGCCTGTGCTATTCTCCAAGGCGATCATCAACTCCACCACAATTACATCAGCTACACGAGAGGGAGAAGTATTAGGGACTTAGTGGTGAAGACAGACCTGTCAAAATTAAAGAACACCCCTACTAATTTTCTGACACGTAAAAATGGGTGTTTTAAGTGCACAGGATGTACAACCTGTTCACACATGTCCCCAGGGGATAACATCCCCCATCCCTATAGTGGTAAAAAATTCCCTATAAAATGGCCGTTAACGTGCTACTCGAAATTCGTAGTGTATGCCATAATATGCCCCTGTGGGCGTTATTATATCGGCAAGACTGAATGCCAGTTCTAAGTCAGGATGGCGCAGCACAGGCAAGCCATCAGGAACGCCCTGGCATCAGGTAGTGGGGAGCAGCCTGTGGCACGCCACTTCTTGGAATTTAAGCATGGGATGGCCACGTTCAAGCATAGGATCATAGACCATGTTCAGGCATCACAGCGAGGTGGCAATAGGGGTAAACAGCTCCTACAACTGGAATCTATGTGGATCCATAGGCTAAACACTTTCAAACCAGGAGGGTTAAATGAAAGCCTTGGTTTGATTAATTTTTTATGAATTTAGAGCAGACAGTGAGCTTTAGGTGCAGTAGGAGTTTTAGGTTTCCTATATGTGTCCTAAAATTATGTTGGAGAAGTTCTAGTAATGGTAACTATAGCTAGGTCAAAAATATAAAGATGTAATTGTGGTGGAGTTGATGATCGCCTGGGAGAATAGCACAGGCTGCCTGAATATATATTTTTTAATTGGGGTTGCACTCTTATGATGCATTTCTATGATGTTTTTTTAATTAGGTTTGTTTAATGTGGATTGACTTGCAAGGTGCAGGGGTTAACAGTCTTGTTCGATTATCTATCTGCACGTATGTAGTTCCCTGTTGGTCAGGGATCGTCTGAACTGTATGTTTTACATAGTCACTGTATTGGTTTTAATCTATTATAATATGTATTTTTAATATCATAATGTCCCTAGTGGACCTGATGCACTGGAACACTGTATGATCGAGTTTGATAACCTTGCATGTGTTTGTTCTTGTTGTTGTAACCAGGGTCACCATGGTAACGCGGCCCGGCCAGGCGCCGTGACGTCACTTCCGCATCATGTGGTCCGCATCATGTGATGCGCTGTGGACGCCGGGCTGAGAGCGCGGGAGACGCAGCCGTGAATGACGCTGACGGGGAAACTGGTTAGGGGGGTAAGTTCATTGTTATAAATTTGCTTGTTTGACACTGTACACTTGTCCTGAAGATGGGGAGGTGGTCCCCGAAACGTTGGCCGTACTGATTACACTGCATTGAAGTTTTCACAAGTCTTCTGAGTGCCGCCTCTTATTCTTCATCTGTTCGTATATATATATATATATATATATACAGTATTACTTATTTTACTGGGTTTTTTTCTACTGCTAAACTGGGAAAACCTTAAATAAATATTGTAAATATGTTAAAAAAAAAAAACACACACTTAGATGCTTTATGGAGTCACCTTTGACAACATAGCAGAAATGCTGTTTATGTACATGAAAACATAATGATATATGAAATATGTTTGAAGTAGAGAGCTATACAGTTTAAATATGTGTAAAACCGAGGATATGTCACTGTTAAAAATATTTATACTGGTTTCAGCATTCAAACAACTTAATCAGTCTGCCAAGTTTCTTATATATCAGGACCAGTAGCGGCTCTTGCCACGGGCAAGCAGGAATTTTGCATGAGGCACCGCTACCCTGAGGGCGCCGCCGTCGTGGCAAGAGCCGCTACTAATTATCCTCCCTCCTTCCCCGCTCCCCGGCTCACAAACCTCTGGCTGCAGCGAGCGTTGTGTGCGCTTGCTGCAGCTGGCGTCGCTGACTCACGCTAGAGGTCAAAATTGACCCCTAGTGTCAGTGCGGCGTTGCTATGGGAGAGACGTCATGACGTTTCTCCCATAGAGAGGAGCCGATGCCCGGAGACCGCAGCAGCAGCGGCAGCAGTGTTCCGGAAGCAGGAGCGAGGCTGGTAAGTATTGTGTTTTTTCTTTTAGGGTTTCAAAGTGGCGCTACTACAGGGGGCACATACAGGGGGCTCAGCTACAAGGGGCACTACTACTGGGGGCACATACAGGGGGCACTGCTACAAGGGGCACAGCTACTAGGGGCACAACTACAGGGGGTACTGCTACAGGGGGAACAGCTACTGGGGGCAAATTAACTGGGGGCACAACTAGTGGGGGCATAGCTACTGGGGGCAAATCTACAGGGGGCACAAGTACAAGGGGCACAGCTACAGGGGGCAAATCTACTGGTGGCAAATCAACTGAAGGGCACAACTACTATGGGCAAATCTGGGGGCACAGCTACTGGGGCATAACTGTGACCACGACCCTCCCCTATGAAGCCACGCCCCTGTTTTGCTGTGGGGGGGGCATCAGTGGACAATTTTGCACTGGGCACCACAAGTTGTAGAACCAGCCCTGATCAGGACCCTGGTCTGCCTAGAAGTAGTAATGTCACAAATATCTTAATTGGTCAGTCTTTACCACAACAGAAAGAAAGCAGATTGCAGGAATCGTACTGTATATTTAGGCAATCTCTTTTATAAACGGTATTTGTGAAGAAGATATAGTAAGATTGTGTATTATATAAATATTATTGACACAATTTTATTAATACAAGTACTATGTCTGTATTGCATAGAAATACTACATATATAGGCAAGTGCAGGAGGGGTTTCCAGTTGCTTGGAAACACCGCTTCCTAACCAATGGCTCAAATCATGACCACAATAGCAGTAGTATATAATATGATTGTATTAGAGCTACAACCATGACATGCAGTATAAGAGGTGGACTGGAATTGATGTTCATGCCCATGGAGAATGTGTGCTTAGAAAGCTCTGGTCATACAGTATTATGTACGGTATGTAGAGTTATTATAGGATGTATAGGATGTTATTTGTATGAGATAAATATGTTTGTATTTCAGACTCTCTCCCTTACATACAGTATGTGTACATATATGTCCCAGGGATGATGCAAGGTTCTGCTGCCAAACCCCAAGATCTCATGACTTGTTTCAATGCTCCACAGAGCAGGTTACTTGGACTGTAGAATGGTGCTGACATCCGGGAGAATAAAATAGCTTATAGCTTAAATGGGCTGGCCCTACTGCTAGATCGAATAGCTTACTGTGATCACTTGCCCTATATACAGATGTATCCTTATACATCTTGCCTCAATACACTACATAGCAGGAAGATGCCTGGTGTGAGTGAGCTGACAGGTCCTATGCAACTCTGTTAGCGCTGGGCGTCTTTTTGCTGAAGATTCATCTTATTCACATTGCTATGTGAATTGGACATAGAAGCAGCCTCTGCTGATTAAAATTATATGCGGCATGCCTATATTCTCTGTGCGTCTGTGGTTGTAAATGCATACAAAATTGCATTTTGTATGCAGATACAGCCACGGTTACACACAGAATATAGGCATGCTGCATATCATTTTAATCAGCATGAGCTGCTTGTGCGTCTTATTCACATCGTTTTGCAAATAAGATATATTTTAATACAAAAGGTCGCACTTAAAGACACACAGCACTACGAGTCACGCAACAGCATGGCGTGAAAAGACTGGCTGTTTGCAGGGAGGCTGTAAGTGGACACATCTGTATGTCTGGAGTATTGCATGCAGTGCACTTTGATTAAGGCAGTCAATGGGGTAAAAGTAATAACTTGTGACTCTTAGGCATGATCCCGGCAATTCTACCCAGTGTTTTAAAGTGGCAATCATTTAAAAGGCAAAACCAGGTTATATTGCAAGTAGTGATGTGCACCGGAAATTTTTCGGGTTTTGTGTTTTGGTTTTGGATTCGGTTCCGCGGCCGTGTTTTGGATTCGGACGCGTTTTTTGCAAAACCTCCCTGAAATTTTTTTGTCGGATTTGGGTGTGTTTTGGATTCGGGTGTTTTTTTACAAACAACCCTCAAAAACAGCTTAAATCATAGAATTTGGGGGTCATTTTGATCCCATAGTATTATTAACCTCAATAACCATAATTTCCACTCATTTTTAGTCTATTCTGAACACCTCACACCTCACAATATTATTTTTAGTCCTAAAATTTGCACCGTGGTCGCTGGATGGCTAAGCTAAGCAACACAAGTGGCCGACACAAACACCTGGCCCATCTAGGAGTGGCACTGCAGTGTCAGACAGGATGGCACTTCAAAAAAATAGTCCCCAAACAGCACATGATGCAAAGAAAAAAAGAGGTGCACCAAGGTCGCTGGATGGCTAAGCTAAGCGACACAAGTGGCCGACACAAACACCTGGCCCATCTAGGAGTGGCACTGCAGTGTCAGGCAGGATGGCACTTCAAAAAAATTGTCCCCAAACAGCACATGATGCAAAGAAAAAAAGAGGCGCACCAAGGTCGCTGTGTGACTAAGCTAAGCGACACAAGTGGCCGACACAAAATCCTGGCCCATCTAGGAGTGGCACTGCAGTTTTCTAGCGAGAGGATGAGTGCTTCCATCCTCATGTGAAGCTGAACCACTAGCCATAAACATAGGCCAGGGCCTCAGCCGTCCCTTGCCACTCCGTGTCGTAAATGGCATATTGGCAAGTTTATGCTTCTCATCAGACGCTTTCAATTTAGATTTTTGGGTCATTTTACTGAACTTTTGTTTTTTGGAGTTTACATGCTCTCTACTATGACATTGGGCATCGGCCTTGGCAGACGACGTTGATGGCATTTCATTGTCTCGGCCATGACTAGTGGCAGCAGCTTCAGCACGAGGTGGAAGTGGATCTTGATCTTTCCCAATTTTAACCTCCACATTTTTGTTCTCCATTTTTTTATGTGTGGAATTATATGCCAGTATCAATAGCAATGGCCTACTACTATATATACTGCGCACAACTGAAATGCACCACAGGTATGGAGGGATAGTATACTTGATGACACAGAGGTAAGTAGAGCAGTGGCCTTCCGTACCGTACTGCTATATATACTGGTGGTCACTGTCAGCAAAACTATGCACTGTACTCCTCCTATATAATATACTGGTGGTCCCCAGTTCCCACAATAAAGCAGTGTGAGCACAGATATATGCAGCACACTGAGCACAGATATGGAGTGTTTTTCAGGTAGACAACGTATACTGGTGGTCACTGGTCAGCAAAACTCTGCACTGTACTCCTCCTATATAATATACTGGTGGTCCCCAGTGCCCACAATAAAGCAGTGTGAGCACAGATATTTGCAGCACACTGAGCACAGATATGGAGTGTTTTTCAGGTAGACAACGTATACTGGGTGTCACTGTCAGCAAAACTCTGCACTATACTCCTCCTATATAATACTGCTGCTCCCCAGTCCCCACAATTAAGCAGTGTGAGCACAGATATATGCAGCACACTGAGCACAGATATGAAGTGTTTTTCAGGCAGACAACGTATACTGGTGGTCACTGGTCAGCAAAACTCTGCACTGTACTCCTCCTATATAATACAGCTGCTCCCCAGTCCCCACAATTAAGCAGTGTGAGCACAGATATATGCAGCACACTGAGCACAGATATGGAGTGTTTTTCAGGCAGACAACGTATACTGGTGGTCACTGGTCAGCAAAACTCTGCACTGTAATCCTCCTATATAATATACTGGTGGTCCCCAGTGCCCACAATAAAGCAGTGTGAGCACAGATATATGCAGCACACTGAGCACAGATATGGAGTGTTTTTCAGGCAGACAACGTATACTGGTGGTCGCTGTCAGCAAAACTCTGCACTGTACTCCTCCTATATAATATACTGGTGGTCCCCAGTTCCCACAATAAAGCAGTGTGAGCACAGATATATGCAGCACACTGAGCACAGATATGGAGTGTTTTTCAGGCAGACAACGTATACTGGTGGTCACTGGTCAGCAAAACTCTGCACTGTACTCCTCCTATATAATATACTGGTGGTCCCCAGTGCCCACAATAAAGCAGTGTGAGCACAGATATTTGCGGCACACTGAGCACAGATATGGAGTGTTTTTCAGGCAGACAACGTATACTGGTGGTCACTGTCAGCAAAACTCTGCACTGTACTCCTCCTATATAATACAGCTGCTCCCCAGTCCCCACAATTAAGCAGTGTGAGCACAGATATATGCAGCACACTGAGCACAGATATGGAGTGTTTTTCAGGCAGACAACGTATACTGGTGGTCACTGTCAGCAAAACTCTGCACTGTACTCCTCCTATATAATACAGCTGCTCCCCAGTCCCCACAATTAAGCAGTGTGAGCACAGATATATGCAGCAAACTGAGCACAGATATGGAGTGTTTTTCAGGCAGACAACGTATACTGGTGGTCACTGTCAGCAAAACTCTGTACTGTACTCCTCCTATATAATACAGCTGCTCCCCAGTCCCCACAATTAAGCAGTGTGAGCACAGAAATATGCAGCACACTGAGCACAGATATGGAGTGTTTTTCAGTCAGACAACGTATACTGGTGGTCACTGGTCAGCAAAACTCTGCACTGTAATCCTCCTATATAATATACTGGTGGTCCCCAGTGCCCACAATAAAGCAGTGTGAGCACAGATATATGCAGCACACTGAGCACAGATATGGAGTGTTTTTCAGGCAGACAACGTATACTGGTGGTCACTGTCAGCAAAACTCTGCACTGTACTCCTCCTATATAATACAGCTGCTCCCCAGTCCCCACAATTAAGCAGTGTGAGCACAGTTATATGCAGCACACTGAACACTGATATGGAGTGTTTTTCAGGCAGACAACGTATACTGGTGGTCACTATCAGCAAAACTCTGCACTGTATTCCTCCTATATAATACAGCTGCTCCCCAGTCCCCACAATTAAGCAATAAGCACAAATATTATTAATAAACGGCGAGGACGCCATCCACGTCCTCTCCCTAACATTTCCAATGCACGAGTGAAAATGGCGGCGACGCGCGGCTGTTTATATAGAATCCGAATCTCGCGAGAATCCGACAGCGGGATGATGACGTTCGGGCGCGCTCGGGTTAACCGAGCCATACGGGAGAATCCGAGTAGCAGTATCTTACATTTTCCCTATAGCTTGTTAATTGCTAACCATGTCCTGTTCATGGTTGGCCACAGTCACTCTGAAATCAAACATTTTAGCCCCCCCACCACCACCCACCACCCCATGTAGAGATCCTGCATTTGTTCCTAGCATACACTGTAGAAGAGAACATCACATTTTGCAGAATCTCATCAAATCTAAGGACACTGACTACCTGCTTAAGGGTAATGTCACACTAAAGGGTTTAAAGGCTCCAGCTATAAAAGCACGGTATTCCTCAGAGGTCAATCACTATCATGGTAAAGTGAAGAAGTGGTGCTCCTCCTATGTCACACACATATAATTCAGGTCAGAAGACATTGTATGCAGCTTCACCATTACTCAATCTCACTTGTGTGCCAAGATAGGACTGAATTTCAATTCAGTTAAACCTGTCACTTAACAATAAACTGTTATCTACCTGTAAAGTGCAACATTGAAGTCTTCTCATGTAGCATAAATATTTCTCATTGCCCCTTTTAATGACCCTTTAGGTAACCTCAACCCTCTTTGAGCCTTAGTTCTTTGTAAGGATATTTGGAATTGTTTATTCAAAGGATATCAACAAAAATGGTTAACCAAGGGACTTTGGAGCATGAGAACCTATTTGGTCCGTGAAAGTTGCCAAAAGTTCCCTAGTATAGAATAAAGAAAACATACGTAGTACCTGCCTACTGTAACCTCAAATATGTCAACTATAAATCTTGTTGACAAACCTAGCGAACACCATTATGCACAGGACCAGATTAAGGTCTGCAGGGGCCTCTAAGCAACACCAACACACATGTGGGGGGCCCATCAGTAAAAATATCAAAGTTATTTCATATATATATATAAAAACAAACTTCATATGACCGACACTCCACTGACCCACTGTAAATACCTGGGTGCCTTTCCACAGGACACAAAGGACCAGCAGACAGCAATAGAAACAACGGGCAGCACTCCAAGGCTTTTGCAATAAACGAGGCTTACACCATGCTGGTCAGTCAACGTTTCAGATGTTTATCTTAACACCTTTCGGCAGGATACAACAACAAACAACTTCTTACATTAAAAAACACCAGTGAAAACAGCATGGTCTCGGCATCCCCCGCACTTCCGGAATCGGGCTGCATGATGTCACACGCTTATGCTGATTCCCGGGTGCCACAAGGCGGGCGCGAATCAGTGCTGGGGCTGGCAATCCCTGCGGCCGATGCCTGTGGGCGATCGCCAGACGATAACCTCACCCTGTCCCGTCACTCGCCCCCCCTGCACCTCCCCCGCACTCCCACGCCAATTTAAAAACACCCTTTCCCCCCCCCCCCCCGGGTGTGTTTTTGAATTGAAAACTCAACACTGAAGGGGTTTTATTAAATGGCATATTGCTGTTTAGTTGTTATTTCTCATTTACACAGTGAATATTTAGAACTTTTTTTATAAAACAAATTCCTTGTTTTAGTTAATGGTTAAAGAAGTGATGCAGTATTGTATAAACAACAAATTGACAGAGCTATGGTGCCTATCTGCATTTTTCTAATGATTTCCAGTAACATCAATATCACCTTTAGCATATTCTGTACTGTACTGTTCTTTTATATACTATGTCTGAACTCTAGCACACAGTGGAAGCACAGAGGTATTATGTAATGCATAATCATGGGTGGATTACAGGAGGGGTGACAGGGGCAGTCATCCCAGGGCCTAAACACATTAGGGCCCCCTCCCGATAGGCAGACTCGAAGGGGGGTGGGATGTGCCCCCACTATGGTTTAGGAACATTGTTTTTATTATTCAGCAACACGCCGGCATACCCGTCCACCACCTGCATGAGGCTGCTGGCTGTGAGCAGGGTGCCTTCAAAAGTACCATCCTGCCACCACCCAGGAGCATCCTGACCTGGCCGTATGCAGACTTCACACAGCGCAGGCAGTTATATCAGCTCCATGAAGGTGTCTGATCCTCCAGCAGGGGATGCTAAGGCACCAGTTACTCCAGTCTCCCTCATCATTGCAGGTGCACACCCGCAATTCCCTTCCTCCCCCTGCAACTGCAGGTGCAAGCCCCATCCCATCCTTCTGTTCTCCAGCAATCCCCTCAGGACTCAATCATGGTCAGTAAAGCAGGGGAAGTGGGGGCATAAATGAACCTTCCTGCGGTCCCCATGTTATCCTTCCAGATGCATACAGTATATATATAGCAATAGAAACAACGGGCGGCACTCCAAGGCTTTTGCAATAAACGAGGTTTACACCATGCTGGTCAGTCAACGTTTCAGATGTTTATCTTAACACCTTTCGGCAGGATACAACAACAAACAACTTCTTACCTTAAGTAACACCAGTGAAAGCAGTGTGGTCTCGGCATCATCCGCAGTTCCGGGATCGGGCTGTATGATGTCACACGCAGCCCGGCCGGCTGCATGACAGAGGGGCAGAGCCTGTTATCATGGTGACCTGTCATCTAAACAATGGGGTGGTTTAATACAATCAAGTGGCCGCAAATATATGCTCTTACTGTTGTCTAACTTTACCTAATGCAAACTACTTATAGCCATCCTGTTAGAAAAAAATACAGTTACAAGACTGACCCAACAGATGTATGAGTTCAGCGGAATATATATATATGTAAAAAATGGCTTCATAATTTACATCTAGCATAATAGCTAACTCGAACATAAACCTATTTGTCGGTTTAAATAAACATAACACAAACCTGTGTGGCTCACTAGAATGCTTGTCAACACAGGTTTGCAAAGATAAATTTTAGCAAAACATATATAAATATTCCGTACACCCTACAAGGACTAGAAAATGTATATACAAACAGATAAGATTATAGGACTAAGCTACAAAAAGCAAAACAAAGACAAATTTTCGTTAAGCCCGGTAGGTGCTATGGTGTTCAATTCGATAATCCATTTTGCTTCCAATTGAAGCAACCTCTTGTTACAATCTCCTCCTCTGGGCATTGGTGGAACATGGTCAATTAATTTATAAAGAAGACCCGCCATAGAATGGTGAGCTTCTCTAAAATGCCAGGCTCATATAAGTGCATTGGTTGCACCACATGCAGGCACCTTGAAACTGGACCAGTGGTACTACAGCCTCACTCAGGGAAGAAAATAAAGATCAAGCATGTGCTGACCTGCACGTCGAAGTTCGTCGTGTACATTATAAAATGTCCGTGTGTGCTAGCTTACATAGTCAAGACCACCTGCAGTTTTCGGGAAAGGGCAGCTCAACATAGATCTGCAATAAGGCAATCTCTGGAAGGAAAGGAAGTTGAACAGCCTGTAGCCAGACATTTTAGAGAAGCTCGCCATTCTATGGCGGGTCTTCATTATAAATTAATTGACCGTGTTGCACCAATGCCCAAAGGAAGAGATCGTAACAAGAGATTGCTTCAGTTTGAAGCGAAATGGATTTTCGAATTGAACACCGTAGCACCTGCCGGGCTTAATGAAAATTTGTCTTTGCTTTGCTTTTTGTAGCTTAGTCCTATAATCGTATCTGTTTGTATATACATTTTCTAGTCCTTGTAGGGTGTACTGAATATTTATTAATGTTTTGCTAAAATGTATCATTGCAAACCTGTGTTGACAAGCATTCTAGTGAGCCACACAGGTTTGTATTATGCTTATTTAAACCGACATATAGATTTATGTTCGAGTTAGCTATTATGCTAGATGTAAGTTCTGAAGCCGTTTTTTACATATATATATTGTAACTATGTTTTTCTAACAGGATGGCTATAAGTAGTTTGCATCAGGTAAAGTTAGACAACATTAAGAGCATATATTTGCGGCCACTTGATTGTATTAAACCACCCCATTAATTAGGTGACGGGTCACCATGATAACAGGCTCTGCCCCTCCATCACGCAGCCGGCCGGGCTGCATGTGACATCATACAGCCCGATCCCAGAAGTGCGGGGGATGCCGAGACCACGCTGCTTTCACTGGTGTTACTTAAGATAAAAAGTTGTTTGTTGTTGTATCCTGCCGAAAGGTGTTAAGATAAACATCTGAAACGTGGACTGACCAGCATGGTGTAAGCCTCGTTTATTGCAAAAGCCTTGGAGTGCCGCCCGTTTTTTCTATTGCTATATATATATATATATATATACTGTATGCATCTGGAAGGATAGCATGGGGACCGCAGGAAGGTTCATTTATGCCCCCACTTCCCCTGCTTTACTGACCATGATTGAGTCCTGAGGGGATTGCTGGAGAACAGAAGGATGGGATGGGGCTTGCACCTGCAGTTGCCGGGGGAGGAAGGGAGTTGCGGGTGTGCACCTGCAATGATGAGGGAGACTGGAGTAATTGGTGCCTTAGCATCCCCTGCTGGAGGATCAGACACCTTCATGGAGCTGATATAACTGCCTGCACTGTGTGAAGTCTGCATACGGCCAGGTCAGGATGCTCCTGGGTGGTGGCAGGATGGTACTTTTGAAGGCACCCTGCTCACAGCCAGCAGCCTCATGCAGGTGGTGGACGGGTATGCCGGCGTGTTGCTGAATAATAAAAAAAATGTTCCTAAACCATAGTGGGGGCATGTACCACCCTCCTTCAAGTCTGCCTGTCGGGAGGGGGCCCTAATGTTTTTGTGCCCTGGGATGACTGCCCCTGTCACACCTCCTATAATCCGGCCATGATTATGCATTACATAATACCTCTGTGCTTCCACTGTGTGCTAGAGTTCAGACATAGTATATAAAAGAACAGTACAGTACAGAATATGCTAAAGGTGATATTGATGTTACTGGAAATCATTAGAAAAATGCAGATAGGCACCATAGCTCTGTTAATTTGTTGTTTATACAATACTGCATCACTTCCTTAACCATTAACTAAAACAAGGAATTTGTTTTATAAAAAAAGTTCTAAATATTCACTGTGTAAATGAGAAATAACAACTAAACAGCAATTTGCCGTTTATTAAAACCCCTTCAGTGTTGAGTTTTCAATTCAAAAACACACCCTGGGGGGTGTTTTTAAATTGGCGTGGGAGTGGGGGGGGGGAGGTGCAGGGGGGCGAGTGACGGGACAGGGCGAGGTTATCATCTGGCGATCGCCCACAGGCATCGACCGCAGGGATTGCCAGCCCCAGCACTGGTTCGCGCCCGCCTTGCGGCACCCGGGAATCAGCACAAGCCACTATACAGCTAAGCCCGCCCCTCCAGCCAATAGGAGTCCGGGGGGTTGGCTAAACTCCATAATGGAGTATGATGATTCCCAGGCGCCATGCACGCTGCACTGCTGTCCGCAGGTAATCAGCAGGTAGCATGCATTTCCGTGCATAGCACCGAAGGTGTTAAACAAAAAGCCAAACACATCACAATTCATGTAAACAGAGTTTAGAACGCTGAAAATACTGAATGTGAATGTTCTCCCTGTATGAAAGATTATTTTCTCCCTCAGTCACATGTGTGCTGTTTAGAATTCTAATTTTCGGATAATTCTTTGTTTGACCCTCACAAACTTTCATATTCCCAGGTGTGGCAGCCACTGCAATACATACACATAGACATAATGTACAAATGCAGCTTTACAAATATGACACATTGCCTTCACCAAATACTGTAACCTAAACCTCACGTGTGCTAACAGTTTAAAGATTACATATTGGAGCTACTATTTCTATTTAACCATGACTGTTTTACTGCTATAATAGAAGTTTACTCTTATAATTGACATTTTTACATGGTGAAGTTTCAGTTTTTATATCAGTACAGTTTCTCTCTCATTCTCAGTGGTTTATCATTTTACACCGAACTGCAGAACAACAGGCAGCTTTTTAGCTAATTGTCTCACAGTGAAATGTTTAGTTTATAGTTAAGTGAATAGCATATGATATATCATCAAGCAAGACCTGACTATTGTACAAAGTTGGAGAAACACCATGGGTGTAATTCAGCAAAATGCTTAAAATATTCTACAAAGCTTTGTCTACCATGTAGTCCTAGGGAGGCATAAGAGCAGGGAAGTTCTCAAATTACTTTTTCTGTTATTATGGTCCTATTTATTAAATATCTCCCAAAATGCAGAACTTTTATCACTATTCATAATATCGATAGAAGATATTGTTTGAAGCTATTTAACAAAAATAAAAAATAATAATTGCCAGGTTAGCTAAGTGACACTGGGGGTCATTCCGAGTTGATAGTAGCTGTGCTAAATTTAGCACAGCTACTATCATCTTCCCTGACATGCGGGGGGATGCTCAGAACAGGGCTAGTCTGCCCCGCATGTCAGTCTGCCCCCCCCCCCCCCCCCCCGCACAAATACAAAAGCATCGCACAGCGACAATGCTTTTGTATTTGTGGAGTAACTCCGGGCAAGCACAGCTCCTGCGGCTGGCCAGGAGTTGATCGTCGCTGCCACTGGCCGCAGCGGCTGCGTGAAACGACACACAGCCACCGCGGCCCGCCTCCCCAACGGTCTGGTCACACCTGCATTGGCAAGACCGTTCCGCCATCCAGCCCCCTCCCGCCCTGCGACCGCCTCTGCCTGTCAATCAGGCAGAGGCGATCGCTACTGAACGACGGCCTTCGGCCGTCCGGCATGTGCTGGCGCACGAGCAATTCTGACCCGATCACTGCGCTGCAATAAACTGCAGCGAGTGATTGGGTCAGAATGACCCCCACTGTCCGGCAGCAATAAGTAGATTTATAAATAGATTTATCACATCACCACCCAATCGCAGCCAATTGTGAGCTTGCATGATTTGGCATTGCCAGGTTACACATGCAAACTGCACATGGAGCTTTCAGGTGTAGCGTCAGTACAAATAGAAAATAGAAAATAAAAAAGTAAAACAAACACTGATTTTTTTTTTCAGATTTGAATATACAGTAGATGTAAGTAGAAAAAATGCTTTATTTGAATGTTAATGGAGAGATGGTTGTCAAGGAAATCTGTTCATCTTAAACTTCAGGCATGTCATTCCCACTTTTATTAATACTGCATCAAGTAGCCGGTATAACATTGATAACACAACAGTTTAGGGTTCTAAACTACTTTATGGGGTGTACTGTATCAGTTTATTTGATTCTGCTGCCATATTTGATAAATATGCGTTAAGCAATCACATAACAGTTATTGATACTCGTTGATGGTCATCATATCCTCCAGGGATTGATAAATAGGTAGTATCCCTAAATCTGGATAGATTTAATATTGTGTTTACATTGGTTTTTGGTTTGGGTATTTGGTTGGGTATTATGGGTTTTCAGGTGTCAAATATTATTAAAGCATTTGTGAGGAGTTTCTTTAATTTTTTTTAAATTAAATTCAATATGCTACTCACGTTTTTAAGTGTTGTCATATGTAAAGATGGTACTGTATATAGGGGGTAATTCCAAGTTGATTGCAGCAGGAATTTTGTTAGCAGTTGGGCAAAACCATGTGCACTGCAGGGGAGGTAGATTTAACATGTGCAGAGAGAGCTAGATTTGGGTGTGGTGTGTTCAATCTGCAATCTAATTTGCAGTGTAAAAATAAAGCAGCCAATATTTACCCTGCACAGAAACAAAATTACCCACCCAAATCTAACTCTTTCTGCACATGTTATATCTGCCCCCCCCTGCAGTGCACATGGTTTTGCCCAACTGGTAACAAAATTCCTGCTGCAATCAACTTGGAATTACCTCCATAATTGGGGGGTAATAACTTTTCTGCATACAGTATATGATGCTTTTCCTTGGAACTTAACAATGAGCAGGGCTCAAATCATGGCTCCATCTACCCATGGTAATATTTTATTAATCCTACAGTACTGTAGGTCAATGTTCAATTACAAAAAAATTCCATATAATAACCATTTGAATGCAACACAGACATGCTGCAACATTACACATTATTGATTTTTTGTGGACAGACAGGGGCACTGTTCGACATACAGGACTTGGGGTTATGCTTAGTGTAGTGTTAAAGATTAGTTATGTTCCGTTTTAGGACTGTGACAGAGTACATTTTGTACTATAATTATTAATGTTCTAATATATGCTTTAATGTTAAATGTGATGTAAGCTGTTTTCTTTTGTTACCAGTTTATAATTATATAGTACTGTATGTGTGAGTTTTATAGTCATTTATTATACAGTAGGTGTCAAGAACCATGAAATAAAAATACTGTAAATAGCTGACATGTTATGTAAATTAACATGTTAAATATATTGTTAAATATATTGTTTAAAATTTAACTAGATTTTTTTGCAACATAAGTTTTTACTGCATATATTAAATAAGCAGAATGTACTTTTCTACTAGCTACTGACACTTTAAGTTGCCTATTAGTATTTAGTACATATAAAAAAATATGAAATTTTTAGATTCATTTGGTTATCCATCCTTTATTTTATTTTTGACAATTTCTCATGTATTCAGCACCAACTTTCTCTTATTTCTCCATCTAGTGGGCAGTCTCATATCTCAGACATTGCTAGGAAGTGTCTCCTTTCTAGGATTCCATTAGAAGTACCAAAGTGCATTCTAGGAGCAAGTAGCACATTCTCCATTTCACATATTTACGTGGAACAGCATTTCTTAAATTCTTCCCTGTGGTAGCACTGTTGTTTTACCATTCACATGCACATATGTCATGCTATTACTTCAATAAATACACCATTCTTCAGATCTTCACATCTAGTTAGACTTATCGGAAAGTAGGAAGAAAGTTTTAAGCTGTCTGTCAAACCACACACATATGCCCAGTGTGATGTATTGCAAGGACAAAACACAATGTCCTTTAAAACCAAGATACTTCCTTTGGCTCTACCATCCAGTTTCTATGACTAAGAATACGAGAAATGGGTCATTCTCCTGGCATACAGTATGTCCCCATTGCCTATTTGATAATATTTGACACTGATACGGGATGCCAAAAGTCACAATCCTATGTATCACAGCAGAACATTCTGCACAGACGTATTCATTCTGTGAGTGCACAAAAATAAACGTATGTTTCCTGGGGCTGATTTAAATAGTCCACAATTTGACCACATATGCAGTGGATCTCCAACTGAACTCAGAGTTGGTTGCTTCAATGTGACCGTACTGCCCCCACACATCCACTGATGAATGTAGCCATCATCATTATCAGCACACATTTGCACCAGCCTTATCCTTGAAGCAAAAAAATCAGTGACATAATCAGCTACGCTTACACATATCTTACAAGTGAACCCATTTAGACCCAAGTGAAGATAAGTGTGGTACTGAATAGCCTGCTGATGCACAGAAATGCTTATATTTACCTTGACAGTCTACACAGTGCATAATATTGCAGATGTGCACTCTGAAATAGACCCACTGTGTGTATTATAACAATAGAGCCTTTGTTAGGGAGTATAATCCTCATATTGTGGGTCTGGGTATTTGGAAATACAGAACAGTTGGCACCTCTACTAAATTAGAGCATTATGTTCATACTGACATAGGGAAGCATAAACATTGTTATCTATTTTGTCAGTTTATTTTAGTATGAATGTTATATCTGTATCTTGTAAAAGTGATTTAGGGGTTAATGATATGTTTGAGAAATGACAATTAAACTCTCTAAGACAGTAAAAACTGAAAAGATATCCAGAGTGCAGTTATAACAATTCAGTTGTCTTAGCAGCTTATATATTTGACTGTTCATATTCTCTAAGAGTATGTTTTTCTGATAAACAAGCAGAGCAATTGCCTTATGCATGATAAGTTTTCAATGTAATTGTCTGTCAATGATATGATGATTTATAATGCAATCTGTTACTTCTGCAGCTACAGATAATTCTAATTTGCCACAATTGTTTTAGATCTGATGAACTTGACAATCACTTTCAATTTTCTATTTTGGCTTTTCTCAGGTAGCGCAAAGCAGCCAATCAGGGATTATCCGGTTGTTCTATTAAATAGAGATTGTGAATACTTTAACTGCAGTGAAGCACATGTACAGTAAAAAATATGCACAATTCTAATGTGACAGAACTATTACAGCTTAAAGTGGGGAAAAACAGTGGAGTTGTTTTAATGCTTGTGGTGCTTTTAATATTCATGAGGCCTGAAATATTTAAAAGACACTGGTTTAAAGTGAATTTATATGCTAAATGTTTATAAATATTAGTTTATTCACTGTCTGTGAGTGACATGTCCTCTGTAAAGTGGTCTGTGGATGGCATTGATGCAACTTTCGCCATTTACATACAGCATACATCTACTTCGTCTTACAAAAAATACAATGAAGGAAAAAAGAGCAAATAAAATCCCTTTGTTTATTACATCTTGAGTATTTTTTTCCAAGACAGGACTGCATTCAACCAGCCCATAGATAAAGTCTTACCAAATGCCGGCAGCAGATATGGTGTACGTGACAACAGTGTTCAATCTACAGGCATCACAAGGAGGAGGAGGTGCATAATTCCTGTTCCCCTGCAGTGACCGGAGCTGGGTGCTGCAGTGTTAGAGCTGGGTGCTGCAGCAACCAGCTCCTGTCACTAAGAAGGAGCAAGCATTGCAGGCACAAGTCTCTGGGGGCAGCCCAGCATCTCTGGGGATGCTGGGCACACCGCCGGAATGATGTAATTTGGGTCTTCCCACAAGGCCATGCCCCCATAGTGATGTCAGAAGGGGGACTCATGTGAGGCCATGCCTATCTCCTTGAGGGCACGCCCTTTTCAGGTGTGTGTACAGTTGGCATGCGAGGGGTACTATTTTTTCTTCTCTGCAAATTTTGGCCTAAAATATCATGTCTATGCTTTACATCTGTGAACTGTTACTTTTTTTTACTCACTAAGTTTGGTATCTTTTAGTTGTCTCATCCATAATATCCAACGGAGGTCTGGACCTGGGGCAGAGTGTCAGATTCACTCTAACCCTGTTTTATGGTAGACCTCTTGGACAAGTCTGAAAGAACATTTCACCTTCCTTCCCTTTTCCTCAATCCCCCCACCTTTGAGAACTGCAGATACTTCACCACCACATCACTTACTGTACATACTTAGAGGCAATTCTAAGGATGTAAGATGAACTCGGGTACTACAATGAGGCATAAAATGACTCAGTGTGCTACTATGTGGAAAAACATTAACTTGGACACTACTAAGAGGCATAAAATGAACAACTGTTGCAGAGAGAAGTGTCTCTCTAAAAGCATTGAGCAAAGGGCTCCTTCAAAATGTTGCTATGAGGCCCAAAAAGTTCTGGCTATGCCCTTGTATGAGGCTAATGTCGCTTTGGAACTAAAGAAGTGAAGGTTATTCGGGTTTAATTTTCTGTGGGGGCTGTGACCATAAAACGGCCATATTATTACATTTTGGTGCTATTTACTGAATGTTGGGGCTTGTTGAAAGTAGGAAGCCTAGTTGCTCTGCTTTACAAGTGGTAATTAAAAACATTTTTTTTCAAACAGGGCTAAAGCTTCTAGCCAAGCAACAATAGACTGCAGCAGATAGTCAAAAGCTACTACAGCAGGTAGTCAAAAGCTGCAAAACAAAAAGAGAAATCAGTACCCTGTGTTAATTACCTAATTGTGATGGGATAGTCATGATTTTGGGGCATTGCTCTGAGCTACTAAGACAGATATGTCCCACTTACAGTGGTTTCTAAATGGGAAAAAATGCCTTTCTTTGCAGGAAGCTGAGTACAGCATAATGTTTTAAATGGAAAGATCTGAGTGGATTAGCTGTTGAAAACTATTTGTAAGCTGGAGACTCCTACGAACCTCATGTTATGTCCACAAAAAAAAATACATTTTGTTTTGTGGGAATAAATATTACAGTTATATTTAACAGGAATATGGCACATATATAGTGGTGTTGTGTGGTTTGTAGGTGATGTAGAGCATTATTCCAGGTGCATAAATTGAATCTGAGAGCAGTGAAGGGTGGACTGCTGCACACACTATTTATGTAGATACAGTATATCACTCATCTCCTGGTGGTGGTACACTATCCCCCAGGCTAAATGGTGCCAGCCAATCTCATATGATGTTCTTCCTCTATTTGAAACAAACTCTCTAAACCTGAACTACAGTACTGGCTTTGCTTTACTCCTTTAACATTCTCCTATCTGACATTTCTATCTCCATTACGAATACTGTCTTTTCTCCTACACCACAGATCTCTTGTCTATGGCTCACTTCTGCTTAGTCCATATCTTCTAACATCCAAGCTGTCAAAATATCATCTTGTTAATATCTCAAAAAACATGTCCTTAATATATGCTTCCCTTACTAAAGATACTACAAAATCTCAAATGTAAAACTGTGCTGCCTTGCTTATTGCAAACCTCTCCTAACAGGCTGATACTTGCTAAGTGGACACACCTTAATTTATGTTTATCTAATTATTTCTGATTGTACAGCACTGCCAAATGGAATAATAATAATAATAATAATAATAATTAATTAAAAAACGTTATACTATCACATCTGTAATATATAAATCTTCAGTCCTACTTATCAGGTGAATACCATCATTAGAAGTCATGCTTTCTCTCAAATATTCATGAAACCTAATAATTCCATACATAATTGTCAGAAATTAAACCTAATAATTCCATATATAATTGTCTTTAATTCAGATAGAGTTTAAAGCAGAAAATAGCTGCGTGTACAGTAATCATCATTAACAACTACCTTGCAGGTTTTGTATAGCTTGCACCCCCCTTCCCCCCATGATGTAGTTGGAATCCTGCTTTCGGGACCCCAGCAGTAAGAATGCCAACAGTGGAATCCCAACAGCTGTCAAAATACTGACACCCATGGGCAAACGAAAGGGGGGTTCTGGTTGCCCTGAAACCCCCATCCTCTTGCAAAGTGGCTCAAATAATGACAACAATAGCAATGGTATATAGTACGATTACTAGAGCTGCCGCCACATCATGCAGTGTAAGGGACAGAGCAGAGCTGCTGCGCATGCACAGTGATAGCATCTTCTTCTTCCAAGTTTGCTCTGTGTGTAGATCTGAGCCCTTAATCAGTGCAGTGGACCAGAGAGTAGCTACTAGGAAGAAGATACAGGAGCCTTACCATGAGGTGGGAGAATGTGTGCATATAAAGTGCTGTACTGGTTCTATTATGTTTATGTATTTATTTATAATGGTGTGTTTAACCTTTACCTGTCCATTTATTTATATTATTTAAATGTTTGATACAACCTATACTATAAACCAACTACAGCGTTAATTATTAATACAATGTATTCTGTACATTATTCAGTGTATAAAAAGACCAATGTGTACATATATGTCCAGTGTCAGTACTAGGTTCTTCTAACTCTCCCCCAGACTCCCGCACTTGCTCCAGTGTTCCGCAGAGTGGCAAATTAAGGATTGCATTTGGAAATCCCCCTCTAGAAATCCTGAGTTTGCCTCTGACGCCAGTATTCCAACTGCCAAAATCCCTATCGTAAGTATGCCGGGGATGGTTAGGGTTAGGCAGCAGGGGGATGGTTAGGGTTAGGCTGTGAAGGAAGTGTTAGGTTTAGGCTGTTTTAGGGAAGGTTAGGTTTAGGCTGCAGGGAGGGAAGGCTAGGGTTAGGCTGTGGGATGGAAGGGTTATGCTGCAGGGGGATGGTTAGGTTTAGGCTGCGGGAAGGGAGCGTTAAGTTTAGGCTGTGGGGAGGGAGGGTTAGTGGTGGTTCCTGCTTCCTGCACCTGTGTCGGGATTCCAAGCAGTCAGGGTGCCAGTGTCCTTATTCTGACATTCAGCATCCTGACTGCTGGCCAAACCCAATCTCCCTCTCCTACTCTGTGCTATAATCTGCATCAGCTTCTCTACCTCCTAAACATCAGTTATTCACAGGCAGCTCTACAACTGTAGACGATCCAGTTAGGATATGAGAAACGTATAGCCAGATGCTATGATATATTTGGTGTATTTATTTTCCAGTGGTGATCAAGTGTATCTACAGGAATAAAAGAAATGCCCATGCAGAAACAAACACTTCTATCTCTAATAAAATTTTCAGTCATCAAATACATCTAGTTAAATTGTATATAACAGTATGTACATTTCTCATATTATCCATAAGAAACATCAAAATAATGATATAGAATTACTAAAATTACAAAACTACAAAATCAGAATAAAGGGCGACCATTTTCCAAGACTTGAAAACTGCTTTTCACCTAATAGTAAATAACAAAATGTTAGAGCAGTTGGACAGAGGATATGCAGAAGATGGAAAAGGAAGAAATATGTTCTTAAAATCCTTTACTTAGAACACCCTTTTTAGAATGGTTTATGTTTATTGAGTTGCTTCTCTTAGATTTGCATTCTAAGGAGATTGCAATGACAAATCATTTCACTAACAGTTGCATTTAGCAGTACATCATAATCAGCGAGTTACTTACAGCATACATCAATGTGTAATAAAAAGCTAAGACACTGCATACAATACATTGCATACAAATTCACAATACCAGCTTTGTAGTTAATACTATCAGGGGCACTTATTATTTTTTGGGAATAGTCCTAGACCACAGTTCAGTAACATTGTTTAATCAAAATGAGCAGTGGTTCTGCCAACACATTAGTGACAAAACTATGAGGTATTATCTCAAAGGAGAGATATAGGGGGTCATACCGAGTTGATCGCTGGCTAGCAGTTTTTAGCAGCCGTGCAAACGCTATGCCGCCGCCCACTGGGAGTGTATTTTAGCTTAGCAGAAGTGCAAACGTTTTTTTCGCAGAGCGCCTGCAAATTTTTTTTGTGTAGTTTCAGAGTAGCTCAAAACCTACTCAGCACTTGCGATCACTTCAGACTATTCAGTTTCGGATTTGACATCACACACCTGCCCGGCGTTCACCCAACCACGCCTGCATTTTCCCTGGCACGCCTGCGTTTTTCTGAACACTCCCTGAAAATGGTCAGTTGCCACCCAGAAATGCCCACTTCATGTCAATCACTCTGCGGCAACCAGTGCGACTGAAATGCATCTCTAGACCCTGTGCAAATCTGCATCGTTCGTTGTGCCCGTACATCACGCGTGCACATTTCGCCGCTTACGCATGCGCAGAACTGCCATTTTTTAGCCTGATCGCTGCGAACAAATGCAGCTAGAGATCAACTCGGAATGACCACCATAAGACAGTACTACTGTACATTAGTGAATCCACAAGTATATTGCTGAATTACTTAAATAGTGTTTGGTTTCAGCATGAAGACACATTATCAACGGTAGTGCAAAACCAAAGGAGACAACATATTAGTAAAAAAAAGGTGAAAACAATGTTTATCTACACATCCACTATTTTTTTTTTAAAGAAGTAATTTTATACCCAATGGGGTCTATGTACTAAGCTATAGAGAGATAAAGTGGACGGAGGGAAAGTACCAGCCAATCAGCTCCTAACTGTCATGTTTCAGGCTGTGTTTGAAAAATTACAGTTAGGAGCTCATTGGCTGGTACTTGATCTCTCTTCACATTATCTCTCACCAAGGCTTTATATTGTACATAGACCCCCGTATTCACAAATGAAGCACATGACTAAAGACAAACAAATGTTATTCAAGCCAGATCACCAAAACATTCATACAGTACATATAGGCAAATGTATCAAGCAGTGTTTAGAGTGGACAAGAGGAGAAGTTGCCCAAAGTAATCAATCAGCTGCAAGGTATCAAGTACATTCTATAAAATAATAGGTAAAAGCTGATTGGTTTTATGGGCAGTTTCTCCACTTGTCCACTCTTTTAAGTGCTTGATACACCTTCAAGTAAATACCAAAAGCATTACAGAATTTATCTACAATCATTCAGAAACCTGTTTGTCCCTATCAGATAGTAAAGGCCCATCTGCAGATGAAGCAGCTCTCATTCATTCAGAATTTGGAATTAAACTGGTGAAAAAACTATTGAACTGGCTTATAAGCACACTATTATTACTATAAAGCATTAAAGGAAAGGAGGGAAGGGTGACATTAAAGGAGATGTGGAAGATGAGGGAGAGTTATAAGAATAATAGAAGAATGGAATTCACTCTCCTTAACCCAGAGCAGAGGTTCCCAAACGCGGTCCTCATAGCACCCCAACAGTCCAGGTTTTAGGTATATCCATGGCTCAGCACATATGGTTAAATCAAATTGACTAAGGTGCTAATTAATTCACCTGCGGCCAAACATGGCATTCGGGTGCCTTGAGGACTGCGTTTGGGAACCTCTGACCCAGAGTGTGGGCCCTACCAGTCACTTCTCTTCCCCCTGCCTAGTCTCACTCACCTCTTAGAATTCTTACAGATATGTTTGGTTACAAGGTGACCCAGATCTAATGTAGATTCCACCACCTTTATCGCTCTGTATAACACTGACTAGAATTTCCAATAAAGTCCTGCTGTACCATATTCAAAACACAAATGTTAATGTGCAATCAAGTATGGCACTTACTGTATACAATGCTTATTTGTTTTGCTTTGCTGGATTACTGGATTTGCCTAATCCTCTAACAAGGAGTGTGTGTGTGTGTGTGTGTGTGTGTGTGTGTGTGTGTGTGTGTGTGTGTGTGTGTGTGTGTGTGTGGTGGGGTGGGGTGGGGGGGTGGAGGGGGCTGTTGTTAATATGGTTCCAAGAGAATTTTACTCACTGCCCAAAAGCAATCATTTTTCATCTGCAATTACCAACATGTTTACTGATAATTGATTTTCATGGAATTATTGTTGGACACTTTACTATTTTCTGGCCACATAACAATAATAGGAACTACAAATCCACACCTTATTTGACTTGGCTTATCAATTACTGAAAATATAGAACAATTATAGAAGACAATAGAATAGAGAGCATAAATTAGCAAATCAAAACATAAAAGTGGCATAAAACAGTATAAACATACTACTTTTGGAACATGAGACAGGCTTGTAGATTAGGACAGCAGCGGATCATACAATCACGATAGAAAGCATTGTCAACATACCTAGAACAGAAAAACAAAAGCACAGAATTAGCAGATTGCAATAATATTATCATGATACAATAATAAGCTTCTACAACTCAATTAAACTGTTTTATATACATACACTGTAAACAGATTAGAGATGTGTGGTGGACATTTTTCGGGTTTTGTTTTATGTTTTTGGATCTGGAACGCTGTTCTTGTTTTGGATCTGGATTGGTTTTGCCAAAATCACCCTTTCGGGTTTTGGTTTTTGTTATGGATCTGGATTGTTTTGAAAAAAACATAAAAACAGCTAAAATCACAGAAATTGGGGGTATTTTTGATCCTATGGTATTATTAACCTCAATAACATTCATTTTCACTCATTTCCATAATATTGTTTTTAGGCCAAAAGGTTGCACGAAGGTAGCTGGATGACTAAGCTAAGCGACACAAGTGGGTGGCAAAAACACCTGGCTCATATAGGAGTGGCACTGCAGTGGCAGGCAGGATGAACGTTTAAAAAGCTAAGGCCCAAAGAGCACATCATGCAAAGAAGAAAAAGAGTTGCAAGATGGAATTGACCTTGGACCCTCCCACCCACCATTATGTTGTTTAAACAGGACATGCACAGTTTAATAAACTCATCATTTCAGAGACAGGTGGTCCCCCTGGAAAAAGCTCACCAAGTTCCCAAATCATAGCTAGCTACAAACATACCACCTCCTTTGATGATTTTTTTAATTATGAGAAGAGGAAAGAGGAAGAGGAAAGTGTCAAGAAGATGATTAAAAATTAGAGAGACACACGCAGTCAGGAACAACACACAGGCTTTTACCGCCACTCCTATATTGGTGTGGAAAGGAAAGGACTTCAACCAAGCAAATATATAATTACCACATTACTGGACAAACTGAAAAACTAGGGGCCAAAACCCACAAATTTGTACCCCATTCTCAATTTTCAGGGATTAAGATAATCTAAAATTTAATGTTGGGATGCAAACAAACTGGTGTATACCACAGGATCAAGATTAGATATTTTCCCATCCACTGTGTCTGGAGACTTATTTTGTGAAAATATTGTGGGTTTCTTTTCCATTTTTTTTATTGCATTTTTATTTACATCTTTTGAGGCAGATGCCTTATTTTCATTTTTCAAAGCTCCCAGTTACACACATGTGAGCATACCTGTGTGTCCCAGTTAAATGCATGTGAGCATACCTGTGTGTCAAGTTTATTTTATTCATATTTTATTTTTAAATTAAGCAGCCCCTTAGATGTTTTAGCAGCCCCTCCTGAGCCCCCACAGCAGCCCCAGATCAGGCAAATTGAGTTCGGGTGGGTTCGGTACAGTACTAAGCATGACTGTGCAGTGATTTTTTTGTTATTGAGCCCCTGCCCTATTAGAGCTTACCACTCTACAGTTGAAACTCATTTCATACTATAAGTAGGACTGTGGGAGGAAGAAATGCTAACCTCTGTGCCTACAGCATGCCTCAGCCTAGCAAGCCAGACATCTTTCTGGCTGTAAGCCACCATGAGACTCCATACTGGGCCTTATTCAGTAAATTGTGCCTCACAGGAGATCCTGGCCCATCTAGTGCTGTAGTGCAATGGAAAGCTGATGCAATGCAAGATCACTAAAGCTCTGTTCTTCTAACACTGCAAGGTCTTGAGATAACCTTACGCAGCCCTTAGGTAGATAACCCTCTACAACAAATGCACATACTGTATTTAAATCATCCAAAAATGTGGAACATTAATAATAAATCAAAATTAAGGTTGACTAACTGGATCCATTCATGTTAGTGAGTCCCTAACATGAAATAATTGAGAAGAACCTCTCTCTAATGCTGGGTACACAGTGCACACTAGAAGATGTAGATGAGTGGGACCACACAGGTCACTGCTAGAAGTCTATGGCAGACATATAGACATAGGCGTGTTTGGAAAATCTAGTTTTCTCCGACAGTTGTGATGTATTATGATTCTGGAGGTAATTCAGATCTGATCGCAGCAGCAAATTTGTTAGCTAATGGGCAAAACCATCTGCACTGCAGTGGGGCAGATATAACATGTGCAGAGAGAGTAAGATTTAGGTTGGTTATATTGTTTCTGTGCAGGGTAAATACTGGCTGCTTTATTTTTACACTGCAATTTAGATTTCAGTTTGAAAACACCCCTCCCAAATCTAACTCTCTCTGCAAATGTTATATCTGCCCCCCCCCCTGCAGTGCACATGGTTTTGCCCATTAGCTAAAAAAAATTCTGCTGCGATAAGATCTGAATTACCCCCTTTGACTCTTCTGAGTCTGACTGACTTTGGCTACAAATGTGGTCTCACTGGAAAACACTTCGTCAAAATTGCAATTTCCATTTCCAACTTTGCAGTTATATATTTTCACAACTCTGTTGTGATGTTGAAGCTTGTTTCATATTCTGCTCTAGGCTTCAATTTAAACCTAGGATCAAGTACAGCAGCACCACTGGAATTATACGGCAGCTTCTCTGGACCTATGCGAGGCAGCACCCCTGGACTTATACAGCAAAGGAAGCACCCCTGGAGAATTACACAGCACAGCAAACAGACAACAGCACCCCTGGACTTAAACAGCAGTCAGGAAGCACCCCTGGACTGATAGGGCACAGGGGCAGTACCCCCTATAGGGCAGCACCCCTGGAATGATGTTGCAGACAAAGAAAAGACGTGCAAGATGGAATTGTCCTTGGGCCTTCCCACCCACCCTTATGTTGTATAAACTGGACATCCACACTTAAACCAATCATTTCAGTGACAGGTTTATTTGGGCCCCCACCAAAACAGAAGCAATTAATCTCTCCTTGCACAAACTGGCTCTACAGAGGCAAGATGTCATTTACATCCTCATCCTCTAATTCCTCCCCGCCTTCAGTGTTTACATCCTCATCCTCACAGAGAAATAATATTCAAACAATCCACATCATTTAGGTGTCAGTGAACTGCTTACGCTATTATCCAAAGTTTCTGAACTTTATAATGACTTATGATGCATGTGCTATGGGTGACATATAAGGGAGAATGTTCCTAGATGGTTAACGTCCTTAACCCTACTTATTATGGATTGACAAAAAACACATAGCTTGACACCTGTTGTCCAGATTTGTGTAGAAATAATTCCACATTGAAGAGGTGACTTTTTTTGGTATTTTGAACAGGCATGACAATGGGCTTTTTCATCCCATAGCTAACAATTGTCTCCACTGGTGCCTTATTCAAACAAACCACATCACCATCAGAATTCTCATTGTCAACTTTCTCCTCAGTGACAGCTACACCAATATCCTCCTCATCCTGGTGTACTTCTACAGTAACATCCTCAATCTGAATATCAGCAACTGGACTGGCAGTGCTCCTCCCAGTACTTGCAGGGGGTGTGCAAATGGTAATAGATGCCTCCTCTTCCAATACAGTCTTGGGAAGGTCAGGTCTAGACATCGCAACCACGGACACACTTGGACTCCCCTTTGGGATTTGTGATATCTCTGAATGCACATTTGTTTTTTCCTGTGCTTTGACAAGCTATATTTTTTTTTTGAGAGGGAGGAGGGCTTCCATCTTCATGAGAGGCTGTACCAGTCATGACTATAGGCCAAGGCCTTAGCCTTTCCTTGCCACTTCGTGTCGTGAATGGCATATTGTCAATTTTACATTTCTTATCAGATAATTTCTTTTTTTTTTTGTTCTTAATTTTTGCTTCATGGATTTTACATTCCCTCTATGACATTGGGCATTGGCCTTAGCAGCCAACGTTGATGGAATTGATTCATCAATGTCATGACTGGTGGCAGAAGCAGCTTCAGCACTATTACTAGGATCTGGAAGTAGTTCCTGATCTTTTACAATTTTCCCCACAAAATTTTTGTTCTCCATTTCATAGGACAGCACCCCTTTATTATTACAGCACACAGAACAGTGCCCCCTTATTTTCACAGCACCTCTGTATTTTTACAGCATACAGGACAGTGCCAGCACCCCTGTATTTTCACAACACCCCTATAATTTTACAGCATACATGACAGGGCCAGCACCCCTTTATATTCACATCACCCCTGTATTTTTACAGCATACAAGACAGGGTCAGTGTACATTTATTTTCACAGCACCCCTGAATTTTTACAGCATACAAGACAGAACCAGCACCCCTTTATATTCACAGCACCCCTGTATTTTTACAGCATACAAGACAGAACCAGTGTACATGTCTTTTCACTGCACCCCTGAATTTTTACAGCATTCAAGACATAGCCAGTGTAGATTTCTTTTCACAGCACCCCTGTATTTTTACAGCATACAAGACAGGGCCAGTGTACATTTATTTCCAAGGCAGGGGGTGAGATGGGGAGTGAGTGAGAAGTGCAGGGGGTGAGATGGGGGACTGAGTCACAGGGATTGAGAGGTGTAGGTGGTAAGTAAAGGATAGAAAGATTCAGATGATCAGACACAAAGGAGAGCATATAGGGAGTAAGGGATACCTAGGATGAAGATATGGACACATGAGGCGAGTGACAAAGGAAACAGAAGGGACACATGGAAGACATAAGAGAGGTGAGCAAAGGTTGTTGAACATATACTGCTATATTGTGAATCGAATCCAAAATTAGGAGGGGGGACACTGCTTTGGGCATTGTGTGTGTAAGTGTCTCTGCTATTGTGGGCATTGTGTGTGTAAAGGGCACTAGTTTGTGGGCAGGCAACATGAATAAGATTGTGCTACTGTGAGGCTTTATTTTGAATTTGGGGTACTTTTGTGTGGCAATGCTTCTTCCTTGTGAGGCCATGCCTCTTTTGTGATGCGCACACCTGAGGCGTTTACTAAGCGGGAGGGGTCATGGTGGAGATGAGCCCCTCCTGGACCACTTTAAGACCTGCCCACAAATGATGGAACCCACGTGTGTTCTGTCATTTGTATGGCTTCCAGCCAATAAGCGCCCACTACCATGGTAACAGGATACTGATTGGTTGTGAATGCCTGTCTGTTAGCCAATCAGTGGCCTGGGGTAAACAAACAGGTGCACTCACATCAGGGAACATGTCCAGCTGATGATTTGGTGGTATAGGGGATTATATATCCATTTTTCTTTTTCTGTCTATTCATCCTGTCCTTTGCAGTAAATAAATGCAAAGAAACTGTCACTCTGGTGACAGGCATTTTTTAAGGCAAAATAAATGGACAAAATAACGTAGCATTGGTATGTGGGTAATCAAACATACAGAAGCAAATGTACCAAGGCAATGGCATCCATTTTTAGATGCCATTTTAATGGACTAAAGGCATTTTATATAGACAGGTTTTAGGAGCTAAACTCTCCTTTCCATTTGTCTCTGTCTTTGTGAAGAAGAGCTGCTGAATGCTTGTCACTGAAAAATGTGTTTAGTTCACTGAAATGAAATGGTGAAAACAGGTATGTGTAAACAGTTCTTTTCTTGCATATGCAATATTTACTGAGTTTACAGGAATACTGTTTTTATTTGTCACCGAGAAACCTGTCTGCCTGATAGTTAAAAACACATAAATGTTCTCAGTGTTCTCACGGATTTCATACAATATAAAACACATATCTTAGGGGACAAAAAACATACTACAGAAAAGTATATTAAACAATGCTAAAGCTAAACTTCAGCAGCGAAAGCTAATCTGACGTTCCCAATTGTTTGTGTCCATAATGCTTTCAGAATCCAAACAAAATAGCAGAGTTTGGCTCTCAGACTATAAGATGTTTTGAAGATTTAATACTGCACAGACTAAAAAAAATAGATTTATTGGTCTCAAACCACTAATAGGGTGTCAGCTTTCCCCTGGAGGGCAGCAAAATATTAGTTATTAGCTTAGCAGCAAGTAACCAACAAGATTGCATGTTAGAAGCTGTATATTTATATTTGTGAAAAACATAAAGAAAACAGATGATTTTTTATATTACTCTGTAGAAATCTGTGTCTGTGTGGTTGTGTGTGTGTACATATATATATATATATATATATATATACACATATTTCTATACATTTAAACACAGTAAACAGAAAAGTATATTAAACACTGAAATCCTCCCCAGACATGTTTTGTCACAGTAAGGTCTTCATTGGTGTGCGTGTTTGTGCGTGTGTGTATATATATATATATATATATAGAGAGAGAGAGAGAGAGAGAGAGAGAGAGAGAGAGAGAGAGAACAAACGTGTTCGGCACTCCACTTGACTGTAAATAACAGCATGCTCCGGTGACCGACCTAGACACACTAAATATGCAGGGAAGCCAGCAGGACGGCACTCACGGAGACTTGGTACATGGAACAAACTGACAGCTGAAGCTGGTATGTAGTCAACGTTTCAGATTTTACTCTTGAAAAAAGAGTAAAATCTGAAACGTTGACTACATACCAGCTTCAGCTGTCAGTTTGTTCCATGTACCAAGTCTCCGTGAGTGCAGTCCTGCTGGCTTCCCTGCATATATATATATATATATATATATATATATATACATATATATATATATATATATATATATATATATAAACCCATATCAGCTGGTACTCAATTATAATTAATAGAAGCCTCGGTGCCAAAGTCCAAGCATAATGTATCTCACCAAACAGGAACAATGAATGGCACTGGTGAGGCAGTTTCAAGTTGAAAAAAGAAGGGTCTTCTCTGTGTGTGTCCTATTATGTCTTGAGAAAGGGGTATACACCCCGAAATGTCGACCAATAACACCCTTCTTTTTGCAACTTGAAACTGCCTTACGTGTGCCATTCAATGTTCCTGTTTGTTGGTATATATATATATATACATACACATATACATAGACACTGCATATATGTTGGGTATGGAAGCAATGAGTATTCGAACCCTAACTCACCCCTCCTGCAGCCTAACCGTAACCGCCCCCTCCCACATCCTAACCCTAGCCCCTAAAATAAACCTAGTACTCACGTATTATGCTGTCAGGACTGGCAGTCGGGATCCTGACTACATTTCATATAATATATACACATACACGTCCACTCCAGTCAGAACTCCGGATTCTGAACTAGGCCCGGCACTACAGGATTTCATATAAAGTCCTTAATATGAAAGAAAGTTGAGCACAATTCACATTGCTGTGATACACTAATACATGTTAAGTATGGGTTGTGTATGTGTGACCATTGATCAGGAGGCTGCTGGTCACCATACTGACACCGGGATCTTGGCTTTTAGATGTCTGGCAGGGACGCGAGAACAACAAAGCCCCTTGTGGGTGGTGGACACCCACGAGTGGGAATAGTCCTTTTAGTTGGCTTGCTGACTGTTGGTACTGTAAAGGTGCAGAATCCCAGCATCAGTATTGTGACTGGCGGTATTGTGACCGGCTGTCTCCTGACCGCCACTCACGTAACTACCTCCCGTTAAGTACACAACCAATACAGCATTTCAAGCTACACCGGACTTCTTCCTCAGGGCTGACATAATATGTACATAAACACAATCATGGTTGTGTTTATGTACATATTATTTCAGCCCTGAGGAAGGAGTCCGCTGTGGCTCAGAAATGCTGTATTGGTTGTGTACTTAACATGTGAATTGTTCCCAACTTTTTTCCATATAAAGGACTTTATACTAAATCCTGTAGTGCCATGCCTAGTTCAGGATCTGAAGTTCTGACTGGTATGGACGTGTGGATTATATAGCAAAGGCACACAGGTATATTATTTTTGAGACAGAGTTCCGGATTGTCTTGGATTCTTCTCTCTCTCTTTCTTTCTTTCTCTCTCTCTCTCTATAACAAATACACATATATAATATACACTGACGAACACCTTACTGTGATGAAATATGTTTGGGTAGAATTGCAGTGATGTCATCGGTACCAAAAACAAGGCTTGGACTGCATTTGCTTCCTGGTTATGATTATCAAACCTCTGGGACATCAGCATGAGTCATTCTTAAGCCGGTTCTATACACACTTGCAAGTTCAAATCTATACTATGTGAGTGTTTTAAACTACGGTAAAGTTTACCTAAACATACTACTGCAAGATATTATTTAAAAAGGTGCGTGCACCTAAACTGCTGACGGTCATTAGCTAGGTAAGTGTCTCCCTGGTCTACAAAGTAGCCTGATGATACAAATTCCAGTCTAAAATATATTATGGTAGAAGAACTTCCAATTCGTAGGGAAAAAAAAGATGCCAGTTCTCTGTACCATTGAGTACCTTCAGAATAAAGCTCTGGTCATATCTAAAAACCATTTGTTTGGTAGCAGTCCCGGGTGTATTTAGGATATAATGGCTTGTTTGTAGGATGATATTAGCTGAATCTGTAGCACAGACACTACATAATTTAATTAGTAGAAAGTCATGCAGTTTCTGGATGATCATCAGGTGACACTGATATCATCTATGAAGCCGGTTGCCAACTGAAAGGCTCTCCATAACAGTAATAGCACCACCTGCAAGTTATCAGACTGTATTACACATTGGGCCTAATTCAGATCTGTTCGCTCGCTAGCTATTTTTTGCAGTGCTGCGAACAGATAGATGCTGCCTATAGGGGAGTTTATTTTAGCTTTCAAGTGTGCGAATGCATGTGCAGCCGCCCTCTACAAAAACAGCTTCTGCAGTTTCTGAGTACCTCTGACCTTACTCAGCCGCTGCGATCACTTCAGCCTAATCAAGCCCGGAATTGACATCAGACACCTGCCCTGCAAACGCTTGGACACGCCTGCGTTTTTCCAACCACTCCCAGAAAACAGTCAGTTGACACCCACAAATGCCCTCTTCCTGTCAATCTCCTTGCGGACGGCTGTGCGAATGGTTTCTTTGCTAGAACCAGTGCACAACAACGATCCGCTTTGTAACCGTACGGTGCACCTGCGTATTGCGGTGCATACGCATGCACAGTAGTTACCTGATCGCTGCACAGTGAAAAACACTAGCGAGCGAACAGATTTGAATTATGCTCATAATGTATGTAATACAATATAGTTGCATAAAACTTCAAAACTGTTCTCTTTATTTCCGTCCCAGTTATGAAATTTTCTAATCTTAACTATCATATGTTGATATGTATCATTACATAAACAGTGTGATTAAGAACTTGTGCGTAAAACACTTATGACAAGCTATATAAATGTCTGTTATTCTTTCTATTCAGTTGTAATTGTCAATGTAATTTATTTAGACACAATTATCATTGATACTCATTAAGCTATGATTATCATTAACAGATATTCATTAAATGATAATGGCTTTAAAATTAGATCTTAATGAATAAAATTTATTTTGAACTGGGTTTGATTTGACAATAGCTTTTGAAGGTTATTGATCAACGCTTTATGAAATTTTAAGTTACTAAATAAAATGACTGTTATAAAGTTAAAATGTTTGACTACAAATTTAGTTTGAGTAGTAATTTGATTTTTCTTATTATCTTGTGCAAATTATTCTTAATGATAGCAAATTATATATGCAGTACTAAATTTGTAGGTAAAAAAGAAGTAGAACTCAAAACTGTGAGGGAATTAAAATTAGCTTTACATTGTAAAGATTATGGAGCTCATGTAGAGATTTTCACACACTGGAATCCAGAGTCTGGCACCCCGTTACCAATGTTACTCTGCATCCATCCATATTCCCACTCTGAACTATGGGCACACCATCTTGGACTATGTCACATGACCCACTCTGTCAACCAACCTCCAGCAACTCCAGTCACATGCTCCATCCAGCCTATCAGCACCTAGGCACACTATTTAAACCAGGGAGTACTGTACTGGCAGCAGCGCCATAACAGGGCTCAAATGTGCCTTGTGGCAGCTCACCCCCTGAGCGCCTGAATTCATGATGTCATGTGCATTACATAATTACATTGCACAGAGGGGTAGGCCTAGAAGTACTAGTAAGTGCAGTGCTAACCCCTCTGATCAGCTGTACAGACTGCGGAGTGCCTGTTTAGAGCACCTAAATGCACCTTGCTAGATGGAATTAAGGACCGAAGAGTAGCAACCAGCAACACTGATCTCAAATCCTTACCTACTGCCCTAGCTTGCAGCACATTGCCAGTACAGTTTCTATTTCAGAGGATCAGTACCCTTTCTCTTGGTTCTGCATAGCATCTATGCATTCTATTTATTGCCAGAGAGCTCTGGCAACAGTCACATTATGTCAACTCTCCCTGATTGCCAGCAATAGCAGCAATCTCCCTGACTCCCTGAAGAGTCTAGCAATCTCACTCATTACACCTTACCCCCATTATGTAGCTATTATAGTCTTGGGACAAAAAATAAATCAGAGCTACAGTATATACTGCACATTCAAATGGGGTCATCAGTACCATTTCCTTGCTTTGGTTATATGGCACACAGGGGCTGATGTATTAAGTCTGGAGAAGGTATAAAGCTGTGATAAAGAAGTGAAAAGCGAAGGTAATAACACACCAACCAATCATCTCCTAACTGTCATTTTTCAGACCCGTAACGATTGGGTGGTGCCTTATCACCTCCCATGTATCACTTCTTAATCACTTTATCACCAGGCTTAATAAATCTGTCCCAATGATCCTTATGGATACATTTTTAAAATAAGGCTCCTCATGACCACTTACAGATGGACCCATGTTTATCTTGGCCTTTAATAGGATTAATTGAGCCAGGGCAGTCAGACTTAATCCCCTGATGTATTGTTCTCTGTATTGTATTGCAGTTGAGAACAACAGATGAAGGGTTGATGTTAATAAACCATGGTGTGCCTAGGCGCAGCAAAGAATCCAAGATAACCGTGGCTCTATCTGTATATGAAACCACTTGCAAAACAAAATACACAAGCAAGCCCTGAAGGTATCACTGTCTTTTCATCAACAAGTATCTTATTAACTTCTTTGGGGCTCATTTACATTTGGATGTAAGTCATTTTTATGACACACCTCTCAGATATAGCAGTACACATCCCCTTTAACACCATACTTATAGGTGTTGCTTTTACAATCTTCCTGTAAAGCTTTTTCAAATGTAGGCAAGTATGCATTACACTGTACAAAGTTTACATCCAAATATTTAAGGTTACTTGGGAATATTTTAGTACTCCATTAACTGGATTACAGATCCATAATATTATGTTCAGCAGAGAATATATATCATACAGTAAACTGTAAGGTAACATTCATTGGTTGAGCTGGGGCACCAATCACTCTGTTACCCCCACCCACCTATTTGCTTGCTGTTCTTACTTATTGACTTTTTTTTGTTATAGTCAATTTGTCAATTATCATTAAATAGGGAATTTTCATTTATGATGATAGAAGAGCACTTGGGAGACATCTGACTAATAATGGACGGGCAGATACAGCAGCTCTCACAGTAAAACAGTGTAATACCTTGACAGTATTAATGTGGGGAATGGATATAAGACCCATAGCAGCCACATTTATAGCCAGAATTATACTAGTGGAGCAAGTACTAAGAAGCAGCTATCATGATGCTAGTGGAGCAAGGAAAGCAAAACGCAGGGAGTCTTAATATACAGAGGGGGTGTAGAAAATTAGTATATGAGTATATGAAACACATGGAAGACATAACAGATACAATGCTGCAAGACTTCTCTGACAGGATCTTATACTAGCATCATGATAGCTGCTTCCTAGTACAGTAGCTTCTATAGAGGTGCACAGTTTCCCATCTCTAGTCTATAATCCCATGTGAAATTATTTTATATGTACCCATGGCACCTACAAAATTCTGATAGATAGATAGATAGATAGATAGATAGATAGATAGATAATTAGATAGATAGATAGATAGATAGATAGATAGGTTCAGGATAACGATGCTGAAATACCGACAGCTGACAATGATGGCAGCTGGAATCCCGGCATTCTGGCGGGCAGGATGCCACTGTCAGGATATTGACCACTGGGATATTGACAGCCGGATACTGACAGACAGATATTGACAGCTGGCTGGATGTTTGTTAGTTCCCAGTCTTTCCTTTTTACTGTATTTGTACCCATACATATGAGTGTTCCAATGAATGAATGTAAATAAAATAATAAAATAGCATATTGTTCAGATTAAAAGCTACTTGGGTGATGTTTGAAGTTGCTTCTACATCCGAGTAACTACTCATGTATAACTTGGGCAGTATTTTGGACCATTTACAAATGAGAAAATTCAGCATTTAGACTGCAGCTAACAAGCCCTAAAGCACAACATCAAGGTGCAACTTTATGTGAAAGCTAATTCAATGCAGCTACAGTATAAATCTACTACAGCACCATCAGCTCTCAGCGTGATCATACTCATTAGTGATTTTATTGCCCATTATATTTTACAGCAGTGTATAAGGCAAAACTTCCAAGACATTTATTGAGAAAGGCTGCAAGGCTGGAAAGTGAAGCATAGTAAAATTCACACATTGGAGCACTAGTATTTCAGGAACACAGCCCAAAACCAATTTAATATTTACACACAGAAAACAACTATCCTTAGTTTTTCAACTGCCATATGGGTTCAATTCAAATATGTGGTTTCCCCAAATTCTTAATTGGAACTTTGGTAAACCATAGATATTAATATATATTAATGCAGTATTTACTTTATCAGTGGTTCCCAAACTTGATCCTCAAGGAGCACTAATGGTCCAAGTTTTAAATATACCCATGCTTGGCCACAGGTGACTTACTTATTACCTCAGTCAATATGATTTAGCCATCTGTGTTAAGCTATGGATATACCTAAAACCTGGAGTGTTAGTGCTCATTGATAACTGAGTTTGGAAACCACTCTACTATATTAATCTTAAACACCTAACATATTATTTTCAAATCAAGGTTTTCTTTATTCAACAAAAAATTTTTAAATTAATCCATGCACTCCAAATACCCTTTGCAGAATGATTCAGACCTTATATTCAAATATTTTGACTGTCCTTGTCAAATCTCTTAATAAAATGTTCACTTTACTCTGCTGTGCACAGTGATATTCATCATTGTTAAATATACTGTTAAGAGCAAATCCTTAGCAACATTCTGACATTGAAAATACATACTGTATAGTGTACCAAATTATATTCTCAAAAATAGTCAGGAAAAGATAGATAAAGAAATGGATTCACACAAGAATAACTGATATCTGCCTAGTGTATCTGCTTTTGCATAGATAAGCACTTGGATATTAAACTATGGAAGCCACTAAAATGCACATTATCTCCACTGATAAGAAAGCCACAATTCTCCTCACTGCCACCATATAAATGACTTTATCCCTTTATCTGTATCCAACTGTTCAGCTTGACACTGACAGCTGCAATGGCCCTGGTAATGTGATGGACATGTGATTGGCAGCTCAGCTTGTGCCGCGTTTTTATGATAAGTTGGATATAGGGAAGCAAGTCTTGGAAATAACAAGAGCTCTATGACAATAATCTAGCCAAACTTGCTGAATGGAGACAATGTTTTTTCTTTCTGCCAGACATTCTGTAACATAATTGCCACTGCTCAAAAACCTAAACATGCCTTGTTTTATTGTCATTTCGTCTACATTGCACAGTTTCCATTTTAAATCAACAGACAATGAAATATAATTCCTGACCAAGCAACTTCTGCCTTTCTATTTCAGATGTAATATTATTTGATGCTAGAGACTGAGCCACGAGCTACAGTTTGGAGGAATTTTTGCCTTGTTTCAGGAATTCAAATTTGATATAAGAATTGTCTGCATCAAATGGAAGTATTTTGACCTAACAAAATTATATAGTTCTAAACATAGTTAGGCAGTTCAAGCTTCACACAAGTACCATTTTGGGGGATATGTAGCTGGAAAATGAAATATTCAAAAATACAGTAGTGTCCTTATACACCAGTCACGCCAAACTGTCACTCTCGGTATACCAGGTCCCAGCGCATTGGCTGCACCGAACCTCTTATTTGCTCGAACTGTGCATCTTATTTGCACAAATAAAACAAGCAACAAACTGCTTTGCTAGATTGCCCTGATCAATTTGATGTGTGAAATTTGTACATTTGTCTGCGACTGAGTCTGAATCTCTGGGGGTCATTCCAAACTGATCTCACAATGCCGTTTTTCGCAGTGGTGCGATCAGGACTGAAGTGCGCCTGCCCATGGGTCGCAATGCGCAGGCGCGTCGTTGCCCAGCGATGAGAATAATGAAGAAAGCGTTCACAGTGGCGAATGCATTAAAATTTACAGGAAGAGGCCGGCCGGGGGTGTCAACTCACCATTTCCTGGGAGTGTCAAGGAAAACGCAGTCATGTTCAGCCGTTTGTAGGGGGGGGGGATCCTGTCGTCAGCCCCAGGAAGGATCATCGCAGCGGGTGAGTAAGTCTTGAGCTGTGCAGAGACTGCACAAACTTTTTGCTTGTGCAGCTCTCTGCACGGCCGATCGCAGCCATGCACAGCTCAAACCCCCTCCCCTGTAGGCGGCGATTACCTGGTCGCAGCAGTGCTAAAAATAGCCTGCATGTGACCTGATCAGAATGACCCCCTCTATGCGAAGTGCTACGATGCAGCGGCCATGGCTATTCTCATGCCAGATTCTCTTGTGCATAATCTGCATTTAAAATGAATTCTTGTGCGGTTAGAGCTGCAGCCCAGAAACTTTAGGTCAGGCTTAGGCTGTGGAGGGAGAGATAGGGTAAGGCTGCGGCCCCGGGTGGGGGGTATAGGTTAAGGCTGTGGGGAGGGTGGGGGGGGGGCTAGGGTTAAGCATCCCACCCAGAGGGTTAAGGGAACATGTTGGAAAGGCAAGTATACCTTCCCCTGTTGGGATACTGATCATTGGAATGCCGCATTCGGTATTCTGACCACTGTCATCCCGAACACCAACATTCTCTACCCAATCCTTACTAGTTACTCACTGTAAAAAGATGTCATGGACTGGACATAATTGGTTATGAGACTTAACTGAGGACAACTAAAAGTTAAGGCCCTGAGGGACACTAAAGTCAGCATGATGTGCAATGCACACATAGCAGCTGATTCTGAGTCACATGCAAAGTGGCTGTAGTTGCGGGAAGCTGGGGATGCCTAATTTACTACATGATGCCTATGTGAGTAACTGTTCAACTAATGTGGGGGATTGTGCATGACTATGTGTCATGTCATCATTAGCACAGCACTTGTATCAGCCCCATGTTAGGTGCAAAAGATCCATCAGAAACAGGCTTCCCTTCCTCATATGCACGAATCAGTATCACACAATCAAAAACATATACCGTATTCATAATATCCACACAGAAGTCTGATGTCTGAAAGAGAATACTGTACATATTTATTACCTTTTTTATGCCTTTTATATATAGATGTTATTTCTATGTGTTACTGTATGTATGCCATTTAAGCTATTTTTTATACAGATTGTAATCTGATGCTTTTGCTTTTGTTTTTACAAACTTAATTGTTACAGTGTTTTTATTCTGTACTTAATAATTTAATACTGGGTGTCACGGTTACTGTACACACATCACCTGAACAGCCACCAGACGAAATGGGCTGACATCACTTCCGGATCATGGGGCAAAGCCGTGACCAGAAGTGTTGGCATGCGTGGAGGCGACTGAGGGATCTGGGAAACAAATATTTATTTTGTGTTTTTTGCACTGTTTACTATGTGTGTTCTGAAGACAGGGTGCCTGTTCCCAAAATATGAGTATTAAACATCACTGTTTCACCACATTTCTCAGAGTGCCGCCTTTGTTTCCTATGCCACATTTGGGGAATTGACCATTTAAAAAGAATATGGATTTCATAAATGCTAGATTATCACATGTTCAGAATATATATATCTCAATCAAGGATTTTAACAAGGTACAGGAAGGAGACATTTTTCAAAGGAGAAGTACTGGAACACAAGGACACACACTGAAATTAGAGGGCGGTAGTTTCAGGGGATTCTTGAGGAAAAATAACATCAGAGAAAGTGTAGTGGACAAGTAGCCTCCTAGCAGAGGTGGTAGAGGCTAAGACAGCAGAGCAATTTAAACATGTATGGGATAGACATAAGGATATCCCTACAAAGAAATAAGGATCAAATAGGATTTGAGCTAACAATGTGGTTACAAAAGAGGCAGACTAGAGGGGCCAAGTGTTTCATGCCTGCCGTTAAATTCTATGTTTCTGTATATACACACATACACACACACACACACACACACACACACACACACACACACACACACACACACACAAACACACATCAGAATAAGAAAGAATAAGTTTTACTCCAAATCTAAATTTAGAAATTTAGATAGCATATTCATTTTGTTTTTCTTACAAATGTGTACAGCGATGCAGAGGAGCTATGACAAGGGAAGGCTTATCATTAATTGTAGGCTTTTTGCCAGCTAACTCTCACAATACAATGGGTCTTGAGAAAATGAAATATGTAAAGCAGGAAACTGGTGCATGTAAAAACCTGAAGATTGTTTCAAGCAAACATTTAAATGAGAGGCAAATCAATCTTTTGAAGAAGAAATGCTACAGTGTACTAGGACAAGAAATTAATTAATTGCAGAATAAAGGATGGATTTACATAGCATTGAACAGCCAAGATATGTTTCTTAGGCTTTCAATTTCTTACCCTTGGTCAAGTTATAGTTTTTTTTCTTTCTTCATTGTTTTTGGAAATTGATCATCAACACAGCTAATTAGGAATCAGTTTTGAGATATTCAGCTATTTAGTCTTGAAAACGCCACAGTAGGTTGTCTGCTTTGCATAGCAAATTGCTTTGTCTGTACTACCTAATCTGATCCATTAGATGCTAAATTGCCATTAGAAAGAGAGACTGATCTCTTTAATTTCATCTCTTTTTATATGTCAGTGAAATGTTTAAGAAATATGTGCGCGATAATTTTGTTTGCAATTACAGCATGTGCCAGTTCTTTTCATTTTTATTGCACACACGGAAGGTTAAACTTATCAATTTAAAACTTACTTCACACCCTGCATGCTGCATATACCCACAGATAAATTACTTGCATAAAAGGTGTCCTCAACATTGTTGAATCTTTTTTAAAAGGCTATCTCAGGCAATCTGCAAATTGCTTTTTTGACATAATTTAGGACATATCTATTTTGAAGTTGACCATATTAGCTGACCCACAGGTTTCCAGCTACATTTTTCAGTTTAGAAGATTGGACAGGAACAGTGATTTATTATATCTAGAACAACTTGCTGAACATACTGTAAACACTTATTAATTATAGATAGATATATGATAGATACTGTAATCTCTCTCTCTCTTTATATATATATATATTTATATATATATGTATACACTAGGTGATTCTTTGCGCCCTACGGGCGCTCTTCACACCGTCGTGAGGGCCCCCCCTCCGCACAAGTACAAAAGCATCGCACATCGACAATGCTTTTGTTCTTGAAGAGTTACTCATCGCTGCCCCTTACCTCCCAACATGACCCTCTCTATGCTGCCCGGGTCGCAGCGGCTGTGTGTGATGCCTGTAAGCCGCTGCGACCCACCCACCTCACAGACCGCGGCCACAAAATGGCGGGCAAATGCCGCCGTGCTGCCCCCTCCCGCCCTGCGACCACCTCTGCCTGTCATTCAGGCAGAGGTGATCGGCAAGGAAATGACAGCCATTTGCTGTCAGGCATGTGCCGGCACACTGCGGTGCCAGCACATGTGCAGTTCTGACCTGATCGCTGCACTGCGATGAACTGCATCGAGCGATCAGGTCAGAATGACCCCCATAGGATGCTGCAGTAAAAGGTTTTTTTTCCCCTATCTACAGTGCAGAGACTTGCTGCAGATGCAGTGGCACACCCTCCAGCTGTACCTTTTTGGAAAGTACAGTACCTTTTGGCTCCCAAAACTGCCATTGAATGTATAGGAAAAGGGGCATGGCCATACCACTGTACCCATGGCCACGCCCCCTTTTCAAATTTGTAGCGATGTTTATGTGTAAATTGTTGGAGGGTATGTTGCTGCAGATGCAGTGGGCTTATTTTGGGGTGTGGAGCTGGAGCTGCAGCTCCATCAGCCCCACTGTTAATCCTGCTCTGGGAACACAAGGACCAAAGGACAGAGCCTCCCATTTGATGTAACCTGTGTGGGAGGGCATTGCTCGCCCAATCAGCTGTGGACTTGGTGTGATAAACCTGCTGCTAACCCAATTAGAGCTCCTAACCATGCCACACAGTCACAGAGTGACAGATCTGGGCAATTATATAGGACATATATATACAGTATATACACACACACATAAATGTCCACAAATGGCCGACACTCCACTTAAAGTTCCTTATGCAGCATGGGTGTGCTCCCTGGGGACCAGAACAGATCCCTATAACAAACAGTAGCATGGTGGCTCTCCAAGGACTGTGCATCCTTATGCAAATAGACTACATATGATGGAGGACTTTAGTGGGGAATTGCTACAAGATCACACAGGGGGACAAACAAGAGCCATGGGCTATAGAAACAACCCAGTCAACTTTGTCAATGCAAGTCTAGAAAATATGAAATTCTTTTTGTCTTCAAATTGCAGGGTTGGAATGCCCATGGAGAACAAGAGTAATCTATGGTGGCTCCCATTGCAGAGCTGTAGGGGCACAGGGTGCATTTGACTTTGTCCCCAGATCATCAATTTACAGTTGTAGAGTTATAAGTAAGAGAAGAATTTCAGGCACCATGCGAGATACCTGTAGGAGGCAATGGAGCTTCTAGAGTGATAACTTTACCTGTAAGGTGAGGAGGAGGAAGGGGGGGTGACATTATAAAGTGTGCTCCATTCTACATTTCTGTCTGACCTGAATGAAAACCCCTGTGTATATGTCATCCTGTGCATGACTGTGTGACTTTCTGCAGATCTGTATATGTGTGACTTTCTGCATGTCTATATGGCTTTGTGCGTGTCTCTGTGTGACACTATGTCAGTCTGCATATGACTGTATAACTGTGTATCTCTGTATTACTCTGTGCATGACTATGTGACTGTATGACTGTGCATGTTTGAGTGATTTAGTGCATGTCTGTGTGTACCACTGTGCATGTGTGCGCCTCTGTGTGTGTTTGTGTATAGATCTGTGCATGTCTGTGTCTATGTGATTCTGCATGTCTGTTTTACTCTACATATGAGTGTGTGTGTGTGTGTGTGTGTGTGTGTGTGTGTGTGTGTGTGTGTGTGTGTGTGTGTGGTGTGTGTTTGGTTGACTCTGTCTGTGTGTGACTTTGGCCCATACAGGACTCCTTGTACATTAATTCAGTTCTGCTTCACCAATGCAGAGACCCTCCCTCTACTGTGAAGGTGTGTATTACAGTGAATTCTGGCAGGCAGTGTAGATTACCTGTGGGTAGGTCACACATGGGCCATTAGACACAGTGATACCAGTGCTGGTCTGGTCCAGGGGGGAAAGTTAGTGGTGCCGGTGGCAACAAATGGTGCTGTGATACGGCAGCATTGCCAGTGCATGTGGCAGTAACTGAATGGGTGGAGCAAAGCCCACAAATGTTATGGTTGCAGATTCTGTTGTAACCTGTGGGTCCAAGATTTGAGACTGAATCTGCTGAGCCAGCAGGCTGGTAGCAGTAGGGATGCATAATATGAACTGGAAACACTATAGTGTGGTATAATGTGAAGTGAGGGCACTACGGTGTGGCATAGTATGAACTGGGAGCACTGTATGGAGCACTGTATGGCACTAATGTGAATTAAGTGCACAGTGTGGTGCTATTGTGAACTGGTACAACTGTGTTGAAAAATGTGCACTGATGCGACACTACACTGATGACCAAAGTACATTTATCAATGAAAAGTCACTATTAAACATCAAATTTCATGCAACCTGGACATTTTCCATATACTGTACATGAAGAGCTCACAACAGGAGATTTTAAATAAAGGGATCTCCCAAACAAACAGTAAAATTGCTCATAAATTCTTAAGAGAGTCAAAGGCCTGGATACACTGGACTAAATAAATGAGGATCCCACCACTGTTAGCTTACTATTCAATTGATTAAGCCAAATGGCCAGCTTTGTACTATAACAGCTTAAAAAACCCATACTACCTTGCTACACCACAATATTATACTGGATTTAGTGCATCGTCCCCATGGATGTAAATAAATATCTCCCTTTCTATTATCAAAATTCGGGACATATCCAGCAGAATAGAAACACTATAGCAAGTACAACAGTAATTTAAATGCTTTTTGCTGAACTTCTCGATTTATAAGTGGCTTTACATAATTACATAGCAATGAGAGATTGTAGGCAGATCTTGTGGCCCAGCATTCACTAGCAAATGATGCATACACTGTAAATCAGATCTTCAGTGTATCAAACATGGCATTCACTCTTCAAACCATTCTCTTGCCATTCAAACAGAATGCCCACCAGAGCATACCATCAAGCTAAATTATGATCTCTATCTATCATAAACCTATAGTAGCCACAGAAAAAAACCACTGGATGATAAAGAAACAATTGCAGATATCCCATTAATCTAACATATAAATTGATCTTTCTATAGGTGGACATCAAATACCATATATGGTCAATCCTGACTCTTCGCAAAAACAATTAGGTTTGTCAACCGTAAAGGGTTATTTTAAAATAAACCAGATGGCATGTAGCCAATATTTATGTGAGGTTTAAAGAAGAAATTAAAATAATTTTTGGGAGGTGTTCACTAAGATTTTACCTGGGTTGTGGAACTCTTCAGATCTGGTGGCTCATAAAATACACTAGTTGTTGGATATAGGCAATTAGTATTAGCAGAGAGACAAACAGTGCAGGATCAATGGATTTTCTGGTGGAATCCAATATATAAAAAAAGTAACACCTCAGGAGAGTATATACCTGTATTGCATAAAATAGTGATCTCCACCTACAAATAACATTTTATGGTTTGGGTAGGTATCTTCTTTACATAAATTCCATATATTCTAAATGTTTTTAATTAGTAGTGGACAAATCAATGCTGTGCCAGCCTTATGTGCACACAATATTTAGTTAACCACATGAGAAGCAAAGTGACCATTAATACATTTTAAATTAATTAAGCTATAACAGGAATAAAATGTCTGATATTGATCAGTGAAACAACTTTTATTTAGTTTTATTTTATATTTATTTATTTAAATGCTTCAAATAATTAGTTTCAATAAAGTCTTGAATACCTTCGAGAAGGAATGCTGTAGAGTTATGAAAAGTGTACTTACTATACCTCACTAAGCTATATACAGCTAATAACCAGAGGAAAACCATACAACAGGTGCTCCTACTAATAGATAGGCTAAACCAGTGTTTCCCAACTCCAGTCCTCTGGGAACCCTAACAGTGCATGTTTTTCAGGTCTCCTCACAGAATTACAAGTGGCATTTTTAGCACCATCTGCGTATCCTTTAAGAAATCAGTTATGAATACACCTGTGCTGAAGCTCAGAGTTTGGAAAACATGCACTGTTAGGGGCATATTTATTACACAAATTTTGATGGAACATTTGTATGAACTGTATGTATCCCCTAGATGTACTGTAGGTATTAGAGATATCTGCTGCTGATCCCCTGTTTTCCTTGACAACACAATAGCAGCTGCCAAAAGTTTCTATTTGGGCTGCTACTGTATATTGTGAGATTTAAGATAAAATAACTTAAGATGTCATTAGCTATTGTAGCCTATAGGCAATATATTGCATAATTTACCAGATGACTGCGCAGTAGGCCACCAATGGTCGTGCAGCTCAAAGTGCTGATGTAATCAGTTTATTTTACAGATTTCAGGGATGGGCTACTATCGGAGCCATGGTTCCTACATGTGATTTTTTTTATACATCCGGGTGGTACAAAAGTTCTTATTGTCATAAATACAGTAACAAGTCTAATTCAAATCTAAAACCTGATAATTAATAAATGGGCACTTGTGCTGAGGACTATCAACACCAGTTGTAGAAGTGAAGCATGATTCCACATGTTGTTAAGGAAATTCAGGAATGCTACATTTGGATGTCACCAGGACCTTTACTTGCTCAAAAAAGGTCTTTGATCTATAGGAATTTTTGAGATTTCTGTGTTTTGAAAGAATAACCTCTTTGTGGATAATAAAAAAATAAAAGGTTAAATAAAGTTATTCTTATTATGGCATTCTTTTATTGTTTCATTCTGAATAAAATACACATAATATTTAGGAGATCTGTCTGATTTGATTTCTATGCACAAGAAAGCATTTTTGTAATGCCATTTTTGTATATTTGTAAACTCTGTTATGTAATGTAACATTTGTTTAGGTAAGATTGAAAAAGAAATAGGTATAGTTATTCAAACCAATGCAAATGAAAAGTGTGCAATATGTCTTTTCATTGACATGCAAATTATATTTGCTTGATTAATATTCAAAATACTGTATAAGGTAGGAAAATTTGAGATAAGAAAAAAGCAAAGATGGTTTCTATTTACTATTGGTTTTAACTTTAGAATGGAAGCTTTCACAAGCAGGGTCCTCACTTCTCTGTACTTTATGTAACTAAGTAACTTGAGAGTAGTAATTATGCAATAATTATATACAAATTTTATGTTAATTTGTGAACTTTCTATAACTTTCTAATGCTGTCACCTTGTACCTATGTAATCTTTTTGTATGTTCTATCGGGTTGGGTATGTGTGACCGGCAGTCAGGAGACCGGCAGACACAATACCGATGGTGGGATCCCGGCATTTAGATGGGCAGCGCGGGGGGGGGGGGGGGGAGGGGGGGGGTGAGTGCCACAAATCTTCTGGGTATAGCGATCTTGCAAGATCTTGCACTCCTGGAGACTCCAGCGGATTCAAACGCAGATGACAGCTTGGTAACTTCCCATATTTCTTTGCTTTTGTAGTGTCAGGGGCAGCCAGGCCTCTGCACCTTTTTAGCTTTGGTGTCCATTTTGGCTACACTGGTCAAACGTGCCTCGAACCGGCCATGATGCAGATATAGTGAATGTCATCGTTCAGTGATGTCACCCCTCCTATCCCTGAACATGCAGTCATGAAAGATATAGCCTAAATTGGACTGCATGTTCGGTTGATAAAGATAGATGATAACGATGTGGCACACATCGTTATCATTATAGTGCATACATGCTTGACGATATGCACAATAGAGATGTGCACTTGAAATTTTTCGGGTTTTGTGTTTTGGTTTTGGGTTCGGTTCCGCGGCCGTGTTTTGGGTTCGACCGCGTTTTGGCAAAACCTCACCGAATTTTTTTTGTCGGATTCGGGTGTGTTTTGGATTCGGGTGTTTTTTTCAAAAAACCCTAAAAAACAGCTTAAATCATAGAATTTGGTGGTCATTTTGATCCCAAAGTATTATTAACCTCAAAAAACCATAATTTCCACTCATTTTCAGTCTATTCTGAACACCTCACACCTCACAATGTTATTTTTAGTCCTAAAATTTGCACCGAGGTCGCTGGATGACTAAGCTAAGCGACCCTAGTGGCCGACACAAACACCTGGCCCATCTAGGAGTGGCACTGCAGTGTCACGCAGGATGGCCCTTCCAAAAAACACTCCCCAAACAGCACATGACGCAAAGAAAAAAAGAGGCCCAATGAGGTAGCTGTGTGAGTAAGCTAAGCGACCCTAGTGGCCGACACAAACACCTGGCCCATCTAGGAGTGGCACTGCAGTGTCACGCAGGATGGCCCTTCCAAAAAACACTCCCCAAACAGCACATGACGCAAAGAAAAAAAGAGGCGCAATGAGGTAGCTGTGTGAGTAAGATAAGCGACCCTAGTGGCCGACACAAACACCTGGCCCATCTAGGAGTGGCACTGCAGTGTCACGCAGGATGGCCCTTCCAAAAAACACTCCCCAAACAGCACATGACGCAAAGAAAAAAAGAGGCCCAATGAGGTAGCTGTGTGAGTAAGCTAAGCGACCCTAGTGGCCGACACAAACACCTGGCCCATCTAGGAGTGGCACTACAGTGTCACGCAGGATGGCCCTTCCAAAAAACACTCCCCAAACAGCACATGACGCAAAGAAAAAAAGAGGCGCAATGAGGTAGCTGTGTGAGTAAGATAAGCGACCCTAGTGGCCGACACAAACACCTGGCCCATCTAGGAGTGGCACTGCAGTGTCACGCAGGATGGCCCTTCAAAAAAATACTCCCCAAACAGCACATGACGCAAAGAAAAATTAAAGAAAAAAGAGGTGCAAGATGGAATTGTCCTTGGGCCCTCCCACCCACCCTTATGTTGTATAAACAGGACATGCACACTTTAACCAACCCATCATTTCAGTGACAGGGTCTGCCACACGACTGTGACTGAAATGACGGGTTGGTTTGGACCCCCACCAAAAAAGAAGCAATTAATCTCTACTTGCACAAACTGGCTCTACAGAGGCAAGATGTCCACCTCATCATCATCCTCTGATATATCACCGTGTACATCCCCCTCCTCACAGATTATCAATTCGTCCCCACTGGAATCCACCATCTCAGCTCCCTGTGTACTTTGTGGAGGTAATTGCTGCTGGTCAATGTCTCCACGGAGGAATTGATTATAATTAATTTTAATGAACATCATCTTCTCCACATTTTCTGGAAGTAACCTCGTACGCCGATTGCTGACAAGGTGAGCGGCTGCACTAAACACTCTTTCGGAGTACACACTTGTGGGAGGGCAACTTAGGTAGAATAAAGCCAGTTTGTGCAAGGGCCTCCAAATTGCCTCTTTTTCCTGCCAGTATAAGTACGGACTGTCTGACGTGCCTACTTGGATGCGGTCACTCATATAATCCTCCACCATTCTTTCAATGGGGAGAGAATCATATGCAGTGCCAGTAGACGACATGTCCGTAATCGTTGGCAGGTCCTTCAGTCCGGACCAGATGTCAGCATCAGCAGTCGCTCCAGACTGCCCTGCATCACCGCCAGCGGGTGGGCTCGGAATTCTGAGCCTTCTCCTCGCACCCCCAGTTGCGGGAGAATGTGAAGGAGGAGATGATGACAGGTCGCGTTCCGCTTGACTTGACAATTTTCTCACCAGCAGGTCTTTCAACCCCAGCAGACTTGTGTCTGCCGGAAAGAGAGATCCAAGGTAGGTTTTAAATCTAGGATCGAGCACGGTGGCCAAAATGTAGTGCTCTGATTTCAACAGATTGACCACCCGTGAATCCTTGTTAAGCGAATTAAGGGCTCCATCCACAAGTCCCACATGCCTAGCGGAATCGCTCTGTGTTAGCTCCTCCTTCAATGTCTCCAGCTTCTTCTGCAAAAGCCTGATGAGGGGAATGACCTGACTCAGGCTGGCAGTGTCTGAACTGACTTCACGTGTGGCAAGTTCAAAGGGCAGCAGAACCTTGCACAACGTTTAAATCATTCTCCACTGCGCTTGAGACAGGTGCATTCCACCTCCTATATCGTGCTCAATTGTATAGGCTTGAATGGCCTTTTGCTGCTCCTCCAACCTCTGAAGCATATATAGGGTTGAATTCCACCTCGTTACCACTTCTTGCTTCAGATGATGGCAGGGCAGGTTCAGGCGTTTTTGGTGGTGCTCCAGTCTTCTGTACGTGGTGCCTCTACGCCAAAAGTGTCCCGCAATTCTTCTGGCCACCGACAGCATCTATTGCACGCCCCTCTCGTTTTTTAAATAATTCTGCACCACCAAATTCAAGGTATGTGCAAAACATGGGACGTGCTGGAATTTGCCCATATTTAGTGCACACACAATATTGCTGGCGTTGTCCGATGCCACAAATCCACAGGAGAGTCCAATTGGGGTAAGCTATTCCGCGATGATCTTCCTCAGTTGCCGTAAGAGGTTTTCAGCTGTGTGCGTATTCTGGAAACCGGTGATACAAAGCGTAGCCTGCCTAGGAAAGAGTTGGCGTTTGCGAGATGCTGCTACTGGTGCCGCCGCTGCTGTTCTTGCGGCGGGAGTCCATACATCTACCCAGTGGGCTGTCACAGTCATATTGTCCTGACCCTGCCCTGCTCCACTTGTCCACATGTCCGTGGTTAAGTGGACATTGGGTACAGCTGCATTTTTTAGGACACTGGTGACTCTTTTTCTGAGGTCTGTGTACATTTTCGGTATCGCCTGCCTAGAGAAATGGAACCTAGATGGTATTTGGTACCAGGGACACAGTACCTCCAACAAGTCTCTAGTTGGCTCTGCAGTAATGATGGATACCGGAACCACGTTTCTCACCACCCAGGATGCCAAGGCCTCAGTTATCCGCTTTGCAGCAGGATGACTGCTGTGATATTTCATCTTCCTCGCAAAGGACTGTTGGACAGTCAATTGCTTGGTGGAAGTAGTAAAAGTGGTCTTACGACTTCCCCTCTGGGATGACCATCGACTCCCAGCAGCAACAACAGCAGCGCCAGCAGCAGTAGGCGTTACACGCAAGGATGCATCGGAGGAATCCCAGGCAGGAGAGGACTCGTCAGAATTGCCAGTGACATGGCCTGCAGGACTATTGGCATTCCTGGGGAAGGAGGAAATTGACACTGAGGGAGTTGGTGGGGTGGTTTGCGTGAGCTTGGTTACAAGAGGAAGGGATTTACTGGTCAGTGGACTGCTTCCGCTGTCGCCCAAAGTTTTTGAACTTGTCACTGACTTATTATGAATGTGCTGCAGGTGACGTATAAGGGAGGATGTTCCGAGGTGGTTAACGTCCTTACCCCTACTTATTACAGCTTGACAAAGGAAACACACGGCTTGACAAATGTTGTCCGCATTTCTGTTGAAATACTTCCACACCGAAGAGCTGATTTTTTTGGTATTTTCACCAGGCATGTCAATGGCCCTATTCCTCCCACGGACAACAGGTGTCTCCCCGGGTGCCTGACTTAAACAAACCACCTCACCATCAGAATCCTCCTTGTCAATTTCCTCCCCAGCGCCAGCAACACCCATATCCTCCTCATCCTGGTGTACTTCAACACTGACATCTTCAATCTGACTATCAGGAACTGGACTGCGGGTGCTCCTTCCAGCACTTGCAGGGGGCGTGCAAATGGTGGAAGGCGCATGCTCTTCACGTCCAGTGTTGGGAAGGTCAGGCATCGCAACCGACACAATTGGACTCTCCTTGTGGATTTGGGATTTCGAAGAACGCACAGTTCTTTGCTGTGCTTTTGCCAGCTTGAGTCTTTTCTTTTTTCTAGCGAGAGGCTGAGTGCTTCCATCCTCATGTGAAGCTGAACCACTAGCCATGAACATAGGCCAGGGCCTCAGCCGTTCCTTGCCACTCCGTGTGGTAAATGGCATATTGGCAAGTTTACGCTTCTCCTCCGACAATTTTATTTTAGATTTTTGAGTCCTTTTTTTACTGATATTTGGTGTTTTGGATTTTACATGCTCTGTACTATGACATTGGGCATCGGCCTTGGCAGACGATGTTGCTGGCATTTCATTGTCTCGGCCATGACTAGTGGCAGCAGCTTCAGCACGAGGTGGAAGTCGATCTTGATCTTTCCCTATTTTTGGAACCTCAACATTTTTGTTCTCCATATTTTAATAGGCACAACTAAAAGGCACCTCAGGTAAACAATGGAGATGGATGGATACTAGTATACTTATGGATGGACGAGCGACTGCCGACACAGAGGTAGCTACAGCCGTGGACTACCGTACTGTGTCTGCTGCTAATATAGACTGGATGATAATGAGATAAAATTAAAATATATATATATATATATCACACTAGTACTGCAGCCGGACAGGTATATATATATTATGTAATGACGGACCTGCTGGACACTGTCTGTCAGCACTGCAGACTCCTAAAGTAAGCTACTAGTATCAAGAAGATAGAAAAAAAACCCACGGGTAGGTGGTATACAATTATGGATGGACCAGCGATTGCCGACACAGAGGTAGCTACAGCCGTGGACTACCGTACTGTGTCTGCTGCTAATATAGACTGGATGATAATGAGATAAAAATAAAATATATATATATATATCACACTAGTACTGCAGCCGGACAGGTATATATTATGTAATGACGGACCTGCTGGACACTGTCTGTCAGACTCAGCACTGCAGACTCCTAAAGTAAGCTACTAGTATCAAGAAGATAGAAAGAAAAAAAAAACCACGGGTAGGTGGTATACAATTATGGATGGACGAGCGACTGCCGACACAGAGGTAGCTACAGCCGTGGACTACCGTACTGTGTCTGCTGCTAATATAGACTGGATGATAATGAGATAAAATTAAAATATATATATATATCACACTAGTACTGCAGCCGGACAGGTATATATTATGTAATGACGGACCTGCTGGACACTGTCTGTCAGACTCAGCACTGCAGACTCCTAAAGTAAGCTACTAGTATCAAGAAGATAGAAAGAAAAAAAAACCACGGGTAGGTGGTATACAATTATGGATGGACGAGCGACTGCCGACACAGAGGTAGCTACAGCCGTGGACTACCGTACTGTGTCTGCTGCTAATATAGACTGGATGATAATGAGATAAAATTAAAATATATATATATATATCACACTAGTACTGCAGCCGGACAGGTATATATTATGTAATGACGGACCTGCTGGACACTGTCTGTCAGCACTGCAGACTCCTAAAGTAAGCTACTAGTATCAAGAAGATAGAAAAAAAAAAAACCACGGGTAGGTGGTATACAATTATGGATGGACGAGCGACTGCCGACACAGAGGTAGCTACAGCCGTGGACTACCGTACTGTGTCTGCTGCTAATATAGACTGGATGATAATGAGATAAAATTAAAATATATATATATATCACACTAGTACTGCAGCCGGACAGGTATATATTATGTAATGACGGACCTGCTGGACACTGTCTGTCAGACTCAGCACTGCAGACTCCTAAAGTAAGCTACTAGTATCAAGAAGATAGAAAAAAAAAACCACGGGTAGGTGGTATACAATTATGGATGGACGAGCGACTGCCGACACAGAGGTAGCTACAGCCGTGGACTACCGTACTGTGTCTGCTGCTAATATAGACTGGATGATAATGAGATAAAATTAAAATATATATATATTACACTAGTACTGCAGCCGGACAGGTATATATTATGTAATGACGGACCTGCTGGACACTGTCTGCAGAATGCGTTTATAAAAACACCACACGACGAGTGTTTAACTTTTTCAGGCAGACAATCACAATATACTGGTGGTCAGCAGACAATCACAATACTGGTGGTCAGTGGTCACTGGTCAGTCACACTGGCAGTGGCACTCTGGCAGCAAAAGTGTGCACTGTACTTAAAATATGTACTCCTGCTATAACTGCTCCCCAGTCTCCCCCACAATTAAGCTGTGTGAGCAGTGAGCACTCAGCACAGTCAGATAATGATATACAGTATTACATATGATGCAGCACACTGGGCTGAGCACAGATATGGTATGTGACTGTGTCACACTGTGTATCGTTTTTTTTCTGGCAGAGAACGGATTAATTAAACTGGTGGTCACTGGTCACACTATCAGCAGCAAGTAGTACTCCTCCTAATAATATGCTCCCCAAAATTTGTGTCTCTCTCTAGTACTCTAGTCTAAACGGAGAGGACGCCAGCCACGTCCTCTCCTTATCAATCTCAATGCACGTGTGAAAATGGCGGCGACGCGCGGCTCCTTATATAGAATCCGAGTCTCGCGATAGAATCCGAGCCTCGCGAGAATCCGACAGCGGGATGATGACGTTCGGGCGCGCTCGGGTTAACCGAGCAAGGCGGGAAGATCCGAGTCGCTCGGCCCCGTGTAAAAAAACCTGAAGTTCGGGCGGGTTCGGATTCCGAGGAACCGAACCCGCTCATCACTAATGCACAATAATATAGTTATCTCTATCTTTATTGTGCATATAGTCAACTTGAATAGTCTAATGTGTAGGCACCTTAAATATGATTTAACCATCTGGACTCAAGCATGGACATTTTTAAAACCTGGACTATAATGGTGGAGTTTCAGAATCCCTGGTCTAAAGGTTTTCTCATGCCTCACAATATATAATGGAATATGCGTTAAATATGTGGGTATTAATTTTACATATTTTCAAAAATAATTTCATAATGCTTCTTACCATCATTTCATTTATCTTGTGTTAAATTTCTTACTTTTTGGCTTTTTTATTTAAAATTGAAAAGCCCCTAATAGGCTGTAATAATTTCTAATTGACAACTTTTCAAGTCTTGATTGATCACTTCTTTGATTAACAATTGTTTGCTTTCACTAATTTAACATAGGTGTATATTATATAATCTTTTATTAAACATTTTAGAAAAAACTAAATATTTAAAAGTTAGCATGTGATATTTAAGTTGAAACATGAGTTGTTTTTGTTATACTAGAAATTAAAAACAGAAACTACAAACAACTGATAATCAAAACAATTATTCTCATCAATGTAAACTATAAATAAACCATACATATTTAATACAATATAATACAGGATGTTAATAATATACATTTTAATAAAACAAAATATTGGTATTGTAAGACTGTTAAATAGATTAAAATAATTAGAAATGACACAAGTTCTTTTTACCGTAGTTTTGATTGGTTCATTTAAATGTAAATTGCAGGTAATGGTACAGTAGGCTAATATGGTGCCACTGGATTGCAGAATTGCTACTTACACTTTTTTAAAGTTTGTAAATAGGATTTTTGTTCAGTAAATACAGGTTGAGTATCCCATATCCAAATATTCTGAAATACTGAATATTCCGAAATACAGAATTTTTTGAGTAGGACCGAGCTAGTGAAACCTTTGTTTTATGATGGCTCATTGTACACAAACTTTGTTGAATACACAAAGTTATTAAAAAAATGTATAAGGTGTATATGAAACGTAAATGCATTGTGTGCTTAGACTTGGGTCCTATCGCCATGATATCTCATTATGCTATGCAATTATTCCAAAATACGGAAAAAGCCGACATCCAAAAAACTTCTGGTCCCAAGCATTTTGGATATGGAATACTCAACCTGTATTGCATATTTACTAAGATTGACATTTGTATTTAGCTACTGCAGTTATATGATGTCACCATCCCTCACTTACAGGAATTTGCAGACAATATTTAATATGCTATCCTTTAGGAACAGTCACATAAAATAATTAGCATCATTGCAAGTTTGTTTACTATGCTTATAAAAATAGAAGCAGTTTTACAGTCACAGAATGCATTTAAAGTGATTTATTTGTGATTTATTGCACTAAAGACTTGGTACAAACCTAGTGGTAACCCATTAGAAATAATTAACTCACACATATGTTCTTAGAAAAGTGCATACATTTTATGGGTAGGGAATAGCATTACAAGTACTTAGGGTTATGGTTCATTTCCTAATTATCCATCAAACATAGCTGGTATGACTCATTGTGTGGATTTATCAGATATAGGAGAAATTCCTATTTCATGTATTGTCAACATTCAACAATCATTCCTTAAGGTTTTTAATAAACAGATGTTTTCTTAAGAAATGTGGTTTGTACATTGAACTTTGCATTAGCTGTGACAGACAGTCATGCATAGGGTCTATATTAGGAGTTGGAAGACCATCTAATTTTCTAATTACATTGGCTTAGTTTCAGCATCTAATCACTTAAGAGGAAAGCTGTTTTTTAATGTGAAAAAAGGGAATTTTAGCAATAAATTCAATCACCATCAGTCATTAATGTTCTTGTATCTGTAAACACATATGAAATTAAACATTGAATAGATGAAGATCAGTCAGTCAGAGCAGGCTAATAAAAACAAGAAGAAAACGTAAATGTTTCTGACATTGCACCTCACAAAATACATACCACAGATGAGCCAGGTGATGTCTCAACGTGCAATGTGGCTTTTGGAATGTGAATTTTTTTTAATGCAATAGTGCTGATACCAGATCCTTTTTAGAATAGTGAATCAAGACACTAATACACCTTTCACATATAAACCCAGCTTTCACCAAACTTGGACCCTGAAAACAGAATATGGGTTGAATTTATGGTTTTAGTACTTACAGTACCCCCTTCACATCTGGGTGATGGACCCAAGTTATTCCTGGGTTGTCACTCTTCTCACTGGACCAGGTCTTCTAGTAACTGGGGTCTGCAACTGTGGCAACCATGAACTCCTTTTAGACATGACCTGGGTCATCAAGACCCAAGACATAACTTTCACACATACTGTAAGCCAGGGCACTGACCTGGGTTGCAAGTCCCAGTAATAATGCTGGACACAAACCCAGGACTGTCAACCATGATCTGATACTTTCAGACACAAGCAGGACCTGGGTTGAATTGCTTTGCCCCAACAAATGCCAAGGTTGTTGCTTATGTCTGAATGGGTATAATTGAAAACACCCAAAGCTAACCTTCTCTACACAGACATAGATGTACACACACACACACACACACACACACACACACACACACACACACACACACACACACACACACATACACATATACTGTTGTTTTATACCACACAGTGTTATATACATGCAGCAGGTGAATACAAGTGGCTCTTCACCTGTTGTGTAAGTACAACTCAAAACAGGTCCTGTTGGTTCAAGGAATCCCTTATCCTTGAATATTAACAAAAAAACAAAACTTGCCTACATCTGATCATCTGATTTATATTTCTTTCCTGAAAATTCACTTTGTAAAAAAGTTTGCACAAGTCCATTTGCTTGGGACTAATATCTACACCAGCGGTTCACAAACTGTGTGCCTAGGCACCCTAGAATGACACAGGGTACTTTCAAGGGTGCCCTGGGTTGGTGATCCAGAACCAATTCAAATTATTTTTGGTCAATATAAGAGGCAAAACCAGTGTTTGTGGCTCCTAATCATAAAATATGTGGACAAATAGAAGTTAATTCTGTTCCTCACCACATAACTGCCCCTAAGTATGATATATAAACATACTGTAATTTTTTTATTTCATATTTTTTCAGAATTTCTCAATAAGAAAGTTTTGGCCTAGGGGTGCCTTGAAAAATAATTCTGATACTCTAGGGCACTGTAACTCATAAAAGTTTGGGAACCACTGAGCTAAACCACTACTTTATATCCGATGTAGAGATACAATATATTGAATAAAAAGTTGCTGATTATAATAATATACAATACTGTTTAACAATTGCACAGAAACCCTACTCAAAGTGTACTAGAGATGCTGGGCTGCAACTTTAACTGCACAAGCAAGGACATAGATACCGTAGGTGCAGGCAGTGCAGCTACTATTGGGCCCAAAGCTGAGAGGGGCCCACTTTCTCTGTCACAGTTACAGTGTTCTTTACATTTTTCACCACTGGTAGATAAATTACATAGGGGCCCTTCCAAAAATTTGCCTTTAGGCCAACACAATGTTTAGTTTTGCCACAGCACTAGCTAATTGTAATGTGGTATAAAATGAACTGGAGGGCATTATTATATTACATAATATAAACTGGAGCACTGTAATGTGGCACAATATGAAGTGGAAGCATTATAGTGTGACATAATATGAACTGGGGGAACTGTAATGTGGCATAATATAAAGTGGAGGCACTATAGTGTGGCATAATATGAACTGAGGGCACTGTAATATATGAAGTGGAGGCATTATAGTGTGGTATAATATGAACTGAGGGCACTAATATATGAAGTGGAGGCACAATAGTGTGGCATAATATGAACTGAGGGCACTGTAATATGGCATAACATGAACTGGAGGCACTATAGTGTGGCATAATATGAACTGAGGGCACTGCAATATATGAAGTGAAGGCACACTAGTGTGGCATAATATGAAGTGGAGGCACTATAGTGTGGCATAATATGAATGGGAAGCACTGTGAATTGGGTGTGCTGTGTAGTATAATGTGTACTGACAGCCCTACAATGTGACACAAAGGGAACTAGGGTACTGCTATGGTTCATAAAATAATCTATGGCCCTACTGGTGGACATAACATCAACAAAAACTACTGTGGATCAGAAAATTAACTAGGACATTATTATGGGACATTGATACATGAGAACCCTTCAAAATGTTTCAATGTTTCAATAGGGCGCTCAAAATTCTGGCTATGCACCTGTGCATAGGAATGAGTATTTTTCTACATACAAAGTTGTAGATGAATCCCAACAGAACTGAAAAAAAGCTGTGGCATCTGCATTATTGCACTTTGCATACATATTCAGATGCAGTCTCACACAGATATACAAATGTCAAAGAAGTGTGCCAGGGGAGAAGTTGCACATGTAGCCAATCAGCTGCCACATTTAATTTTATAGAATGCACTTGGTAATGTTACTTAAATGCTGATTAGTTTTTCACTGGCTCACTTCTCCAACCTTTTTTCACTGCTTCATACATCCCCAACACCTATTCTGTCCTTTTTTTCCAATCACTATGTTCCCAAGCAGTTGCATGAAATTTTGGAGAATTATCAGTTCATAAAGTGTCTAGACACTTTTGAGGTCTCCTATTAGCCATAATTTCCTTTGATGGTCCATTGAAATAACATCATTCACTCCAACGGACTGACAATCATTCACGCATGATCTAGTGTACTCAGCCAAAAGCACCAGAAAAAGTCTGGCAGTGGTAAGTAAGGAAGCAGCTGTCTATCATTATCCTCATATTATTGGCAGACTGCAGAACCCTCTTCCTCTCCAAATAAAAGGAAGAATTTCTGGCTTCAAAGACTTTGGGGCCCATTTATCAAGCCTTGGAGAGGGATAAATAGCAGGGTGATAAAGTAACAGCCAATCAGCTCTTAACTGCCATGTTAAAGACTGGGTTTGAAAATGACAGTTAAGGGCTGATTGGTTGGTACTTTATCACTGTGCTGTTTATCACTCTACAAGGCTTGATAACTCTGGGCATTTATGACATCCTACACAGACATACACATAAGACATCACAGTCCTTAAATCTACTGTACTGTAAGTCCTTTGCACCAGCATTCATCAATATGATGGTTTACTTATTGACTGACATTAATAGCATAAATGAATAGTAAACACCTTACATAGAAATTTCATGGAAACAGGACTAACTAAAAGTTTATGCCTATGTTCTAAATACAAATATCTAATGTATAAAGCCAAAGTTAGACAGAAAATAAAAAACTGGTACTTACACATGTAAATTAAAGTAAACAAATGAATCTCATTTAATTTATATAAGAAAAATAGTGTAAAAAAAAAGCAATACAACCTTGTATACAAAGAATATATACAGTTGCAAGAAAAAGTATGTGAACCCTTTGGTCTTTCCTGGATTTGTGCATAAATTGTTCATAAAATGTGTTCTATTCTTCATCTAAGTCACAACAAAGACAAACACAGTCTGCTGAAACTAATACCACACAAACAATTATATGTTCTCATGTTTTTATTGAATACAACATGTACTATAAACATTCACAGTGCAGGGTGGACAAAGAATGTGAACCCTTGGATTTAATAACTGGTTTACCCTAATTTGGCAGCAACAACCTCAACCAAACGTATCCTATAGTTGCATATCAGACCTGCACAATGTTCAGGGGGAATTTTGGATCATTCCTCTTTACAAAACTGTTTCAGTTCAGCAATATTCTTGGGTTGTCTGGTGTGAATCGCTCTCTTGAGGTCATGCCAAAGCATTTTAATCGGGTTGAGGGCAGGACTCCAGAAGGCATATTTTCTTTTGTTGAAGCCATTCTGTTGTTGATCTACTTCTGTGCTTTGGGTCCTGTTGCATCACCCATCTTCTGTTGAGCTTAAAATGGTGGACAGATGGCCTTAAGTTCTCCTGCAAAATGTCTTGATAAACTTGGGAATTACTTTTTCCATCGATGATAGCAATCTGTCCAGGCCCTGAGGCAGCAAAGCAGCCCCAAACCATGATGCACCTTCCACCATACTTCACAGTTGGGATGAGGTTTTGATGTTGGTGTGCCTTTTTTCTCCAAACATAGTGTTGTGTGTTCCGTCCATACATCTCAACTTTGGTTTCATCTGTCCACAGAATATTTTGCCAGTAGTGCTGTGGAACATTCAGGTGCTCTTTTGCAAACTTCAAATGTGCAGCAATGTTTTTTTTGGACAGCAGTGGCTTCCTCTGTGGTATCCTCCCAAGGTCTCCATTCTTGTTCAGTGTTTTACATTTGGTAGATTCATCAAAAGAGATGTTAGCATGTGCCAGGGATTTCTGTAAGTCTTTAGCTGACACTCTAGGATTCTTCTTCACCTCAGTGAGCATTCTGCGCTGTGCTCTTGCAGTCATCTTTACAGGATGCCCACTCTTAGGGAGAGTAGCAACAGTGCTGAACTTTCTCCATTTATAGACAATTTGTCTTACCGTGGACTGATGAACATCAAGGCTTTTAGATATACTTTTGTAACCCTTTCTAGCTTTATGCAAGTCAACAATTCTTAATCGTAGGTCTTCTGAGAGCTCTTTTCTGTGAGGCATGGTTCACATCAGGCAATGCTTTTGAGAATTGCAAACTCAAAACTGGTGTGTGTTTTTTATAGGGCAGGGCAGCTTTAACCAACACCTCCTATCTCATCTCATTGATTGGACTCCAGGTTGGCTGACTCCTAACTCAAATTAACTCTTGGAGAAGTCATTAGCCTAGGGGTTCACATACTTTGTCCACCCTGCACTGTGAATGTTTACATGGTGTGTTCAATAAAACATGAGAACATATAATTGTTTGTGTGGTATTAGTTTCAGCAGACTGTGTTTGTCTATTGTTGTGACTTAGATGAAAATCAGAACACATTTTATGACCAATTTATGCACAAATCCAGGAAAGTCCAAAGGGTTCACATACTTTTTCTTTCAACTGTACAAACAGTTTACATAATTTACACATAATTTACAGATAATCATACGAAATGTGTAAATCATTACAACAAAACATTCCTAATTATAATGGCAGTTCTAAGAGTTCTCAGGGCGACTTATATTTCCAAAAAGTCAAAGTAATGTTTAAAAGTAGTAGAACTACTAAGTGATATTATGATGATGGTTAATAGTATGCATACCAGAATTCTTATATTCCCCATACATCCCACTTTATCTGTTACTCGGACCCTACATTACCTCCTGAGTTGTGGAGCATAGTGACAGAGGAATAGAGAGGGGGCCCCAGAGATACTGCTACAAGCTTTGATTATTCACAGTTTTGGTACTCATATTAATCTATTAACCATTTCAAATGATATCACTTTGAGCACTGAAGTCGCAGAGTTCTACTACTTTTGTATGTATGTGTATTTATATATATACTGTATATCTATCTATCTATATGTATATATATATATATATATATATATATATATTCATCCACATGCCCTGGCACTCCGGTATCACACCTGGGTATAACTTTGTTAAGGTGCCCTCCTAGGGGGATTGCATCCCTAAATATGCATCAGTTGGAGAAGAGGCAGCACTCATGTGTCTTGAATGACACCTCATTAGTGCTGCCTCTTCTCCAATTAATATATATATATATATATATACTGTATAGGCTGTAGAGAATACTGCGGCACTCATGGGTCTTGTTGGTTTTAGTTCTCCATATGGACACTCATCATCATCATTATGGTATTTCAGTCAGTCAACATTTCATTTTTATTATTAAAAATTTCATCAGGACATTTTTGTCAGAAATGTTTAATAATAAAAATGAAATGTTGACTGACTATTCTACTTAGGGAGATTCCCTACTGATGACACTGAGCGTCCTTATGGAGATCTCAACTCAAAAAGACCTGTGAGTGCCGCAGTATTCTCTACATTCTGCATTGTTTCTTCACTGAAGGCACCTGGGCATAACTGTATGGATTATTAGTGAGTGCCAGCCATTTCTACATGTGTATATACACAGTTCAGTTACATTATTATAACCACCAGCTAATACCTTGAGTAACCGCTTTGTGCAGCACGGACAGCAGCTAGACGGGCTGTACTGTTGTTTTAGACACACGTCTGGTAGCCCCCAGGTTCACTGATGGTGAACTGCTCCACTGTAGCATGTTGATCAGCCCTCACGCACCATCGTAGCCAAAATTCACCTCTCACATCAATGGCATGTGGTGCTCTGCAGTTTCCATGTTGATTATTCATAATGGTAAAATGTGTCTAGTCACAATACACCTTCACCACAGCAGCATGCAAACAGTTCACAAACTACACTTATTTAGAAATTTTGCCACCCTTGGGCTGAAAGCCGATAATCATCCCTTTTTGCAACTCTGATAAATTGTCCCTTGTACACATCACAGCAACAAGTGATATGTGTGCAATGGCCTATCGCACATCTTATATACCCACCAAGCCAACGCATAACAAGTGATGTACTTCATAGTTTAGGCGCTGCAGATGCCAAATGTAGGAGGTGGTCATAAAAATGTGACTCGACTGTATATGTATATATATATATATATATATATATATATGTGTGTGTGTGTGTGTGTGTGTACATATATATATATATATGTACACACACTGTATATATTATATATATATACACACACAGTGCTATGCAAAAGTGTGGAAAATGCTGCAAAGTATGAATGCTTTCATTAATAGAAGTGTTAGTAGTTTATTGTTATCTATTAACAAAATATTTTTTTCCACACCTGACAACTTTTGCACAGCTCTGTGTGTGTATATATATGTGTATATATATGTGTGTGTATATATATATATATATATATATATATATATACTGTATATATCATATATAAAAATATTTACATCTTTTTTAATTACCTCAAAAACAAAAATGTACAAAAATATAATTAAATATATGGTCATAAACCATTTAATTATATTTTTGCCTTCTTTTTTGTTTTTGAGACAATTAAAAAAGTTGAAAATATTTTTTTATCTATGATCCTACATAGCAATAATAACTAACAAACATTTCCTGTAACTGAAGCAACAAATTGAAAGAAACACATTGATATTTAAATCACTCAAGAGTGTCATGCAGTTTCATATAAAGAAATGTTTATTTCTGATATGAACTCACCTACAGAAACTTTATGCAATGAGAATTCTTCAGATTATTTTTTTGTTAAAACTGTTTCATGAACACTGCACATAGTATTACCGCACAGAGGTGAACATTTTCATAGACCACTCTCCAGTTTTTAGAAACATTATTCATGCTGCTTGCCAGTGAGTGTTGCCAGACTCCATGAATGGCACCTCTCCTGGCGGAGATATGAATCCAACGATGCACTGTGGCAAACTGATAGCTCTGATTGTTGGCAATGGAACCCTATAATCAGGTTTAAATAATGTGCTAGAAGAATTTCCCTAGTGTGCACAAGCTGCACTTTTCATATATAGTTTTTGTACTTTTTTGATTTTGACATTCTAATTATGCGGCAACGTTTATGTATTAAACATTTGAAAAGATCACTAAAGGTTGTTACTTATCAAAATAATTTAAACATGTTTAGTGGTTATAATGCTGATTACTGAGTACGTACTCAGTTCACTACTAAGTACTACTATAACAAGTTTAGTTAAGTATACAGTAGCAAATAGAATTGAGCATACAGTAAATTGTGCAGTAGCATGTACTGTACCATATTATCAGCAATCATGTGCAAAATGATGGAAATCATTTGTTAAATACACTTTTACTGTGTCCATCTAGTACAAATTAGTCAGTGAAAGGAAACACAAGTTTAGAAGGTAAATTTAATAAAGCTTCAAAAACAGAGAATTGGTGATGTTGCCCATATCAACCAATCAGATGCTCTCTATCATTTTCTAAAAGGCAATAAAGAATTTACCTCTTTTCCATACTTGTAGCACACATTTACACCTACATGTAATAATGATGTAATAAATAACCCATTTAACTTATACATCTGTAGAATTCTGAATGTCATACAGATGGAACCATACTCATCTAGTGTAGCTCCATCGCATAAGAGCGCTTCTGGCATGACTAGGCGATTCGTCCGCCTAGTCATGCCGGGAGCGCACAGAAATGCTTCCATTGTAGTTAATGGGGTGCATGCGTTTCTCGGATGCACGCTCGCCCCAGATGTGAAGATAGGCACGCCCGCAAGCACAGTTAAAGCCACGATTAGCGTGGCTCCATCTGTATGTAAGAAACAGAACATTTATGGCATCTAGATCACATAGTTCCTTTATATTATTGGTGTGTAGCCTGGGTAGGCTTGTGCTTGATTCAAGTGTGATAAATTTAATGTAATGTTGTTTGGCAAACATGTTTACTGAAACCTTGTCCCAGCCATCTACTACTTTTTAATTCTATTTTACTTTTGAATCCAAGGGACTAGGATCAATTTCAAATATGGAATTTGGAAGTCTTTTTTCTTAGTTCTATTTCATGAGAGTACCAAGTAAGGATGTGAGAAAGACATTTACAAAAATCTTGCAGCATCCACTGAGCAATGTGTGAATCACTGTCTGAATAATTAGGCCTGTAATGAAACAATATACTGTAATATCATCTGCACATACTGTGGGGGATATGTATCAAACCTTGAAGAGAGATAATGTACCAACCAATCAAGTCTAACTGCCATTTTACAGGTTGTGTTTGAAAGTTAGAAGCTAATTGATTGGAACTTTATCTCTCTCCATTTTAGCTCAATGTGAAAACAAAATCTGCATATATTATGATAAAATTCTAAATGACTAACTATTGACTACTAGGAGAAATCTGAACTACTTATTACTGTGAACATTTTTCAGAGGTTAATTTAGCAGGAAATTGTAATCTCCCCATTGTTATTATGGGATTGGTATGGTATCCCACCGCATGGGATACCAAAACGTTAGTATACAGACATCGGCATCTCAAGCAGTGGAATGCCGGCAGGGGGACGAGTGCAATGAAGCCCCTTGCGGGCTCGCTGTCCTTGCCACAATGCGGGTTCGGTTGCGAACTATGCTCGCCACAGGTTCTATTCTCCCTCTATGATTGTCTTGGACACCCAAAGAGGGGGAATCACCTACCTTGCTGTTATACCAGCGGCGGTATGGTGCCCCAGTCAGATCCAGGTGGCGGTATTGTGACAGCCAGGATCTCGACGAGCGGTATGCTGACTGCATACCGTTGTTACCAGTATAATGACACTGAAGGGTGTACCTTGTTGCAGCAGTAAAGGTAAAATGTAATGATCAAGTGACACATCCATTACTGGGACTACCAGGTATATCTCAAGTCTGGTTAGTCTCCATGCCACAATGTTATACACTGTATATCCAGTGGTGTGCATGTGTTTTCTGTGGTCTAAAAATAAAAAAAAATCAATTCATGTTTTTGGTTCCTCTGAATTCAAATATTCCCAGGATTCCCAAGCAGTGGCATCACTAGGGGGTGCGGGGCACACACATTTGTCAACCTCCGAGGGTTGACACCAAAATGCTAAATCCTCCTCAGTGACTTGAGGTGGGTGCTGCACTGTTACATTAAGTGTAGCACTCGGCTACTGTCACAGTGTAGGAACTGGCAATGCAGCCAGATAAATCTCTGGTGGCAGCGCAGCATCTTCAAGAATGCTTGGCATGCCCTGGGAGTGATAAAAACAGGGTCAGACCATGAGGTCATGCCCGAATCCCAAGAAACCATGTCCCCTTTTTGGTCATGTGCTCCTTTAATGCACACATTAGTGTGTAGTTTAGCTGAATCAGCGTAGCTGAATCATTGTGGGTAGAAAGATTTTAAAGGGAGAAAATTTCTAAGGGTTTCGTCTGTGACTTTTACTGGACAGCTTTGTGATCAATATGCAAGGACTATGAAGTAACCTCATATCTCATTGTTCTCTTACCAGGTATGTCTACTTGGACAACAATCATCAGCAAGCTGTACTGCGTCTGCTAATTATCATATATGAATATCCTGAATGCTTAGCTATAGGTATGTCTAGTGGGACAACAATCATCAGCAAGCTGTACTGTGTCTGCTAATTATCATATATGAATATCCTGAATGCTTAGCTATAGGTATGTCTATTGTATTAATTATTATTAGCAGATGTAATCAAGTTTTAATTTTAGTTATTTGGGGAATCTGTGATGGCTTCATCCCTACACACTATTTGTTTGTGTAAGTTTTATTGCTCCAAATTGGTGATGGGCTAGGGGAGGGTCCAATCAATCAATGTGCTCAAATACACATGTTTGTTGGTCTATATATTAGTGTGTAGTTTAGCTGAATCAGCGTAGCTGAATCATTGTGGGTAGAAAGATTTCAAAGGGAGAAAATTTCTAAGGGTTTCGTCTGTGACTTATACTGAACTTTAACTGAACGGAAACTGCATGGAAACTCCAAACAAAAGGAAATAAACAATCAGAATCCACCAATACTTGGACTGCAGCTACAAATGTTTGTACACACCCAATATTCTCCAATCCTCACTTACTCGGGAAACTATACATTCACTTTCTACAAAAGCACCTGCAAAGCAACTTTTACTCTGACCCTGCAAATACCTGGGAAACAAATGTTTTATTGAGAAGCATATTTGATGAAGTAACACTGACTTGTGGTTTGCCAACACTGTGTAATTTTCCATCTAACATCAGCAAATATTTTACTTACTGTTAACCTGTAGATATTAACGACATTTGAAATACTTGCAAATCGTATTTATTTCTGCAAACTTAACTGCTCTCTCATTCAGCCACCACTCCTCCTCCTACTCTCATTTTACTTCCACTTTTTACCCCCTCCACACTATGGCCAGGCTGGCAACATCCCCCATTAATCCTTGTCTTCCTAATCCTTTAGTTTGTCCCCTGGTACCACCTCTCTCCCTCTCTCCCAGTCTCCTACATCTCATCCTCTCTCCACTCCTCTGTCTACCATCCTCCACTCTGCCTCCCTTCCCCTCCTCTTCTATTTCCCCATTGCAATTTACTTCTGCCCCTTCACACCATTTCTACCCCACCACTCAACCCTGCTCTCTACCTCCTCTGCCTGTCTCCTCACCTCTCCTCCACCAGCATCAAACTGCACTCACTCCTGCAGTCTCCCTTCCTAGCCAAGGCCCCAGCTTCATCATTACACCCTCTTTATCTCTTCCTTCCAAATTACTCCTACCTCAGCGCTACAGCAATTCTGATAATCTCATTCACATCTCTCCCACAAACTCATACCCCCTATCCTGTGCACTCTGGAATGCCAGATCTGTTTATAACAAACTGGCCCCCACTCATGACCTTTTCATTTCCAACTCCCTGCACCTCCTGGCCATTACAGAAACCTGGATTACTCCCCATGACACCACTGCTCTCTCTGCTGGGGGCCTCACATTCTCACACATACCCCGACCCGGGGGTCGCCATGGGGGTGGTGTTGGGATCCTTTTACCCTCAAGCTACACATACCAACTTATACCTCCAGAACCATCTCTTACATTCTCTACATTTGAGGTCCATGCAATACGCCTCTACCAACCTACTAATCTTCGAGTTGCTGTCATTTACCGTCCACCTGGCATTTCCTCCAAATTCCTCGACAACTTTGCTTCCTGTCTACCTCACTTCCTCTCTTCTGACATTCCCTCCATTATTCTAGGTGATTTCAACATTCCTATTGATAACCCCACAAAATCACCTGCCTCTAAACTCCTTAACCTCACCTCTTCACTTGGTCTCTCCCAGTGGACCACCTCACCCTCCCATGTGAACGGGAGCGCACTGGATCTGGTTTTCACTCACCGCTGTGATATTTCTGATTTCTCCAATTCCCCTTTTCCCCCTCTCTGACCGCCAATTGCTTTCTTTCAACTTATCTATCTCTGCTTCCCCATCTCTCCCTCCTAAGGCTACCGTCACTAAGTGTAACATTGAGGCTATTGACACCTCATCCCTATCCTCCCTGTTTGACTCACTTCTCTCTCCTCTTCTCTCTCTCACATGCCCTGAACAAGCCACATCCCTATACAATGCATCTCTTACTTTTGCCCTTGACTCTGTTGCTCCGCCAACCACTGTTCACCCTCGCAGATCAACACCTCAACCCTGGCACACCAAATGCACCCGATATCTACAAAAATGCTCATGTACTGCCGAGCGACAGTGAAGGAAATCACGCTCTAAAGCCGACTTCCTCCATTTCAAATTCATGCTCTCATCCTTCAGTGCTGCCCTTTCCCTCGCTAAGCAATCATTCTTCAAAATCCTCATATCTACCCAGTCTTCCAACCCCAGGCGCCTCTTTGCCACTGTTAACTCCCTCCTCTGCCCACCACCACCTCCTCTCCATTCCTCATTGTCTGCGCTTGACTTTGCCACTTATTTCACATCCAAAATTTACTTCATACGTCAGGATATCACATCCCACCAGACCAGCAACCAGCCACCACCCATCCCTTGCCACCCCTCCCCTTCCCTCTTACCAACTCTGACATCTTTCTCCCATGTATCTGGTGAGGAAGTCGTGGCCCTCATCCGTTCCTCCCCCCACAACCTCCCCGCTTGACCCTATCCCCTCCCACCTCCTCCGCTACCTCTCTCCTTCTGCCTGTTCCCATCTTGCCCACCTTCTCAATCTCTCCCTCTCATCAGGCACTGTCCCCTCTGCCTTCAAGCATGCTTTTGTCTCCCCTATTCTTAAAAAACCTACCCTTGAACCTAACACTCTCTCCAACTATCGACCCATCTCTCTCCTCCCCTTTGCCTCCAAACTTCTTAAGCGTATTGTCTATAATCGCCTCACTGCCTTTCTTTCCTCTCACTCACTGCTTGACCCATTCCAGTCTGGTTTCCTTTCTCTCCACTCCACTGAAACTGCCCTCACAAAAGTCTGCAATGACCTCCATGCAGCCAAATCTAAGGGCCACTACTCTCTGCTTATTCTTCTTGACCTCTCTGCTGCTTTTGACACTGTGGACCACCCTCTCCTTCTGCAAATCCTTCACTCTCTTGGTCTGCATGATACTGCCCTCTCCTGGCTGTCCTCCTACCTCTCTGATCATTCCATCTCTGTCTCCTCTCATGATGCTACCTCCCCTCCACTTCCACTAACTGTTGGTGTCCCCCAAGGCTCTGTTCTTGGTCCTCTCCTTTTTTCTCTCTATACGTCCTCTTTAGGTGAACTCATTAGTTCTTTTAACTTCCAATACCACCTCTATGCTGATGACACTCAAATCTAACTCTCCTCCCCTGATCTCTCCACGGCTCTCCTCACTCGTACCTCAAACTGTCTTTCTGCTATCTCTTCCTTGATGTCCCAGCGCTTTCTTAAACTCAACATGTCCAAGACTGAGCTGATCATCTTCCCACCCTCCCGCACAGCCTTACCTCCGACAATCTCATTATCCATTGATGGCACGACTATCTCCCCTAGCCCCCAAGTACGCTGTCTTGGCGTAATCCTTGATTCCTCCCTCTCCTTCAAACCACACATTCAGCACCTCTCACAAACCTGTCATTTTCATCTCAAAAACATTTCCAGAATCAGAACTTTTCTCACCGAGGATGCCACTAAGATCATTATTTACTCACTGATTATTTCCAGACTGGACTACTGTAATCTCCTCCTAACTGGCCTCCTTGACAATTACCTCTCTCCACTCCAATCTATCCTCAGTGCTGCTGCCCGGCTCATCTTCCTCACCAAACGCACTACGTCTACCTCCCCTCTCCTACAGGCCTTTCACTGGCTTCCCTTCCCTTTCAGAATCCAATTCAAACTTCTCACACTCACTTACAAAGCAATCACCCACTCCTCTCCCATCTACATCTCTGACCTTATCTCCCTTTACTCTCCCACCCGTCCTCTTCGCTCTGCTAATGCACGCCAACTCTCCTGTCTTCTGATTACTTCCTCCCACTCCTATCTCCAAGATTTTTCACGTGCTGCTCCCTTTCTCTGGAATTCTTTACCTCTCCCCCTCAGACTCTCCACTGCTCTACAAAACTTCAAACGGGCTCTTAAGACCCATTTCTTTACCAAACCCAGCCATGTCTCATCCTAACCCTCTGTTCCATGCTCTCTATGTACCCCATCTGTGTCACCCCTGTCTGTCTACCCCTCCCCTTAGAATGTAAGCTTTCACAAGTAGGGACCTCTTCCCTCATGTGCTTATACTTTTCTTACTTTAATAATCCTCAGCTGCCCAGATCCTGCAGTTTTTTGGCCACCTGGAACTTATCTCTATGTTGTTTACTGGTGTAGATATGCTTAGATACCCTGTACTTGTCCTATATTGTCTTCAACTGTAAGTCACTGTTTTCCTGTTTTGACTATGGCCCTCATTCCGAGTCGTTCGCTCGGTAATTTTCTTCGCATCGCAGCGTTTTTCTGCTTAGTACGCATGCGCAATGTTCGCACTGCGACTGCGCCAAGTAATTTTGCTATGAAGATAGTTTTTTTACTCACGGCTTTTTCTTCGCTCCGGCGAACGTAATGTGATTGACAGGAAATGGGTGTTACTGGGCGGAAACACGGCATTTTATGGGCGTGTGGATGAAAACGCTACCGTTTCCGGAAAAAACGCAGGAGTGGCTGGAGAAACGGAGGAGTGTCTGGGCGAACGCTGGGTGTGTTTGTGACGTCAAACCAGGAACGACAAACACTGAACTGATCGCAGATGCCGAGTAAGTCTGAAGCTACTCTGAAACTGCTAAGTAGTTTGTAATCGCAATATTGTGAATACATCGTTCGCAATTTTAAGAAGCTAAGATTCACTCCCAGTAGGCGGCGGCTTAGCGTGTGTAACTCTGCTAAAATCGCCTTGCGAGCGAACAACTCGGAATGAGGGCCTATGTGCATATGTACTCTGTAAGTGGGCACTGTGGAACCCTTATGGCGCCATATAAATAAAGGATAATAATAATAATAATAACAACACATGGGGGGCCTTGTCGGCATATGTAAAGAAAGACACAGCAAAACTACTGAGGAGTGGACAACTATTAAGATTAGGGGAAAGGAGGTTAAACTGTATTATAAATAAAATTTGAAAAAAGGATTTGCCTTTAATGAATTATATTTTTATGTATCCTTAGGCCTAGTGCTAGTTTACACGTTGATGATGACTACACAATTTAGTCACGGATGTACTAGATTTTAATTTCTTTATGATAAAATCCTTGTCTCAAAATACAGCTGCAGAAATGTAACTGAACACTTTTGTGGTATATACTGTACCTTTATGTAAAGTTCACTATTTTTTAAGCCTATATATCAGTCCCTGTATGGTAAATTTTTGGATATGTTTCTTCTGGCTTACCCAATCAGCACAAAAATGTATGCAGTGCATTAAGGCACATTGCATATTTTATGGGTTTTTTATACTATATTTCAAATCAGCTTCCCACGTCTAGAGCAATCAAATCTCTGTATAACAGATTTACTGTGGGTGTATGTCAAAAGGCTAATTAAATGTTCACATAAAAACTAAATTTACAATTTATTCAGTTTCTTAGATAGATAATGATAGATACAGTACATATAGTACAGTATATATATATATATATATATATATATATATAAATATATATATAAAATTAAGATTGAAGACTGTTGGTATAAAAATATATTTAGATATTGTTCACTGTCCATTTGTTTAGAGTGTTATTTTTATCATGTATTTATGTTTATATTTTGCTTACTGTATTCGTAGTTGTTTAAAGTAAGATGAAATAAAAAGCAGTATAATGACATTCCATTTTTAATACATTTTAAACATCTGCTATATTTGTGCTGAAATTCCACCAACAGTCCTGGCACATATTAATTGCATCATTTAATCACACTATAAGGTTCCAGAAACACTCAGTAGCTTTTAAAGTACCTCAGTTGCTCTTTTAAAATTGCCTCTTGGCTGTCCAAGTAGCAGCATGGGCATCAGAAGGACTCCAAATTACAGGAGGACTCAATGAATTTCATTCATGTTGATGAATGAACTGAATTATATTTCAAATTAAATGCAAATGTAAAAAATACCCTTCTTAATCTTAATATTACATACTGTAAAAACCAAAACAGTACATACGGATTTTAAGAGTCTGAAAAGTCTCATGATTGCTAATCTCCTTGCAGCAATCTGTTCTTTGTAAAGTAACTAAATCATAATGACAGAGCAATGAACTGTATCGCATTAAATTCACAGATGATCCAACATCACTTCATCGGCTTGGATGGAACCAGAACTTGTGCAAATACATCCCTTGGTTATGAAATGAAACCAAGCAGATAAGTGTTTAACTGCTCTTCCATCTGCTTACACAGGAGTGAAAACTATAGCCTAATGCTTGTATTCCATCCTGAATACTGTGTTTATTTTAGGTAATGTACTTAGCTATTTTCAGCACCCTAGTCTTGCAACATACACACATATGCACACAGCATTTATGGCAGAAAAAAGACTTATGCTATTTAATATAAACATAGAATTTGAAGGCAGAACCACTTACCCCTCTAGTCTGCCCATAGACATGTAAACACTTACAGACTAGGGTTAATTTTTCTGTGGAACCAGTTAAGGTACCAGTATATTTTTGAATTGTGGGAGGAAGCCGGAGTACCCAGAGGAAACCCACAAAAGCACGGGGATAATGTACATACAGTTATGGCTATGAGGCAATAATGCTATCCATTACACCAAGTGTGCTGCCCTAACTGACATCACTGAAGATTAAATCGGATATCTTTTAGTATAGTGTTATGTTGAAAGTGTAGAGGTTAGAACCTTTATGAGATTCCAATATACTCCATTTAAGAGAGGACTATCAGGACTGATATTTGTTATTTAACATTTATTATTTTCCCAATTAATTGCTCACTGTCATCTAAACACTTGTGTGTTACAATGCTTTATCGCCGGCATGTCCAAACTGCGGCCCTCCAGCTGTTGTGAAACTACTCATCCCAGCATGCCCTGACACAGCTTTAGCATTCAGCTTTAGCATTCTGTGTCAGGGCATGCTGGAATATGTAGTTTCACAACAGCTGGAGGGCGGCAGTTTGGACATGCCTGCTTTATCGGTTCTGGAGCAATTATAGGCATGTACATGACAGATCAGATTTTTCTGTTTCTCAACCCAAAAGCACAGAATCACATACAGTATTATTTAGAGAGATGGAAAAATAAAGGCCAAAAATATGCCATGTAATTTCTGCCAATTGTTTGGTTAAAGCAACGCATTAATAACAACAATAACTCATAATAATACATTTTAAACTATTATGTTTGATAGTTTCACATTTGCAGGGCTTTTGAAATGGCAAATCCCTTCTTGAATGCCATGGTGGAGAAAAAAACCACTACAACAAAATTTTACATGTTTTAAGTATATTCTCTTGTCAAACTTATAAGCAACACATTTAAAAAAAGGTAAAAACAACAAATAAACTTTTGTTGTGTTCTTCTTAAGGGTTAAATTGGCAAAATCAATTTTGGGGAATCACTCATGCAAATGTCACACCTAAAATATTAATGCTACTTGAAGTGTAAAACTCTTTTAGCAACCTTATATTGCAAATTACTTAGGGCTGATGTAAAGGTGCAGGTCAGTGTATTTGTGAAAAAGAAGCTTATTGGTGTAAAATTGGTGCTCTGTGCTTGTGCACAACTTGAGTTCATATTTACAGTTACATATATTTTGCATTTGGTGCCCCTTGCATTAGAAGAACCAGATCAGATCATGACATTAATGCACAAGGACAGTGTGATAATGACAGAAGCATAATAGGCATGCCCTTTGAAATATGTTATATTGAGTTACATGCATTCTGGAATATATTAAGTATATGTTGTAAGAGCTGCACCTACCTAAACAGGTTTTGGAGTTAATTATGATAATTGACACATAGGCCAGGATGTAATGAAGTTCGAGTTCAGTGGCAGTGCGGGATGCTGGCCAAACTTGTATGTTTTTCAAAGGGGCAATCATGTACAAGGCTAAAACATGTCTTGTACACGATTGCCCCTTAAAAAAAAATATCTGAGTTCAGCCGGCATCCTGCACAGCCGTTGAACTTGGACTTCATTACATTCCATCCACATTCAAAATACATACAGTAAGTGGAAATGCAAGTGTGTAGACACACTTTTGGTAATTTGCAAATTGAACATATTTACATTTAAGTCAATATAGCAGCATAAACAATTTGAGCCTTATCCGTAAAATGTTATATAGGACAGAACAACACTGCACTATCCAAATTATTGTCTAGTAGAATTAAGTAAGTGGTTATGCTATAGAAGAATGGAGTATAATACTAAACAGGGATAAACAAAATGAAGCTGTTTTCTATTGATCATGTAGTTTACAAAATTAATGCAGTTTTTTTCTGTACTATTTTTACAGCTTTTGATAAATGACTCCCAAAGATATAGCTACAAATTATCACTGAGGGCAGTTAGGAGAATTATGTACTATCAAGGAATGTCCTTTAATATTCCTAAACTTAATAACCTGTCTGCCAGGTCATTATTCAAAAAACGCATGCTCTTTCAATCAAGAGTCTGGGAGAATGCAGGTGGAATAGTACATTTCCGATGGGGTCATTAAACTTGATAATTTTGCACAAATTAGACTGCTGGCTTACATTGTAATTTTTCAGACAATAAAAAATGTCTAGCTGCAACACATCAAATGGTAGATAAAAATAGAAGTAATCTAAATTTGTTCAGTTATGAATGGTGTTTTAGAAACTTTATTTAAAATTACTTAAGAAATCATATTCATTTTAATATATTGTAAGGATTTAGTTTTGATCCCAGAATGTTTATTGCAATCAAAGTAAACCATTGTGAAATTATTAATCAATCAATAATCTAGTTCTTGACTGCAATTAATATTCCATTCTGCTTGGCAATTTTAGCTAGTTAAAGTTTTATTTTAATGTACTGTGGCAGAGAGGAAACCTTTAACACGGTTGACTATTCCCTTTGAACAACTAAACAATTTTAATTTGGTAGTGATTGCCATAATAATCCTTTTCTGCCATTTTTATCCTTTAGTAAATTAACTTTGTATTCTTTTAAGTTTAACACACCCGCATTGCGTATACCTGCATAAGTACCTCTATTTCTGCAAAAACCCATAGATTATACATCAATCAAATTTAGTTGCCGTTTCTTATACAGTAGATTACTATATGTTTGCAATCTAATGCTTCGTAACCATCATGGTGTTCAGTCAAAACTGCTTTACTTTCATAGTGTCATTCATGTCTATTCACATATGATTTTCTGCCAGGCTACATAAAATGTAATTTAACAATTTGCATATTTCATTCAATTGCTTAAATTGAACAAAATTCAATACTAGAATCATCACCCACAATGACAACAAGTACCGTGTAACTAAAATGTAATTTAGTGTTACATAACTGAGAAACTAATGGTGCATTTCCAAATGCTGGCATTGTATTACCATCTGTAGCTTCATGCACGCTTTTAAGTATTAACATTTTAAATTTACTATACTCCAAGGGTGGTATGCTATTAGCTATGATAAATTACCACACCTAAAGGTCTCATCCGGGGCTAACCTATTAGCCCCGATAAGCCACGGTTTATCAGGAAATTTGTTTCACCTGTCTTGGGCAGGTGAAACCAAATCTTCAGAAACAGCCCTGTTTTCAAGCGACTATGGGGTTGTTTCTCACGAAAACACACACGTATCACTGAAACTGTGTTTTCGTGAGAAAAGGTATTTTTTATGGGCGATCTAATAGGATAGCCTGTTGAAAAAAAGCGGTGAAACACTGGGAAAAAACCCATATTTTGCACCCGATGTTTTACCACAGCTAATAGGATACAGTCCTAAGTGTTTTACTATATACATCTTTAGTATTTGTATTACCTTATGTTTAATGTATGTTGAACAATGTGATATGTTTTACAACACATGGATGCTGAGAAATGGAAGGCACTCCAAATATAATAAACCATTGTTGGTGCCTTCAAAAGTGAAGTTAGGTGCTGCTCATAAAATATTCTTCTAGTAAAGGCGGCACTCTGGACAAAAAATTTATTTAGACACAACCTTTATGTCCAAGGGATTTTTGTCCTTATTGTCGCCTTTACTAGAAGAATATGGTTGCCACACTTATTATAATGGCAATGTAATGTTCATTTAAGCAATCTGTAGGTAGACTATGCTAATTAGACCAGGGAAACATTTGTTCTTTCACCATTTACAGAAACGTTAATTATTATGTTGTGTTTTACATTGGCCAGGTGTTAGCAGGTGTTGAGACATGTCACATGCTTAGCTCAATAACAGTGTTCCTAATAAGTGCAGGTTATGGAGGTACCAATGAAGCCCAATATGAGAGAAGCACTGGCTTCTGGGTGACTCTTATTCTCAACTACAATTAATGGACAATCATATTCTAAACGTCATGAACCTGTAAAAGCTTGTTTCCCACTACAGATTGCACATGTTCATAAGAATGCAGTCTACATCATGAGGGCCAGCCACTTGGGGGTTTGTCTGTTCCAAACATAATTTCTAATGTAATTTTTGGTCCTCAAAGAGACTAACTAAACTATGAAGTCTGGCAGTTCAATAGAGGGTCAAGAATTCCAGCTGCAATGAGTGATTTAAGGGTCACATTCTGGATGACAACAGTGGCCAAAACAATAGAGAAGTGAGTTGCGCATACAGCTGCAACCAGGGCTCACCAGACCACATTATCTTCCTCATGCCACATACTGGAGTCAAATCCCTTGAAGCCCTTCTATATTTTTCTTTCTTCAAAATCCGAGCAATAGTTCCATCCTTATGGGATGGTTTCCAAATGGACTTGTTTATCCAGAAAGCATGCATGCATAAAAGTACACAAACAAATGTGAATAATGGACATTACATTGAGCCGATTACCCTTCCATTTCATAAGATATTGCATTTTTTCACAGTGATACCATGAATCTAAAAGGTCTTATATAAACACCTGTGTCCCTTAAGAGGTATAAGATAAGTGGTTTTTAACAGAGAAAATAAATAATTTAAACACCTGATGGATGGATGCATGTATATGTATGTTTGTACGTGTGTGTGTGTGTGTGTGTGTGTGTGTGTGTGTGCATGCAGTCAGAGATATGGCTTACAGCATTATTAGTAAATGTTAAACTTGCTTTACATTAATGTTATGCACATAACAATTTAGTGACATGTCATATGCAAGAAAGTATTATGTCTGGACAGCATTATAAATATATGTGAAGGTCACATTTATAATATGAAGTATAATTAAAAACAAATGTCTTGTTTCCCACTTTCTTCTTTCTTGCCGCTGTGCAAATGGAAATACCAATAAAGTAATGCAAATATATGCATAGGACCTATGACTTTATATAACTAATTATGAACAAACCATGGAAGGGGTCAAGATGCAATCAGCCAAGTCGCTATGTATCACTGCTGTTCATCCTCAACTTCATTGCTTATATTTGCAACAGCTCTCCAACACATGCTAGAGATACATCTCCAGAGAGACAAATCTGCATGTGTTTGAGTGGCATTTTCACAAACAAGCTCTTGCTGTATTTGAACTAGGCTGGCCCACTCCTTACATCTTGTACCACAACTGTCCAAGCATAAGAAGATGCAAGTCAACAATAAGGAAAAACTCTATGTGGATATGGATATATGCATACACAATTTGGTGCACCTGCACAGTATGCTTACCCCTCAACAAAGAAGACCTAAATCCAGTTCTTAATGAGACCTCATATTATGCACAACCCAGGGACGTGCGGTGAGGTAAATCGCTCAGTAGGCACTGGCTAGTACCAGAGCCAGATTTACATATATGAGCCCAAGGGTGCATGTGGGCATTATACACAGACGCAGCAGTATATACTGCTGGAAATTTGGTGAGTATTGATTAGAGATGTGTGGATAGACAGGGGAGTCACTGCCTCACCTGCCATAGACTTTTTACTCCAGAGTTTTGACTATAAAAAGGATTAGAATAATACAAAGTAGATATTACTAATATATATTTTGTATTTTTCATATAATTTATCTAGTCAAAACCCTGACATATACGTTAGTGTGACAGGAAAGGTTCTGCCTCACGTCACCGCACGTCACTGGTACAGTCTTGAGTCTTGTGTATGCATTTTTCTGCATACAGTTCAGCATAAATAATTGCCATATGTGGGGATTTAGCAAAATATTTTTTCATTTGTAAACACGGAACGCTTACTGTATGCGCAGAGATAATAATAATAATAATAATAATAATAATAATAATAATAATATCATAGTGTCCCCTGTGAAACAAGAGTACAATACAAAGAATAAGGAAAATTCTTAAAAATAAATAAAATAGCATGTCTTGATCTTACTATCTAATTATATGTTACATAGACTTTATAGATAGAGTATGACCTACAGTACAATGACATTTTAGAAGATAGATCTGAGTGGATGAACTTGCTCAGCACATTAGTATGCACAGTGTTGGATTTTTAACGTAAAAAAATATAAATTGAAAACTGCAACCAAAGCTTCACATTTATGGCCATGTCTATAATTAGTATTAAAAATTAGTTAAGCATAACTTTTAATTAGCACACGACCTTATTTCTGCTAACCTCAAATAACATTTCCAGAAAACTGTGACATTCAAGTGAAATATCTGATAAATCTAGAACTCATATTGGATCATAAAACTACTATCATGTTTTAAGACCAGTTTCCGGAATGCCTAACTAAGGCCCTGATTCAGAAACGTAGGCAAATGCCGTCTCAGCTACCATTTAGCCCGCAGAGGCTGTGTGAATGTATGCAAATGTTGCAGCCACCGGGATTTGTATTGAGAAACCAGTGGAGGTGCTTGAGATCCGCTGCTTGTGTATGAAGATGCAGACATCGGATGCACATTGGTTGATAATCTACCTTTTGGGTAACCCTATGGTTACACAGCATACTGTCAGAGAAGCCAATGCAACTGCGGACAGGATCAAAGTCGCAAGTTTTCTCACGACACTGAAATGGTTGCGTCACTCCTGCATTTGAGCGGCAACTTCCCCCAGTAATGCCCACAAATGCTCCCTGCCTGTTTTATCTTTGTGAATAAGCGCACATATACTGTGGTCAAATATTGCTTGATCTGGAATTGAAAATACATTGCCCCATTGTTGGCCTTATATTACTTACTTGTTTGATTTCAGGGAAATTATCGTGAAAGATTTAATTGACCATTTTCATTAATGGACAGGAAATGAGAATTTTACTTGGAAGCCTATATTGCAGTGTTTCCCAACCTCTGTCTTCAAGTCACACTAACAATGCAGGTTTTCATGATATATCTGCTTGAGCATGGGTGGATAAATCCAAATAACTAATGTACTAATTAAGTCACCTGTGCTCAAGTATGGCAATCCTTAAAATCTATACTGTGCCTTGAGGACCGTGGCTGGGAACCCATGCTATATTGTATTATGTGTTTGCCAACTGTCTGCTATCTCTCTTTTATCCCTCGTCCTTATTTTCAAACACCAACCTTTCTGATGTTTTCCTTTTTCCTTTACTACAGTACTTCTGTTGTCTGAATTGATTCCGAGCACCCATGTTGACCCTTTGTTTTAATTTTTAAAGATTCAAACTCAAATCACTGCTGTAGCCTTTGTTTGTCATAGATAGAAAATGTCAGCACACTCTAGGCCTTAAATTGCTTTTGAATTTGAACAGTAAAGCACACAGAAAATATCCCTTTTTCCATTTCCAAAGAAGAGAAATCTCTTCTTTATAGCATGACAAAACAGAAGTGCAGTGGCATAATATGTGAACCTACATGAATCGGCAATCCTTTCTGATTGTCATCAAACAAATGCATTAGTCTATTTTCGTTGTACAGAATACTATTCAAAAAATGTGTAGTATAGTACAGTCTGCATATTTAGATGCATGTTTATCAATAAATGGGATGAGCAAATTTACCATGGTTCAATATGTACAAAGATTTGTCACCAAGCCAGAGCAAGACTTAAGGGTCTGGGGGGCCCAGGGCACTTAAAACAGTGATGCCCATATGGTCTAAAATTAAATGCATATACATAATTCATGAACTAGTGGGTCACATACAGTGTGCACAAGTTCACAGAGGCAAAGTCACAGTTCAAATATGCAGAGTCACATATGCGGTAGGTCACAGAAGCAGTGTCACACATGCAGAGGCAGGGCAATTGCTAGAAAGGAGGAGGCCCATGTGCAGGATCCATCTGGACCTCCTCCTCTCAAGCCAGCAGCACTGTAGCTCTGGGCTAGCACTGTCTCAGAGTCTAGAGCGCATGCGCAAATCTCTGGGAAAATGGAGTGGCGGCCATTTTCCCATGAGATTTTCCTACTGTACATGGGGGAAACACCAGGAAAATGGCGACGCGCCATTTTCCCAGTGATTTGTGAAGTGCTGATGCACAGCAGTAGGGCTCTGGAGGGTAAGTATTACTAATAATGGGTGCAGAGTGTGCAGTGTGGGCCCCCCTTGTCCCCGGGGCCTGTGAGCACTACACAAACTGCACAAATATGCCAGTGTGCAGTGGGTTAAAGAAGCAGGGTCACACGTATAGTGGGTTACAGTAGCAGAGTCATAAATGCAGCAGGTGAAAGATGCAGAGTCATGGGAAGCAGTCAGCTTCCCAATAGACGGAATACCAGCACTCAAAATACCGACCCTGGGCAGGGCCGAAACTAGGATTTTTGGCACCCAGGGCAAGGCGGCAATTTAGTGCCCCCTCCACCCCCCAAAAAAAATACATAAAAATATACAAAAAAAGTACATATATTGTAAAGCTGCCTGCCCAGCCTTCCACCCTTACAATGCACACTTGCCTCATCAAAAAGTGGGGGATATGATTAACTTGCCACCGGCTTTGTCCTCTCCCAGCTTCTCTTCAGAGGTCCTGGAAAGCAGTCAGGCAGCCGGGCAGGAGAGTTTGCAGAGGTGCTGCCAAGTGGGAGGGCAGAGGGAGGCTCCGGAGTCTAGCGGCCGCACAAGCAGAGGGAGGTTGATATTTTGCAGCAGTGACGGGACCACGGCGGGATGTGTCATACGCGGATGCAGGAGGTGATCACAGCGGGCACGTGGGGTGGAGCAACTGGGTGAGGGAGCTAGGAAGAGTTCTCCATGCCCCCTCAATCGCAGTGCCCAGGGCATGTGACCCCTTAGCACCCCCTAGTTACAGCCATGCCCTGGGATCCCGTCCGCTGCAGGAACACCAGCGGTCTAAAGGCCGACAGGACTCAGGATCCCAGCATCTAAATACCGACACCCATAATCCGGATCCTTCTTTCAGCAGGATGCATTCGTGTCCCGCCCGGGGGGTGGTGGTTAGGTTTATCCATTAGAAGGGGTGTTAGCGTTAGGGTCCAGGGATTGGAAAGTTAGGATTAGGAACTGGGGAGGAAGGGTTAGGCACTTAGCAGGGGAGGTTAGGGTAAGGCACCGAGCGGGGAGGGTTAGGTTTACGTAGTGGGTAAGGGAGGGTTAGGCACAAAGTGGGGAGGGTTAAGGTAAGGCACCACCTGGAAGGGTTAGGCACCCACAAGGACGGGTTAGGGTAGGGAACAGTGAGGGTTAGGGCGCTTACTGGGGGGGCTGTCGGTATTCTGCTGGATGGGATGCCCTTGTCAGTATTCTGAATGCCGTCATCTCGTCCATTGGGAAATCATATTGAACCAAGAGTAACACATGCAGCTGGTCATATAAGCAATGTCACATAAGCAAAGTCACAAATACATTGAGTCACAAAATCAGTGAGTAACACGTGTGTAACTACGGTGTGGGTCACATTTAAAGTCATGCATGCAGTGGGTCCCATATACAGTCACATACACAGTACAGTCACATATGCAGTGGAATGCATATAATGTACAGTCGTACATGCACAGAGTTTTAGACACTCACTCTTGCCTTGCAGGCCAGGTGGTTAAAATTGTGACAGGGGGAATATGCCTTAGTACTTTACCAGCTCCACTCTCCTATCTCCCATGATGCCTGCTGGCAGGTTACTATTCCTCTCCATGTGCAATGTAGTTCCACTACCTCATCGGAACACTGCCTCCTCTCCTCTGCTTACAGCCCCAGCAGTCCTCCAGCACCACATTGCTGCAGTAACAATTAATATGAAGGTTTTATGAGAGGCAGGGGATCAGGGTAATACTGTACGTTGTAATGTTTATAAGGGGTAGTACAATGCAGTGTAATGTAAGGATCACTACTGTGCCTCATTGGGGGTACTATTGTGTGGCTAAGCCCCTTCCCCATTGAGACAACCAATGCACTGTTTCTTACAGTTAGAATTTACTTACAAAGAGATTGGCAGGAAACAATAATTTTGAGCAAGGTAACGGGGAGTTATGGCAAAAAATAGCAAGCGCATTCAGACTGTTTTCTGGGCATCTCTCAGGCAATGCCTGAAATTCTGCATGTGGATAATGTGTCTCTAGCATTTCAATTACAGGACAAATACTGCATGACCAAACACTTACTCAGGGAGTCGTGTTTGCATGATCTGCGTCTGATGCTGCTTATCTGAACGGCACTGGTGGGTGGCTCAATAAAAGTTGTGGTGGCTGCTGAACAGGTTGACAGCAGACCAGTAACTTTAAAGAGTAAATATTCATGGCCCTGGCACTCACTAACAGAGACCGACTCCCTAGTTACCAGCTAGCATTTCCGTAGTGTGTCATACAGAAAAATGGCCAAGACAGACCTTATTTACCCTAGACTCCTCCTTCTAGACTGACAGATAAATGGCACTCCCACTTTGCTTTTAAAAGGGAGCTCTTCATACCTGCTTTGTTTTGATCAGTCACATGCCTTTAGCTGTGCTAGGCTGCAGGGAGAAACACAATGAAATGAACAAACAGGTAAGACACAACATTATTTTTAACTCTGCAGCACATATTTTTTGACAGATGAAGCATTTAGGAACAACAGCATCTTAGCCAGGAAGTGAAAGACCACGTAAAATCACAGAGTTGGGTCAATGACTGCTAAGGCGCATAGAGTGTAAAAGTCATCAACGCTCTGCTAATTCCATAGCTGAAGAGTTCCTAACTTCCACTGGTATTAATGTAAGAACAAAAACTGTTTGGCGGGAGCTTAATGTAATGGGTTTCCATGGCCGAGTAGCTGCATGCAAGCCTCACATCACCAAGTCCAATGGCAAGCATCGGATGGAGTGATTTAATGCAATGGACTCTGGAGCAGTGGAAACATGTTCTGTGGAGTGACAAATCATGCTTCTCTGTTTCCTGGGTTTGGCGGATGCCGAGAGAAAGTTGCATTATGCCAACTGTGAAGTTTGCTGGAGGAGGGATAATTGTATGGGGCTGTTTATCAGGGTTTGGGCTAGGCCCCTTATCTCCAGTGAAGGGCAATCTCAATGCTTCAGCATACCAAGACATTGCTATGCTTCTAACTTTGTGGCAACAGTTTGGGGAAGGCCCTTTTCTATTCCAACATGGCTGTGCCCCAGTACACAAAGAAAGGACTATACAGACATGGTTTGATAAGTTCGGTGTGGAAGAACTTGACTGGTCCAAACAGAGCCCTGACCTCAACCTTGTCAAGCACCTTTGGGATGTACTGGAATGGAGATTGCAAGCCAGGCCAACTCATCCAACATCAGTGGCTGATCTCATAAATGCTTTAGAGAATGAATTGGCACAAATTCCTGCAGAATCACTCCAAAATCTTGTGGAAAGCCTTCCAAGAAGAGTGAAACTGTTACAGCTGCAGAAGAGGAACTAAGTCCATATAAAAGTATATGTATTTGAATATAATGTCATTATATTCCCTTTTGGTGTAATGTTATGTATATATATATATATATATATATATATATATATATATATACTGTATATAGTTATCACCTGGGTGGAAAAGGACAGCACTCCATGGACTTTCTTCAAAGATACAAACTGTGTTTTATTTCACTCCAACTTTTCAAGACCGGAATGGTCTTTTTGTCAAGGTGCATAAACAAGAAATGTCTCGGAAATAGCCAAGAAAATATTATGGTACACACGAATATATAGATGACTTGTTTCTGATTTGCAGTGTCAGTGAAGATAAACTAAATAAATTAATTAGTATCATCAACAACAGTAACTCCCCAATAAAATTCACCTTCAATTATAGCTCCGAGACAGTACATTTTCTCAACGTGGTAATAACCTTATGGAATAACAAGGTTTCTACAGCACTGTACAGTAAGTACATACTGTAACACCCTTTTAATTTCTATCCGACAGTTCTGAAAAGAGGACTGGCCAAGTCTCAAATGATGAATGTAGCACAGATTGTCAGCAACACTAAGCAAGTAGAACCAGAAGTGGAATTTCAAAAACTCGTGGCTAGGGGATATGATATAGAAGTTCTAAAAGAAAATGAAAGCAGAGGTTCTCAGCATACCAAGGAATCAATTTTTACATGCCTCAACCAAACCGAAAAATGTTCGGATTCCATTTGTCACAGAGTACACCTTAAGTACATCAGTGGTTCCAAGAGCATCAAAAGCACTATGGCTGATTGTAGGTATGAACAAGGACCTTCTAGTATTTCACAAAAAAAGCTCTAAACCTCAGCTATAAGAGAGGCTGAACCCTAAATGACGTGCTAATGAGAAGTGGATCACTCATATGCTACGAGCAAATTCTAATATCCATCATAAAAAAACAGGGTGTTTCTGTTAGGGTCTCCTGCCCTGTGCTGCCACGTCGTCATGGCAACCGGGAGACAAGTGCTAGTGGAGTAACCTGAGCGCAGCTGATACTCCGGTTCGGGTCTTTTGCTGTGCAGTGGTTATAGGCTCTGTGCACGGCAGGGGATCCGGTGCTGGTTTTTGTGCTCACAGTCTGTGAGGTCTGAGTGGGGCGTGGACAGCACCTGCTTTATAAGGCCTCTTTTCAGGGTAAGCAGATGCTGCTGAATCTTTGTTGGTTAGTCAGTTCATGAAAGTTAGCCAGTACTGTGTAGCTTTGTATTTGTTTGTTGCTTACTGCAAATAGGCCTGGGGATTTGGTATTACACTCTGCCAATCCAGACCTAGCAGTAAGACTGGAGTCAGTCGTTTAGCTTGCTGGGGTTCTGTTACTACTCTGTGAACTTAGCAAGTTTGCGGCTGTATTCTAAGACTTGCCTGTCTAATCCTGTCTCACTGTGCTAGGTGTCAGGGGTCAGTTTAGTGGCAGTAAGCTAAAACCTGTGCACTGCAAGTGAGAAATAGGATTGTGGAGACTCTCCTTGTGTCTATCATTCCATCTCTGACCAAGGAGTTTACTGCCACACCCGTTGGTAACCCTTTAGGGTTTTGCTGTTGCCCTTAGCAACAGCATTTCGGGTTCTCTACGTATTAAAACACAACATCTTGCTTTTTCCATCTGTGCAGTTCTAATACAAGGGAGATACCTAGTTCCTTAGCCTCTGGGCTTCTCTGTTCACTTTGTGTGTATTTTGTTACCCTATTACCTTCTGTGTACGTTATGTCATATTCCCCAGTTTGTCTGTGAGTCCATTTGTTTTGCATAACAGTTAAAACACCAGTACATTCCTGCAGACACTGGAGTGCATAACAGTTCTGACACCAGTACTTTCCTGCAGGCACTGGTGTGCATAACATATTCAGCAGCCTAATACTCCTGTTGAAATTTTGTGGGAATATGGAGCATACCCCTCAAAATACGTTGCAACAGGTGGTCGATCAGGTGCAGGTCCTGACTCGACAATTTAATGATTTGTCCATTAAAATGCACACCTCCCAGGCTGCTGGCGGAGCTCCCGCAGCAGCAGCACCTGCAGGGGTTAAGGAGCCAAAAGTAAATCTCCCGGATCGTTTTTCTGGAGATCGCTCGCAGTTCTTTTGTTTCAAGGAGAGCTGCAAGCTATACTTCCGGCTTAGGCCTCAGTCTTCTGGGTCGGAGATTCAGCGGGTGGGCATAGTGATTTCCTTGCTACAAGGAGACCCACAGGTCTGGGCATATGGGTTGCAGCCTGACTGTCCGTCGCTTAAAAGTGTTGATGCTTTTTTTACGGCACTGGGCATGTTGTATGATGACCCTGACAAGACGGCCTCAGCCGAGGCTCAGATTTCGATCCTTAAGCAAGGGCGAAGGCCAGTTGAGGTTTACTGTACGGAGTTTCGGAGGTTGGCCCATGATACCCAGTGGAATGACCCAGCCCTGAGACACCAGTACCGAAGAGGTCTTTCTAACCAGATAAAGGACCAACTGGTACAATATCCCTTGCCTGATAGCTTGGATCAGCTCATGCAGTTATCCATCCGGGTGGATAGACGGCTGAGAGAGCGTAGGCTTGAAAGGGAGACTGAGATTTCCTTCCTTCCCAAGGGAACCTCAGACTCTGAGGAATTTTCCGAGGAGCCTATGCAGATTGGGGCTACCCGCCTCTCCTCGCGTGAGAAGACGCGGAGGAGACAGCAGGGGTTGTGTTTGTACTGTGGGAATAAAGGTCATGTGGTAGTATCATGCCCAGAAAAGCCGGAAAACTTCAGGGCCTGAGGGTGATGGGAAATATCCTGTCAGGCCAGAAGTCAGAATTTCCCAAGAAGACTTTTATCATTCCGGTGACCTTGAAGATCCTCGGTCAAACTGTCAAGACTGAGGCCTTTGTGGACAGTGGGGCCGACGGGGTTTTTATGGACCGCCAATTCGCCCTGAAACACTCTGTTCCCTTAGTACCCTTGGCATCGGAAATTGAGATTTGTGGGTTAAACGGGGAACCATTATCCCAAGGTAAAATTACCTCTTGCACTAGCCAGATTTCTTTGTTTATTGGAGCCACACACTCTGAAAAATTGTCCTTTTATGTGACTGTCTGTACTTTTGCCCCATTGGTGTTGGGGTTACCCTGGTTAAGGGCCCACAATCCTCAATTTGACTGGGTCTCTGGGGAGATTCTTAGTTGGGGTACTGATTGTTTCAGGAGTTGCTTGAGCCTTCCAGTCAGGCTCTCGCAGCTAAGTTTGCCAGGATTGCCAGGGTGTTATGCAGATTTTGCGGACGTGTTCTCCAAAAAAGTTGCAGAGGTACTACCTCCCCATCGCCCCTATGACTGTGCCATTGATTTGTTGCCAAATGCTAAGCTTCCCAAGAGCAGGTTGTACTCCCTGTCACGTCCTGAGACTCAGGCTATGGCAGAGTACATTCAGGAGAACTTGGCTAAGGGATTTATCAGACCTTCACAGTCTCCAGTTGGGTCGGGGTTCTTCTTCGTGGGTAAAAAGGACGGTTCGTTGCGACCCTGCATCGACTTCAGGGAATTGAACCGTATCACGATTAAAAACTCATACCCACTGCCTCTCATTTCGGTCTTGTTTGACCAGCTTCGTACTGCTACCATTTTTTCTAAGATTGACCTACGCGGTGCGTACAATCTAATCCGAATAAGAGAGGGGGATGAATGGAAGACTGCCTTTAATACCCACTCAGGGCATTATGAATATTTGGTGATGCCTTTTGGGCTCTGTAATGCCCCGGCAGTCTTCCAGGATTTCATGAATGATGTGCTCAGGGAATATTTGGATAGATTCTTAGTTGTATACTTAGATGACATCCTAATCTTCTCCCATTCCCTGGAGGAACATCGGAAGCATGTACGCTTAGTCCTCCAGAAACTCAGAGACCACCGGCTTGGGGCGAAGCTGGAGAAGTGCGAATTTGAAGTTCAGCAAATCGCATTTCTAGGATATATTATCTCCCCAGAAGGTTTCCAAATGGAGGGTTCCAAGGTACAGGCAGTCCTGGATTGGGTGCAGCCCACTAGTTTGACGGCGCTTCAGCGTTTCCTGGGCTTTGCGAATTTTTATAGACGATTTATCGCTGGATTTTCGTCTATAGTGGCGCCCTTGGTGGCACTCACTAAGAAAGGGGCGGATGTTGCTCACTGGTCTTGTGAGGCTAAAGCGGCTTTTGCCCGTCTCAAAAGGGCATTTGTTTCGGCCAAGGTGCTGCAACACCCAGATCCAGAGCGTCCTTTTGTGGTGGAGGTGGATGCCTCTGAGATGGGTATTGGGGCAGTGCTTTCTCAGATGGGAGTGTCTGATAATCGCCTTCATCCCTGTGCTTACTTTTCCCGTAAATTTTCGCCTGCCGAGATGAATTATGACGTGGGTAACCGGGAATTGTTGGCTATTAAGGATGCACTCGAGGAGTGGAGACACTGGCTTGAGGGGGCTAAGTTTGTGGTCTCAATTCTCACTGACCATAAGAATCTGGCATATTTAGAGTCAGCGAAGCGTCTCAATGCCAGGCAGGCACGATGGGCTTTGTTTTTTGCTCGCTTTAATTTTTTGATAACATATCGCCCTGGGTCAAAAAACATCAAGGCTGATGCGCTCTCGCTGAGTTTTGCTCCAATCCAGGAGACCACCGAGGAGCCGTTGCCCATTGTTTCCCCATCATGTATTAAAGTGGGCATTACCCAGGACCTCTTATCATTAGTCCTTAGAGCACAGGAGCAGGCTCCTCCAGACCTTCCGGTAGGTCTTTTGTTTGTGCCTCCTAGGTTAAGACAGCGAGTGTTCCTGGAATTCCATGCCAAGAAGTCGGCAGGTCACCCGGGTATTGCCAGAACTCGGGAGTTGCTATCTAGGGCGGTGTGGTGGCCCTCGGTGGCTAAGGATGTGGATCAGTGGGTTCGGGCATGTGACATCTGTGCCCGAAATAAGACTCCTAGAGGGGTTCCTGTTGGCCCATTACATCCACTCTCTATCCCATCTAAGCCATGGACCCACATTTCAATGGATTTTGTGGTGGACTTGCCCAAATCCTCGGGGATGACAGCCATCTGGGTTGTCGTTGACAGGTTTTCGAAGATGGCGCACTTCGTTCCACTGGTTGGGCTGCCATCAGCCAGACGCCTGTCTGAATTATTTATGCTGCATGTTGTGCGTCTCCACGGGTTGCCACTTGATGTGGTCTCTGACCGCGGATCCCAGTTTGTGGCCAAATTCTGGAGGGCATTTTGTTCCGATCTCCAGATTTCTGTCAGCTTGTCGTCAGGCTACCATCCGCAGTCTAATGGGCAGACTGAAAGGGTGAACCAGTCCTTGGAGCAGTTCCTCAGGTGTTATGTCTCCAAGTGTCAGACTGACTGGGTTGCTCATCTGTCCATGGCGGAGTTTGCCTATAACAACGCGGCTCACTCTGCTACAGGGATCTCTCCCTTCCTTTGTGTGTATGGGCATCATCCTAAGGCCAATTCTTTTGACCCCCTGGACTCCACGCCTGGTGGTTCCTCTGTGGTTTCGGTCCTTAGAGGTATTTGGCGGAAAGTGAAGAAAGCCCTTGTGTCTGTGTCATTAGTGACCAAAAGGGTTTTTGATAAGCGGAAAAGACCCTGCAGCTTCAAATTAGGAGACTTCGTCTGGTTGTCTACCAAGAATTTGAAGTTGAGACAGCCATCTCATAAGTTAGGGCCCCGGTTCATCGGCCCTTATAAGATCACCAGGGTTATCAATCCGGTGGCATTTCAGTTAGATCTGCCCCGTTCTTTGGGTATCAATAAAACATTTCATTGTTCCCTTTTAAAACGGGCGATTAGTAATCCTTCTTCCAGTGGAAGACCTTCCCCTCTTCTGATACGTGGCCAGAGGGAGTTTGTTGTTGAAAGGATTCTTGACTCCAAGGTGGTTCGGGGTCGGCTGTCATTTTTGGTGCACTGGAAGGGGTATGGCCCGGAGGAGCGGTCGTGGGTGCGCAGTTGTGATCTTCATGCCCCCAGACTGATACGCTCTTTCTTCTCGCAGTTCCCCGATAAACCCGGTGTTAGGGGTTCTTTGACCCCTCGTCAGAGGGGGGGTACTGTTAGGGTCTCCTGCCCTGTGCTGCCACGTCGTCATGGCAACCGGGAGACAAGTGCTAGTGGAGTAACCTGAGCGCAGCTGATACTCCGGTTCGGGTCTTTTGCTGTGCAGTGGTTATAGGCTCTGTGCACGGCAGGGGATCCGGTGCTGGTTTTGTGCTCACAGTCTGTGAGGTCTGAGTGGGGCGTGGACAGCACCTGCTTTATAAGGCCTCTTTTCAGGGTAAGCAGATGCTGCTGAATCTTTGTTGGTTAGTCAGTTCATGAAAGTTAGCCAGTACTGTGTAGCTTTGTATTTGTTTGTTGCTTACTGCAAATAGGCCTGGGGATTTGGTATTACACTCTGCCAATCCAGACCTAGCAGTAAGACTGGAGTCAGTCGTTTAGCTTGCTGGGGTTCTGTTACTACTCTGTGAACTTAGCAAGTTTGCGGCTGTATTCTAAGACTTGCCTGTCTAATCCTGTCTCACTGTGCTAGGTGTCAGGGGTCAGTTTAGTGGCAGTAAGCTAAAACCTGTGCACTGCAAGTGAGAAATAGGATTGTGGAGACTCTCCTTGTGTCTATCATTCCATCTCTGACCAAGGAGTTTACTGCCACACCCGTTGGTAACCCTTTAGGGTTTTGCTGTTGCCCTTAGCAACAGCATTTCGGGTTCTCTACGTATTAAAACACAACATCTTGCTTTTTCCATCTGTGCAGTTCTAATACAAGGGAGATACCCAGTTCCTTAGCCTCTGGGCTTCTCTGTTCACTTTGTGTGTATTTTGTTACCCTATTACCTTCTGTGTACGTTATGTCATATTCCCCAGTTTGTCTGTGAGTCCATTTGTTTTGCATAACAGTTAAAACACCAGTACATTCCTGCAGACACTGGAGTGCATAACAGTTCTGACACCAGTACTTTCCTGCAGGCACTGGTATGCATAACAGTTTCAGGTGTATAAACATAGAAACATAGAATTTGACGGCAGATAAGAACCACTTGGCCCATCCAGTCTGCCCCTTTTTTATCCTTTAGGTAATCTCAACCCTTTTATAGTATATCTTGCACAACTTACAGCTATATGGAACAGGAATCCAATGTCAACCATCCACATTCTGGACAAAAATATAAAATCAAGTATGCAGTCACCTGCACAACCAGATTTGTGTTTCATCTCATCATGTGCCCCTGCAGTCTAAGTTACATTGGCCAAAGAACACATACATTCAAAGAAAGCATGGCACATCAACGATCAGCCGTAAAACCAGCCTAGGAAAATAAAGAATCAGAACGAGTGGCCAAGCACTTTAAAGCATCAAGACACCAACTATCTTCTCTACGATATAAAACTATTGACCACATCCCTGAAAGAATCAGGTGTGGGGATCAGGTCAAAGCTTTGAGAACCGAATCCAGATGTATATACACTTTGGACACTATACATGTAAAAGTTGGCGCGGTAATTGTTTCTATAAACTCTGTTGTCACATTATTCTTATCCAGCATGAATATATTATCAAATAATTATATCATTATATAGCCTTATAGCAATGTATGACTTATAGCTCCAAGTAGTAATGTAATAATTTTTATTGCACTCTGTTTTCTGATTACACTTTTATATGTTTACTCCCAGTGGCCCATGCTGGAATGCCAGTGAATGCCTCACGCTAGTCTTAATATTTTCTTTGTCAACGACTGCGCTTACAGTATTTCTGGTAGCATCCTGGTTTCCCTGGTAACCTACCCAGAAGACTTTGCGACATTATGTTTGCTCCTGATGACGCCACAGTCCCGACCTCTGGCATCCTCGCAGCGTGGTCCACAGGTGGAACATTATGCTCACACTATTATTTAAGGTAAGCACTTTGCACTTTTTCTTGTTTATGCACCTTGACAAAAAGACTGTCCCCGTCTTGAAAAGTTGGAAGGAAATAAAACACAGTATGCATCTTTGAAGAAAGTCTGTGCAGTGCCATCCTTTTACACCAAGGTGGTAACTATATCTTTACTACCCTACATGGAAAGGCATCCCAGCATTTTACCAGCATAACCGAGTGCACTTCCACATGATTTTATATATATATATATATATAGAGAGAGAGAGAGAGAGAGAGAGAGAGAGAGAGAGAGAGATTTAAGTAATGCCTTTATCTGTGCATTATCCATTCCTGGTTCTTCACTGTTTGTTTATCCAAACTTGGCTGGTACAGAGGCATATTTTGTTATGCTGAAGCAGTGACAGTGGTGGCTTCCAAAAATATATTATATAAGAGTAGGATAGTTGAAAGATAGTAATCAGTTTGGAGTTAATAAAACGTAGTAGTATACAGTGAAGTTTATGGCAGAGGCTTACAATGAATCCTATAAGGATTAACTTTAAGTTTAGTGATAGATTATTGACTTGAATGCTAGTGATTATTGAATAAAGTAGTACAGTAGAAATAAAAATGACACTAATTTAGCTTGTCAATAATGTTATGGGCAATGTTTAAGAACAGCTATCACTACTGTATATTATTTGAATGTTTTTGAGAAAATGCATTTGGAAGGGCTAGTTGCTAAGTGGTGATAAAACTCTGCAGTGAGAACCATCACTTCCTGTATTACACTATTAAGCTTGGACATATTTGCCTGGTTCCCTCGCTGAGAATAAAAGAATCAATAACTATAGAATGTCAAGTTATACAAGAGATGGCAATGAAGAATGTTTATGAATAGGCAGTGCAGTGTATAAAGCTAAGCTATTCTAAACAATCATAGGGGGTCATTCTGAGTTGTTCGCTCTGTAAATTTCTTCGCATCGCAGCGATTTTCCGCTTAGTGCGCATGCGCAATGTTCGCACTGCGACTGCGCCAAGTAAATTTGCTATGTAGTTAGGAATTTTACTCACGGTTTTTTCCTCGTTCTGGTGATCGTAATGTGATTGACAGGAAGTGGGTGTTTCTGGGCGGAAACTGGCCGTTTTATGGGTGTGTGTAAAAAAACGCTACCGTTTCTGGGAAAAACGCGGGAGTGGCTGGAGAAACGGAGGAGTGTCTGGGCGAACGCTGGGTGTGTTTGTGACGTCAAACCAGGAACGACAAGCACTGAACTGATCGCAGATGCCGAGGAAGTCTCGAGTTACTCAGGAACTGCACAGAGATGTCTTATCGCAATATTGCGAATCTTTCGTTCGCAATTTTAATAAGCTAAGATTCACTCCCAGTAGGCGGCGGCTTAGCGTGTGCAAAGCTGCTAAAAGCAGCTTGCGAGCGAACAACTCGGAATGACCCCCATAATACAGTACTTCTTCACATATGCCTTTTTTTAAGCCATGGAGGGATTTTTGAGACAAGATGCGGAGGAGTTAATTTTTGCATAGCACGATGCATAACATAAAGCTTTCTGCATCTAAAAACAATTATTTTAAAATCCTGAAAATAAACAAAAAACTAAGCATGTGCAGCTTAAAAAAAACAAGGCAGCACACTTTGTAAGGCAACTGAAGGCAGAACTTTTTTACAGTTAAAGATTCAAGTAAACGTTATAGATCCACAGGAGCAGATGTGATAGATTGACACAGTTAAATAATTAAATTATTTTTATTAACAGTTAGGGCCAGATTCAATTAGCTGTACTAAATACTGCAGGTTTGTATCAGTGGCCGGGGCTATTCAATTGCAGCCAGGAATATAGGAGATATTCAGAGTTGTTAAACCAAAAAAAGTTAGCAATTGGGCAATACCTTGCTGTACTGCAGGGGAGGGGGTACGGGAGCAGATATAACATGTCCACTGAGAATATGGATAAGGTGTGTTCAAACTGAAATCTAAATTACATTGTAAAAATAAAGCAGCCAGTACTTGCCCTGAACAGAAACAATATAACCCACCCAAATCTAAATCTCTCTCCACATGCTACATCTGCCCCTCCCCCCCCGCCCCACAGTGCAACATGGTTTTGCCCAATTGCTATTTTTTTTGTTTGCTAACAACTCTGAATAACCCCATAAGCCAGAAAGCTGCACTAAACACAGATTATTGTTCAAGCCTGAGGGGGCTTGAACATAAATCCTCAGAAAGTAGTGCTGCAAGTGCGTTATCCCATACTTCCGGGCAGTTGCGGATTGGGATGAAAAACCAGCCCGGTAAATTTATAGAAGCAGCCCTAATGGGGGCAGGGTTGGTTGTAGGGGTGTGGCCAGTTGTGGGGGAGGGATTCCTCCTCATAGGGTCTGATTATGAGTTGGACTTTCAGCAACACACCCACACTACGTTACATCTGCATCTGATTAGCCAGTCCCCTGTAACCACACAGGAATGCCCAACACATTACTAATACACTTCTTGGTGAGTGATCTGACTCTGTACTACAACTCTGTACAAACACCATTGCGGGGCATGCATGCGCAGTGTAGCTCAAGCACAAGTGCAGATGAAAAACATTGCACAAGAAAAAAATAAACCACATTTGCCTCACAAAAAAAAAAAACACACACATTGGCCCCACAGAAATAATAAAACAAATTGTCCCCCACAGGGAAAAAAAACAACATTTTAATGTATAATATAGCTTTTGGTATTCCAATTAGTTTCAAATTTCCACTGTAGCTTGAAAGGCCCAGTGACACCAAGAGGTTTTATAATTCTTGGCTTTAATATCTATATATTATTTTTTTTATTAACATTTTCTGTATGTAGCACTAGCATATACCGTTGCACTTTCTTTCAAAGTTGAGCAGCGGCAGAGTGGGAACTGAAAGTTACTCTGGAAAATTTTGCAGAAGTTGCCACACATGGGCAGAACCAGAGGTATACCATGTAACTATGGCTGCAGCACCACCCCTCACATGTCAACATACAAAACAGGCCCCAGAATGCACGTCAGCCTACTGGGGATCTTCTGGGCACTTATCTTGGAATATATGAGTTAACGTGCATTAGCCACTGATTTAGGTTTCATAATTGAATAGGTCCGGGTATAAATGTCCGAGGATAACAGCACTATCCCTTGACCGCTAAGGGGTAAATTTACTAAGGTCAGAAGTTTTTTTAGAACTGGTGAATGCCCGCAGCTGCGCTAGGGCTAGCCCTACTCGTGGGTGTCCACAACACTTATAGAGTGGGAATAGAACCTGTGGTGAGCACAGCAGCGTCGCGCCACCAAGCCCACAGCATGGCGAGTACTGCAAGCCTGCAAGGGGCTTCGTTGCGCCCACCCTCCCGCCGGCATTCTGGAGGCTGGGATCCCGGCATCGGTATTCTGACCGCCGGGATCCTGACCGCCGAGATCATATACCCAACGCGTCTACTGTATGTAGGTATGACAGTTAAAAAAAGGCAGCCCAGATGGCCTTTTACTTTCACAAGTTACATACGGTATGAGGCTGAAACATCAGTTAACTGGGAGAAAACAGGAATATTTAAACTTAATGACTGTGAGGTCCAGAAGTAGTAGTAAGCAGTGCTTTGCGCTGACATTATATCTTTTGCAAAACATTTAAAACATAGAAAAAAAATTAGCAAGATCAAGTAATGCATCTGTGCAGATGGACTATGGGCCTCTAGGACATAAGCCATTTAAGTGTTACTCTTATAAAATGATTCAATGATATAAAAATACATATCACTGTACTGTTTAGCTTTACACTTGTCAAATGTTGAAGAGCATATGACACAAATAATTTGGAATTATACAACTTTATAATGAACATGTAGTTATTATAATGCAGTTTGTGTTCAGTTGAACACTTACCATGGGATTGCACAACTGTGATCATGTGTCTCTTCTGCTTTCACTAAACACTAGTGCACACATGCAATGTGCATGACTTTCAGAGGCCAATTCTTTGCTTGTATTCTACTTAGCTGGTTCCCATGTGTTGTAGATGTATGTGACTAAAAATTGCTTATTTTTCCACTTACACTCCTCATGGTGTAAGGCCCCTGGAACTGACAGAGATTGGGAAATAGGTTCTGTTGTTTCATAAGTAGACATGTTACAGATGATATTAAGCCATTACTTTGTTTCAGTCACATGTTGCCTTTGACTAAAATACCTATGGCCCTTTCAAATCAGTCCATGGTCTGTGCTAATTAAATACAATAACAGTGTATAACTAAAACTTTTTACTATATCATACTAGTCAGTTTTGCATACTTGAATACCTTTTAATTACAGTACCTGGTTGGCATCCATACAATGCACCTGTGATCTTAAAAATCTCTGCATTTGATGCATATGAAGTAGTACAGTTCGCCAGACATTCATTCATGGTAAACTACCCATAAACCATGCACTCAGCCAATTAACTATACACCCAATAAGGTCTGGCAAGCTGAAAATTATCTATAGATGAGTCCTAGCTCATCCTACCTACGAATTGTGGCAAGCGCAGGTCATTTTGCCATGATTAGCATGCCCTTGAATGTGTGTATTACCTATACAGCCAATAAAGTCAGGCAAGCTGCAAATGATCTATAGATTACTCCTAGCTTATGTTACCTATAAATCGTGGCAAGCGCAGATCATTTTGTTGTGATTAGCATGCCCTTGAATCTGTGTGTGTGTGCTCCTGCAAATGGGTGGCATGTGGGCGTGGCAAAGCGCAATCACAATGCAGCAGCATGTACAACCCGTTGGCAGTCAAGATGAGCTAGGATACATCTGTATGTCCATTAAACCAGTATAGAGGCTATGAGCTGCTTTATAGAACCCTTGCAGTTTCTGTTCTAAAGAGTCTACTCATTGGTGGTCATTCCGACCCATTCGCACACAGCAGTTTGTCGCTGCGGTGCGAATGGGTCCGTACTGCGCACGCGTGACGTTGCCGGCAACAGGGGTCACCGGGTTACGTTGTGGAGAACGAAGAAAGTGGTCGCAGAAACGACCGCAAGAAGATTGACAGAAAGAAGGCATTCCTGGGCGTCACCAGACCGTTGCCTGTCGTTTCCCGGAAGTGGTGAAGAAAATGCAGGCATGTCCTGGAGAACGGAGGGCATATGTCTGACGTCAAAGCCGGCCCCAGCATCGCTGAGATCGTCGCACATGGTAAGTATGTCCAGGGCTAGTCATGTTTTGCAGGAAATGTTTTTAGCTTAGCAGGGCTGCACAAGCAATCGCAGCCCTGCCAAGCTAAAATACACTCCCCATAGGCGTGGACTAGTTGATCGCAGCAGCAGAAAAAAGTAGCTGGCTGCGATCAACTGGGAATGACCACCATTATCCCTTCATTTATGCAAAAGTAGGTGAAAATTATAATGTTTCCCTTTATCAGAAATAAAGTGTCAAGGCCAGTCATTGTAAAGGTAATACAGGAGACATCACACATATCACCTGCTTCCCTTTCCATCCAGATGTGGCCAGCATACAATATGGGGACCAAAATTCATCAATCTTCAGAATTTGTAAATATTCGGTCCCCTCCTCTCCTGCAGCTTGTAGACTCTGGCAAAATGCCAGAGTCTACTGCACATGCACAGGTCTCCGGGAACATTGCGCCTGTGACTTGTCCCTGGGGACATCTCTAGTACGCATGCACAAATCACTCGGAAATGGCTGCAGTGGAAATTTTTCAAGTGATTAATGCCTGCACTGCAGGGACACTGCTGCGGGACTCTGGAGGGGTAAGTATACTATATTGGTGCAGTAGATGCAGTGTGGGCCCCCATTATAGAAACATCTATGTATTCGGAGATTGATAGTGGGAACCTTCACCACCTTCAGATGGCGCGGATTCCAGTAACCCCACTTGCTCTTACAGGGGGTATGGGTCATTAGGTCGACAAGACTTAGGTCGACCACTATTGGTTGACATGCATTAGGTCAACAGGGTCACTAGGTCAACATGGTCATTAGGTCGACATGAACAAGGTCGACATGGAAAAAGGTTGAGATGAGTTTTTTTACTTTTTTGGTGTCGTTTTCTTCATAAAGTGACAGGGAACCCCAATTAGTGTACTGCTTTGCTCGCCATGCTTTTGGCAAGGTGTCTTGCTGCGCTTGGCACAGGATACTGTTCACAATTGAAGTCCGTGTGGATCGTAAAGTATGAAAAAGTAAAACAAATGGGAAAAATGGGAAAAACTCATGTCATCCCTTTTCCATGACGACCTTGTTCAAGTCGACCCAATGACCATGCCGACCTAATGACCATGTCGATCCAATGCATGTAGACCAATAGTGGTTGACCTAATGACTGTCAACCTAAGTCTTGTCGCCCTAATGACCATAAGCCCTTACAGGAAGGAGGGCCGATTTGCAGACTCAGCAGTGCTAGGTGTTGCAGGGACAGCTGATCATCAGATGAGCTGTCTGGGTACCAGAGCTATGATGAATTGCTCTGGTGTTTTACTATCCACCACTGTTAATCTCAGCGAGTTGGATACTAAAGTAGCACTGCCAAATGGACCCTTAATCCTTTTATACTTCAGCATGATATTTTCCCTGCCACACATCCTGGGAAGACACAGTCAAGTCATTGTAATTTTTGTGTGTTAGTGAACTACAACAAACAAAAGCCTGAGTGGTTGTGAGAGAGTACTCCAAGCACCTGTATGACTACCAATTCGCTTTGCTTCTACGCTTCAGAGGAGGTAAATTAACAAACTAATCCAAAAATCAAACAGCAGTGGGTTTGCTCATTTGCAATAAGGGTTTTTTTATTTTTATTTTTTGTTTATTTTGAAGTGCAGTATTAAGCAGAAGCTGTCAGTATGCTGCTCACATGTTAAAAATGTGCATAATTTCTATATACAGTATGACTTGCAAACAAATCATGCTAATTTAAGCAATTAGTGTGCATTTTGCATGATGCAAAATAAGTGTATTTTGTATGGATACCATTTTTCTAAAGCCCGTTTACTTGCAGGTGTCTAGAGTACTTCATAGCTGTGGAAATATAGTGTTGACATTCCTCATTAAGGGTTCCAGCTGGTAAAACATTTAGTTCCTTCTGGAATAGCTGAAATCCTGGATATAGCAGTATAAATATCATAAAATATTACTTGTCAGCAGCACAGGATTTTTTAAGTGACTATATCTTATAAGAGACATTTGTGGTGTTATGTTACATGAACCAAACCATGATAAAATAGGATGGGTTATTTACATTTTACAGACTGTCTGACAGTATAAATAGATGCAATATACAGATGTAGTCAGCCTCATCTGTTGTGCGGCTATATGCACCCACGATTGGCACAGGGTGTAAGGGTGTATGGGCATTTACAGGTACATGTGACTATGGGGTCATTCCGAGTTGTTCGCTCGCTAGCAGATTTTAGCAGCTTTGCACACGCTAGGCCGCCGCCCTCTGGGAGTGTATCTTAGCTTTGCAGATTTGCGAACGAAAGATTAGCAGAATTGCGAATAGAAATTTCTAAGCAGTTTCTGAGTAGCTCGAGACTTACTCCTACACTGCGATCAGCTCAGCCCGTTTCATTCCTGGTTTGACGTCACAAATGCGCCCTGCGTTCGGCCAGCCACTCCCCCGTTTCTCCAGACACTCCCGTGTTTTATCCTGGCATGCCTGTGTTTTTCCGCACACTCCCAGAAAACGGTCAGTTTCGGCCCAGAAACACCCACTTCCTGTCAATCACATTCCGATCACTTCAACAATGAAAATTCTTAGTTCGGACATTAGTAAATCTACTAAGTTTTGTAACAATAAACAAGAATAAGCGCTGGGAAACTGGATAGGAAATTTCTCACAATTTTAATAATGTGATATGAAAAATTGGTAATAATAATTACTGTTGCAACAGATGATTAAAAAGAAATATGTATATTAAATTTACACATATGTGTAATCCTGGTGTACACAGTCACCATCGTTTAAAGTGAACACAGAACAAGAAATTATGTTTGTATGTCAGGTTTAGATATGTAATTTAATGACACTGCACAGTCTGAATAAAAACATGTTTAACTTTCCAGCTGCAGATATTATTGAATAGTCTATTCTACTGATAATGCTTTCTTTCCTAGTGTAATAAAAGTAGCATTAGCAGTGTATTCCTTTTCTTTATTTGTCTACAAGTTCTTTGGGGGTGATAGAGAACATAGGAGGTCATTCCAACCCGTTCGCACGCAGCGGTTCTTTGCTGCAGTGAGAATGGGTCAGGACTGCGCATGCACGTCGTGCGCATTGCGCAAGCGTGTTGTTGCCAGTTGCCGGGAGTCGCCGGGCAATGATGCCGGGAATGAGAAAAGCGGTCACAGCGGTGAACGCAAGAAGATTGACAGGAGGAAGGTGTGTCCGGGCATTAACTGACCATTTTCCGGGAGTGGTCCAGCAAACGCAGGCGTGTCCAGGCATTTTGAGGGCGGATGTCTGACGTCAAATCTGGGACCTGCATTGCTGGATCCATCGCAAATGGTAAGTAGGTATAGGGCTGGTCTTGTTTTGCTATAAAAAATTTTTAGCATAGCAGGGCTGCACAAGCGTTCGCAGCCCTGATATGCTAAAATACACTCCCCCATAGGCGGCGTGAGGTTGATCGCACGAGCAGCAAAAAGTTGCTACGTGCAATAAACTCGGAATGACCCCCATAGTGCTCACCCGCTAATATACGCGTACTGTATGCAACACGCGATCCTATGGATCACTGGTGCACATGTAGTGTGTAACACTCTCACTACAGCAAACCAATCACAAAAGCCCACAGCCATTGGTAGGACAGTGTCTTATCTGTACAAAAAAAATTAAGTTTTATTTAGCATGGGGTACTAAGGGGTATAATATTTGAAGGAGGGGTCAGGGCCAGCAACAGAAATTTTTGAGGCCTGGTACATTGATATCTCTTGGGCCCCCTCAAATTACATATATATATATATATATATATCAAATTCAGAGGGTGCACAATGAACAATTAATATCAGTAATAAACTTAAAATAGAATCCAACCAGCAATAAAATTAGGTTAAAATTTATTAAATCACAGTATCATAGCAAATTGGACAAGAATATAGAATAAGAGAATTAGTCTCTGTTCCCAACGAATTTTGTCCTTATAAGGACTTCATCAGGGGTAAACCAAACCCCTGATGAAGTCCTTATAAGGACGAAATGCGCCGGATACAGAGACTAATGCAGATCAGCCGTTTTTTTCACTGATCTCTATGCAGCGAACAAAGGCAGCTAGCGATCAACTCGGAATGACCCCCATGGTTTTGCCCAACTGCTAACAAATTTACTGTTGCGATCAACTCTGAATTAGGCCCAAGGTTTTTACCCAATAGATAGCTGCATTCTGCATTTATTAAATCTGCCCCTATGTATCTACTTTACATTCTCCTGGAGGCAGATGCCAACAAGAGAAATACCTTTTTTGCCATGTAATCCCCCCTTTTTTGAACACAGAGTTATACGGTAGAAGAACAGCCTAGAAAAATTTCTAAAGCTTCTATTTCATGTTAAAAAGGTACAAAAAATAATTGCATTTTCTGCTACTTTTTTCTTAAAAGTAAACAAGATTTATCTTGCTTCACATATATATGAAGCAATAGCAGTGGACTCTAGTGAAACCTATTTTTAGAGTAAAGTCTATTTATAGATGATATTTTTCACCTATTTACAGTGGTTTAAATTTTTCAAGACTTGGAAGTTTCTGAGAAACAGTTAGGGCAGCTCAGTTGAATTACAGTTACACCTCCCTTATGGTATGTGACAAAGGAAGCAAGTGAACATTCTTAGTACTTTGAAAGATCAAGAGAGCTGCTTTCTTTTCAGTAGTGCCACGTGTGTGTGTGTGTGTGTGTGTGTGTGTGTGTGTGTGTGTGTGTGTGTGTGTATGTTTGACAATAATGGTAGCTCACGTCATTGCTGAAGTTGAACAATAAAATACCTAGTAATAAAGCTTTGACCATCACACCCGTGATACACTTTACTTGAAATACATTTATTTTTAAATAATAAAAGCATTGGTCATTATTTATATTATTTTACGGATGTATGCTTTTCCTGTACAGTATCTCTCTGGTGATGCAGTTATTTTTAGCATTTTCCACTGTGTTGCACTACAGTATGTATCATTAATTTGTTCATGCATTTATAGGGTAACTAATAAGCCTAGGTCAGTACATATTTAAGTTTTACTTCTGTAACCCACAACAATAACAATAAATTATACCTAATATATTGTTAAGAACCAAACTTGGAGTTTTTCCATCTATAAATAATGGTTTCACATACTGATTTATACTGTACTATAACCCGAAGTCCTGCTTACGATCATTAGAGGAGACAATAACATAATTATACCAAAAAAAAATCAGTGTTTACTGCTCCTCCTTTTACTGATTATGGAAGAACATCACTCGGTAATTTTTAGGGCACTTGCTTAGAAGATTTACCCTAATGTGAAGGTCATTTAAACCAGTCATTTAAACACAAGTAACTTTGCACCATGGCTAAACCATTCTGTACTGCAGATAGGGCAAATTTAACATATGCAGAGATTTGGATTTGGAAAAGGTGTGTCCAAACTTGTATCTAAATGGAAGTACAAAAACAACGCTGTCCAGCATTTGTAGGCTACAGTATATGAAAAAAGGAATTTATTTGGCGCCTCTATCATTGCAACATGGTTTGTCCAGGTGTAAATTAATTACTTCCTTTTTTTGCTTTGCCACTAATGCACAGTTGCACTAGAGGTCACACCTCTAGGGTGAGCCACGGCAGGTCCTAGTGCCCATCAGCTACATGGACTGTACAGAAGCTGTGCAGAGCACTCCTCTCTAACATTAACAAATGTGAATTTTCTTATATATATATTTCTTTTCAATATTATATTGTGTACAAATAGGGTAAAACAACCTTAGCATTTACTACAAACTTTGTCTGGCAACACAAGAGGCTATACAGCAGGGTTCTTCAACATGCATCCCACCAGCTGCTGTGGAACTATACATCACAGCAAAAACTATGTCTCTCTATGTAATCATTAATGATCGTATGGTAAATCTGGTGCATATGCTAATGCTGTAGATCTGAATGCATTGTGAGATGTATATATATAAAGGTGTTTTTTCATGCGTGAACTTTTTTTTGCTAACATACTTTATGTATATAATTTATGATGCACAAAGCTGCAAATCCATCTTGATGATGACGTAAATGGTTTGATTCAAACTGCATGCAATGTGTTCACATAGTTGAATATTTCTAATATTTGCTACTGGCATGTGAGGCATAATCTGAAAACCCCTACGATGTTTTCCTGAGTGTATGCACAAAGGTATCACAGAATTACACAGATGGAGGAAAACTGATGGCAGTTACCGGGAGGTGGCCTAAAGTGAACAGTCAGTCTCATGTGCATGTTGTTGGAATGCTGCGGGTGTGCCAGTAAAAGCAGCAGCCTTTCTCAGATGCACAGCCACCTCCCCAGAGGGAATGTTCTGACAGAGAAACTGCACCTGCCATAAGGAAGGTGCAAGTGTCAATGTTTTGCCAATGGTTGAGTGCAGAGAACCATCAGTGGTGTTACTGTGTGCACAGAAAGCGGGCATCTCAAAGCTTGCACAATCAGGTGCATGCTACTACACAGGGGAAAACTACAAATAGCATCTGCATATTATCATTCCACAAACAGACACAACAGTGTATGCAGCAGCATCCACCTCTGTATCAGGTCCAAAGTGTCTGTTGTACTGTAAGTACTTTCCACCAAGGCACATGGATTTTTCAGGTAACATGGCAACATACAGTATATCAAACAACAGTCACCTAAATGACAGTCTCTTAAACCACTCCTTTTGACAGAGTAAACACCATATAATTTCCATGACCACAGTAGAATGATGACCACATTTGTCTATAGTTTAAGCCTTTAAGAACATTTCTAATACAAAGCTTTGCAAAAGACAATCAACATAAATAGGGGGATTAAGGATACTAATAAGATCCACAGAAAAGCAGAAGTGCCATGTAGGAGAGACAAATTCAAAGATAAACACAAAGGCAGGAAACCAAAGTCTCCATCAGCAGACAGGTCAAGGCTGGTAGGATGGGATTAAATAACAGAGGCAAAAGCATTTCAACATGTGATTGTATTTTGCTTCAAAAGTGTACAGTAAATGCCCAGATAGGTATGCCAAAAATATATATATTAATGCTGTTCCCATCATACCAAAGCAATACCACAGAATCACTCCTCAGGAGGGAAGAGGGAACATCTGCATTGTGAAGAATCAGATTCCAGTACATGGAAAGGAAGTCAAGGACAAGTTGATGTTAAGACATGGTTTGAGAATAACAGAAGGCAGAATTTGGCTGCAAACAGCAGCAACTAGATCTTGTAGTTGCACAATAACCTACCATGGAGGAAGTGGCAAGAAAACAGTAAGTCGGGGTGAGCTACAACATGCTTTAAAGCAAGCATAACCAAACTGCGGCCCTCCAGCTGTTGTGAAACTATATATCCCAGCATGCCCTGACACAGTTTTGCAGTCAGAGAATGCTAAAGCTGTGTCAGGGCATGCTGGGATGTGTAGTTTCTCAACAGCTGGAGGGACGCAGTTTGGACATGCCTGCTTTAAAGTTATGTATGCAGTGAGACAAAGCATAGGCAAGGAGCTGTCCAGCAGTCTGAGCAGCTCAGCCACTAGAGCAGCAGGCTCTATGCTGAATCCTGCAAACATGTAAATATGACTGTACACCATTGCTTAGGGTTGGGCCTTAACCATCAATGATTGCAAACCATTGATGGTTAACCACCAATGGCAGATGGTTTTCTATTCAATTGTAGATATCCAATTGTTCTCCATCATTGATGGTACAAAGCCCACCCCCAATGTATTTTTTTTCTGCTTGGTGCTGGAACATGGAGCCCCAAATGTGACCTGTGGAGCCCCACCCCCAAATCTGATTGGCCCACTGCCCATTGAGTTATAGAGCAGGGATGACCATCCATGAGTGAAACCATAAAGGGTTCCCCTATCGATGGATCTTATACTATTGAGGTTAACCACCAATGATACCACCAATTGTAATCACTGATGGGTAACCCAACAATGGACATCCCTATCCTAGCTTTACAAAACTGCCATTGCCGGGCTTAAAAATTTTGGAATTCTAAAATTCTCATGTAACTTTCTCCAACTACTCCAAAGCTATCCAGATGTTATTTTGCTTTACTGTTGAAATTTAGCAATACACAAAGGCACAAAAGGTACCAATCTATCTGATCCAGGAAGGTTGATGTCTCATTTGTAATAGACTGCAACACCTCCTGGCTGAGAGATAGACTATATAATAAAGTATCTCTGAAAATATTATCTCCTTCACCCACCTAAACAAATATGTTCATGATATGGTTGAAAAACCCATAGCAGGCAGCTAAACTTCACATAGATGGAGCATATTTCTTTCAGATGGATTATGTGATTGACTTTCTGTAACTTGGCATTTACCTGTAACAGTGTCACACTGCCATTGCAATACAATAAAGTAGGCAGTGTAAGAGTGCTATGTTATTAGATATTGGTCTGTTGGATTATACCAGTGATGGCTAACCTTGACACTCCAGCTGTTGTTGAACTACACATCCCAGCATGCCCTGCATCAGTTTTAGTATAGCCAAATAGCAAAACTGATGCAGGGCATGCTGGGATGTGTAGTTCAACAACAGCTGGAGTGTCAAGGTTAGCCATCACTGGATTATACCATACAATGTGCTTTACATGAATTTCAAGGAAACAGTTATATTAGAAAATTCAGCAAAACAGATACATTTCCCTATGAATTTCCATAAAGTTTTGCTAGTATTCTTACGGGTTATTCATCAAAGCCTGGAGAGAGTTGAAATTACACGTTACAGGCTGTTTAAAAAATGACAGTTAAGAGCTGATTGGTGGACACTTTTTCTCTTACAAGTTTGTCATTTACCAAACTTTGATAAATAGCCACTTCAATGTCTATTTCCAGACAATATTTGCAGACCTTTTTGTTTTATGCCATCCTTAACAGTTCTAAAGATTTAGCTTTAATATATTATCTGAATGCTTTTTATTTTTCCATAGCAGAGATGTTTGCACAGTTCCTCAACCAAAGCCTGTATGAGACTTATTTCTATACTCCAGCAGAAACATACCAAGTGATGAAATTTATCAGGCAGTGACATTAGGTTCAGGTGGGCTTAAAACAGATTGATTTATCACAGGTCCTTCAGGGATAAGGGGTAAGGCGTGCTTTCATCAATATATATGTCTTCTGAAAAACCTACAGGGCTCTTATTTCATTCAAAGTCTAGCCTTAGCAGTGTGAATTTATGCTTGCAGTAACTCCAAGTTTGGGTGACAATAGTAGTTTTATTTTTTAAATGGATTTGAAAATGTGAAGTGAGCTCTGTTCAGCTTTTTAAACTGACATTTTTTTTAAATTCAATATATAAATAATGAGGAAATGCAAGATATTCACATTATCAGCATATGATAAATACAGTGTAGCATGTAATTATTATAATTCATTTTTAGACTACTGTACACATAAGTTTTTAAGCAATCAAAACAAAATGTTAACACTTATGACTCATTCTCATTAGTGAGTGGATTGATGACTTGTTTATTTATTTATTTGGTTAGTAAAGAAAACATCAGTAAAAAAGAGGTGAGTGAAGAGGTGCAAAATATCTAAGGGCCTGTTTCAGACCTGATCGCAGCAGCAAACTTTCTCTAATGGCCCAATGGGGCATTGCAGCGATCGACTCTGTATCACCCTCTATGTGCACTGCAGGTGGGGCAGATATTAAAAATGTTGCTGCTGTGATCAGGTCAGAATTAGGCCCTAAGTCTGGACATGTTTGCGGACCTGCTAAGGTAGTTGTAGATAAGCACAAGACAATGTGAGGATTCAGATCTGAACACTGCTGTGCATTTTCGCTCAGCGGGTGATCAGATTCTAACTGCGCATGCATATGCACCGCAATGCTGACGTGCATCAGACAACAGCAATGGGCATTGCCGGTCAACGATGGGATGGTGCAAAAAATCCAATCACATGGGCATTTGCAAGGTGATTGACAGGAAGAGGCTGTTTGTGGGTGGCAACTGAGCGTTTACAGGGAGTGTGTGGAAAAACACAGGCATTACCAAGCGTTTTCAGGGAGGGTGTCTGATGTCAGCTCCGGCCCCGATCAGCCTGTTCTCATCGCACTGGAGGAGTAAGTCCTGGGTTGCGCTGAGACTGCACAAAGTGAAACTGTCACATTTTCTAAACTCCCCAGGAGATGTAAAAATTGTGAAAATACTTTATTTTCGGAGATTGAAAGAGAAACTTAACCATCAGCCCCCAAATGTCTTCACAAGCTACCCCGTATATACGGCAGCTTGTGTAGGAGAGTGAGGGGAGGAGGTATGCTGCGGCTGCAGAGCCAAAGACCGGCAATGATGTCCCGTCGGGAGTGGGGAGGGGGTTTACTTCTGCAGCCGGAGGAGACCAGCAATGATGTCCCAGCGAGGGCATTGTGGGTGGTGTGTGGGGGGCTCTGCAGCCAGTACCGGCAATGATGTCCCATGGGCTGTAGCCTCTGCAGCCAGAGACCGGCAATGATGTCTCATCCGGAGTGGAGCGGGCGTTTACCTCTACAGCCGGAGGAGACCAGCAATGATGTCCCAGCGAGGGCATTGTGGGTGGTGTGTGGGGGGCTCTGCAGCCAGTACCAGCAATGATGTCCCATGGGCTGTAGCCTCTGCAGCCAGAGACCGGCAATGATGTCTCATCGGGAGTGGAGCAGGGGTTTACTTCTACAGCCGGAGGAGACCAGCAATGATGTCCCAGCGAGGGCATTGCAGGTGGTGTGTGGGGGGTTCTGCAGCCAGTACCGGCAATTATGTCCCATGGGCTGTAGCCTCTGCAGCCAGAGACTGGCAATGATGTTTGGCTGGGGCAGTTTGGGGGGGTCTCTGCAGCTTGGTGTGGGATATAGGGTTGACAGTGACTAGGTCGACACCTGAAATTGGTTGACATGGTCATTATGTCGACATGAAAAAGGTCAACATGGAAAAAGGTCAACCTGAGTTTTTTCTATTTTTTTTGTGTTGTTTTCTTTGTAAAGTGACCAGGAAGCGCAGTTAGTGCACCGTGTCCCTTTGCACTGGACGAGGCGATCCACTACCACTGCACTCTGCACAGGTTACCATTCAGGAAGTTTGGATGGTGTAACGGTTAGCATTACTGCATCACAGCACTGAAGTTATGGGTTCGATTCCCACCATGTCCCAAACTGTGCGTTGTTTGTATATTCTCCCTGCACTTGCGTGGGTTTCCTCCGGGTACTCTGGTTTCCTCCCACATTCCAAAAAATACTGATAGGTTAATTGGCTCTCAACAAAATTAACCCCAGTGTGAATGTGTGTGCACGTGTACATGTGGTAGGGAATATATATTGCAAGCTCCACTGGGGCAGGAACTGATGTGAATGGTCAAATATTATCTGTAAAGTGCTGCGGAACATGTGTGCACTATATAAATAACTGGTAATAAATAATAAGTAAATAATTCCCAATCGTAGTAAACGTGGATTGTAAAGTTTGAAAATGTACAAAAAAATTAACATAATGTGAAAAACTCATGTCAACCTTTTGTTGACCTTTGTTATGTCGACCTAGTAATCATGTTGACCTAATGACCAGTTTGACCAACAGTGGCCAACCTAATGAGTGTCGACCTAAAGGCAGGATAGCCTGCAGCCGAAGACCGGCAATGATGTCCCATGGGGGAAGGGGCGTGGCTGCAGAGCGACCTCTGCAGCTGGAGACTGGCAATGATGTCCCAGCAGGGGTGTGGGGGGGCCTCTGCAGCTGAAGACCACCAATGATGTCCTAGTAGGTGGAGCCGTGGCTGCAGATTGTCCTCTGCAGCCAGAGACCGGCAATGATGTCCCGGTGAAGGGGGCATGCACCGCTGCAGTGCTCGCAATCTCTGCAGCCAGACACACACACAACAGTAACAAGGTGCTGGCAATGGGAGGGGGGCACCACAGCTGCAGCTGGACACAACATTAACAAGGTGCCAGCGGGGAAGGGGGCATGGCTGCAGCCAGACACACACAGTAACAAGGCGCCATCAGGGGGGATGCAGCTGCAGTCGGGCAGAAACAAGGTGTGTGTGTGTGTGTGTGTGTGTGTGTGTGTGTGTGTGTGTGTGTGTGTATGTATGTATGTATGCATATATGTGTGTGTGTATGTGCGTGTGTGGGGAAGTTGGTTGGGGGGAATGTGGCTGCGGAGGGAAAATTTATCACTTTCCAAAAAACTGTCTTCTCTAAAAAGAACAGGTTTTCAGAAGTGATAATTTTATGATGGGGACATGATGACTAGTGAAAAAATTGTTAGAGAATGCAATGAGAATTTAAAACTAAAAATTCTTACTGCACAATTTTTTCTTGATGAATATGCCCCTAAAGCACTTATTTCCCTAATGATGATTTTTAAGATTGTTTAAAAAAAAATTAAAAAATCATCTGTTAGTAAATGTGGAATTTAGTCCCTGAATTACAAAATCGACTAAACATCAACCAAACATTGATAAAACATCAATAACAATCGACATAGATTGATCTACGTAAATATAAACCTAAATCTCATATTTACTAACATGAATTTTGATTTTTTTTTAACAGTATGTCAAAAATCAGTAAATGTATAATTTAAACCCTGAAACACAAAATCGATCAAAAATCAACCCAACATCGACCAAAAATTGATCCACCAAAATCGAGTTTTAGGAAATATACCCCCAAGAACCAGTTGGAAACCATATTTTAGATATACCAGATTTGCAATACTCAAATACTGACTTGTCTTAGATCAATAATACATATTAAAATTGTTGCTTATTGCCAAATAATACCATTCAGTTGTTTGTCTTGAATCTGTTAATTGTTTGTAGCTACTATATATCATGTGGCTACATTTTCTTAAAACAAGCAGATAAGGTCTTTCAGTGTCCTCATTTTCCTCACTATAAGGTTAGTCTTTCATGATTGTGATGAAAATTATAACTGACTCCTATATTTTAGAGGTGTTCAAAAGGCTCCAATGAACAACATCATCAGCTGACTACAAGTCATAGATCATTCTTATGCCCCGTAAATGTCAACTTACAGTAACATCCCCAACTAGCCTCACACTGCTATATCTCTTGTACTGTGTTGACAACCGACAGTAGCTCAAATTCAAAACAAGCTAGTTAACTTTTGATGCATTCACTGATTTCATAGATCCACAACATGTCAAGCAGTGACTGTTCCAGGACAAAATCTGTTTCAGCATTTGCAGAGCTGAGTTCTCCTGAACTGTGGAGTTGCAGCCATAGCACCCATGAGGTTCAGACAGTTGGAGGTTGGGAATGTTGGATTGCATCTACATTTTATTGGTTTTCATTACGTCCCTTCTACTAGCATTTTTACCACTTTCAATTTTTATATTTGTTGCCATGCCTGAATGGATCACTATGGTATGTTTGACTTTATTTTAAAACAAGATAATCTTGTTAACGATGGATAACATGAGTATTTTGGCCACAGTGTACTAAAATATAACCAAAGTGTTGTCTTTTCCAGTAACATCTTTAACCCTGGTACTCCATCCTGTAAAATTATCTATCAATATTTTACGTTTGTTGTTTTGTTTTTGTTTTTTTAGATTTACTAAAGCGGTTGCTGAATTCTGATGCTCCAAAGGCGTGAAGGTTCCTGCTGGTATGCTGAACACTATACAATAAAGTGAGGATTTCCAGAACACAACACTGCAGTCTTTTAGTGGGATATCAACACTCTTATAAATATGTTTTATCTGTTTATTTTCTGTTGTGATCTTGTTTCCCTGTTCTCTTGTCTGTTAGTCAACAGGGATTTCTGTAATCGTAATACATTATATATTATTATGAATTGGAGAAACATTGAATAAAAGAACAAAAGATAACAAGCACTTTGTGAATGCTGGAGTCCATAAATCAGATCTATGAAGAGACAAAAAGAATAGGAAAAAATAGAGAAGTAAGCTACTGAAGACTCACTTTTGTCTTGTCTTTTGTTATGTCTTTTATATGATTACTTATTTCAATAATGTGAGAAAATAATGCCTTGGACACTTCTTCACCGTTAGAGTTTTAATATGGTCTCAGCAGGATATAATGTGTCTACCTTGAAATGTTTCAAGGGCTATGCCAGTTGGATGCAACGGATATAAAAATTATTTCCCTAACGGTTTAATTCAGTGAAAGTTTCTTAACAATTGAAGATATTTCCTGTTTAAATGAATTACACAGACTATAACTGTAATGTATCTATTTCCACGAAAATATATTCAAACGATACTGCAATCAAAATCAATTATTACTTAACGGAGGCAGCTGTAATGCGTGCAGGAATATACAGATGATCAAAGGAAATTTATGAGCTGTCTATGAAAAATAGGATCCTCTTTTAATTTGTTGCAAAAATATTTATTCCCTGATATAAATTTGGGAGGAGACTTAACTTGTTTGCTTCTCTCGTACTTCTGTTGTTGAATGTTTATTTCACAAAAACAAGACATCTAAAGGAAAATAGGCAACAGATTGTATCTATAAATGGGAATGAGACTACACCCATGTGAAAAATAAAACAATACACCCTAAAGAGCTCATGGCAGGAACATTGTGCCATCTGCTCTGCACCTTACACATTATTCTAAAATAAATTCAATGAAAAATACCAGTGAAAGTAGAGCTAGATATGCAGAATGAGTGCTCCAGGGCACTGTAACTGCAGGACCTTTTCATGGGTTATAAGGAGAGAGTTTGACAATGTACTATCAATCATATTTTATATGTGTGCTGTTGTTTAGAACATGGAAGGCCTTTTACTGGCTGTCGCCATGTTGATTAATAAATCATTGCTTTATACGTCATGTTTGCTCTTCTTTAGAATGTAAATGTGTAGGAGTGGATTAAGCCAGAAAATATTTGAAATATATATGTGTCCATGTCTCATGAGAGCTACAGTACTATGTTTTTGGCTTTAAATATATTTGCAAATGGATTAATATGAACGTATATGACTTTTTATATATATTTTATTTATTTTAAACTTTTTGATATGCTATGTTATATTGAAAGTGTAATGTTTTAGAAAATGGCCATTTTGGTGTGTTCCAAATCACAAATACTCATAATACTGTAGGTGCTGTTTTCTTATCCACTAGATAGCTACTATTTGCCATTCAAAAGAATGAATTTTATATTCTGATTATGTACAGTATGTATACAGTATGTAATTGTAGTAGAGATGGCTAAAGGGATTGTGGCATAATAAATAGGATTTGTACAAGACACTATAAAATAAAAAAGTTAATGATTATGTTTACATTTCGAGTAGGTTCAGGTGGTGTGTACTCAAAATATCTGTACAAAATATATACACAGTTGTTTCCAGCAGCGGCAGCCAGTTGATGATGCCCAGTGGAGCTATTCAATTGTTTTTACATTTGGGCGTGATCAGCTGCCGGCAGCAGCATTTCAGCCCATTACCCCCGGAGGGGGTTGCACACAGCAGTTTAGTCGGGTTTAGCTGCTTTATGCGGCTAAACACAACACTTATGTGTGTGATGTGTGCAATAAAAAAAATTGAATATCACCTATCACTTTAGACAGGAGATCTGCCGCGATTTAGCAATTCAATTCCACCCAAAACGTCTTAGTTACTTTCAAGTTCTTTGAACAGAGTTTGGGTGTCTTAGCTTGATTTTAAGGATTTTCAGCAACAGCGTAATTTTGATTCTACAGTATATGGGGGGTCATTCCGAGTTGTTCGCTCGCAAGCGGATTTTAGCAGATTTGCTCATGCTAAGCCGCCGCCTACTGGGAGTGAATCTTAGCATCTTAAAATTGCGAACGATGTATTCGCAATATTGCGATTACACACCTCGTAGCAGTTTCTGAGTAGCTCCAGACTTACTCGGCTTCTGCGATCAGTTCAGTGCTTGTCGTTCCTGGTTTGACGTCACAAACACACCCAGCGTTCGCCCAGACACTCCCCCGTTTCTCCGGCCACTCCTGCGTTTTTTCCGGAAACGGTAGCGTTTTTTCCCACACGCCCATAAAACAGCCTGTTTCTGCCCAGTAACACCCATTTCCTGTCAATCACATTACGATCGCCAGAACGAAGAAAAAGCCGTGAGTAAAATTCCTAAGTGCATAGCAAATTTACTTGGCGCAGTCGCAGTGCGGACATTGCGCATGCGCATTAAGCGGAAAATCGCTGCGATGCGAATATTTTTACCGAGCGAACAACTCGGAATGACCCCCATGGTACAGTATTTTCTACGGAATTCTGTATGTCACTGATGGTAAACCATATACAGTATGAGACTAATGTGCACATCCTAATGTGCACAATAGAATACCTGTATAAATAGAAAAGGTTAAACATTGCAAACAGTAGATCATCCCTTCCACAGTTTATTATGTGCATAAGCTATACAGGTTGAGTATCCCATATCCAAATATTCCGAAATACGGAATATTCCGAAATACGGACTTTTTTGAGTGAGACTGAGATAGTGAAACCTTTGTGTTTTGATGGCTCAATGTACACAAACTTTGTTTAATACTCAAAGTTATTAAAAATATTGTATTAAATGACCTTCAGGCTGTGTGCATAAGGTGTATATGAAACATAAATGAATTGTGTGAATGTACACACACTTTGCTTAATGCACAAAGTTATAAAAAATATTGCCTAAAATTACCATCAGGCTGGGTGTATAAGGTGTATTTGTAACATAAATGCATTCTGTGCTTAGATTTAGGTCCCATCAGCATGATATCTCATTATGGTATGCAATTATTCCAAAATATGGAAAAATCCGATATCCAAAATTGCTCTGGTCCCAAGCATTTTGGATAAGGGATACTCAACCTGTATTTGCTAAAACACTTATAGCCATCCATGGATCTTTTTAAAAATAGAGTGATCTGCTGTAATAAAAGCCCATAAGGTAAATGGGGCTCTAAGTTTCTTATTGAATTGTGAAAATATGAATAGAAACTGGTAGACAGAGGCGTAACTAGGGTAGGGTGAATGGGGCACGTGCCCTGGGCGCCTTGGCAGGCCCAGCAGAGGGGGGCGCCGCCGGCGGTCAGGGCATCATGCCCACTTGCCCCATCACGCTGCAATGTGAGGGGAGGAGAGCGCAGTGTCTTTCCCTCCCCTTAATGTCCTCACCGCTGCTGCCAGCAGCGCTGCGTGTGTCTGGGAGACCGGCGTTAGCCAATCAGAGCTTGCGGACCAGCTCCTGTTTGGCTGCCAGTCTGCAAGCTCTGATTGGCTAACGAACCGGCGCCACATAGCGCCACATAGCCATAGCCATAGCCGGAGACCACATAGCCATTGCCGGAGCATTGAGGGGCAGGAGAGGCGCTGCGCTCTCCTCCCCTCACATAGCACAGAGGGAAGGAAGCGGTGAGTGACCGGGGGGTCTGGGGGGGTCTTATATCCGGCACTGTGGGGCATGTATCTGCCACTGTGGGACATGTAACTGGCACTGTGGGGCATTGTAACTGGCACTGTGGGGCAATGCAACTGGCACTGTGGGGCATGTAACTGGCACTGTGGGGCATGTATCTGGCACTGTGGGGCATTGTAACTGGCACTGTGGGGCATTGTATCTGGCACTGTGGGGCATTGTATCTGGCACTGTGGGGCGCTGTATCTGGCACTGTGTATCTGACACTGTGGGGCATTGTATCTGGCACTGTGGGGTGCTGTATCTGTCACTGTGTATCTAGCACTGTGGGGCAATTGTGTATCTGGCACCATGTAAAAAGGGTACTCTGCATGCGTACTGTGCAAAAATTGAATGAAGGTGTGCTAAGAGACGACACAAGGGGTAGGTGATAGTGTGCTGAGAGGCGACACAGGGGGTAGGTGATAGTCATGCTGGCACACCCCATTTTCAGTGGCCACATCCCTTCTGGTGCGTGGCCACGATCATTTTTTCGGTGCGCGCACATACTTCTTTTGGTGTGTTTTATTTTCTTTTTTGGGGAGGGGGCGCCACTCTTCATCTTGCCCTTGGCTCCGAAAACCCTAGTTACGCCTCTGCTGGTGGATCTAGTTTCAGGTATCTTTGGGACTGATTTAGAGATGTACCCAAATGCCGTCACAGTTGCAAATTGGTACGCTGTGCGGAAATATGCAAATGTCACAGCTGCCAGGATTTGTGTTCAGACAAGCATTGGAGGCATCTCTGAACCATCGTGTGCAAACAAATATGCATCCATTGGACACACATCAGTCCAATGGCAATCTTCTGTCTTCTTTTTAGTCATGCAGCATGGAAGTAGGATGCTGGAGCCATTGCAGCTGCATATGGGATAGCAGTCACAAGCTGTGACCCTCCACCCCACCCCCCTGCTCGCGACACATTTGTGTTTGAGTCACCATATCTAAATTAGGCCTTTTACACATTTCCTTTTCTTCCAATACTGTCTGCTTCTTTGGACAGTTAGTGGATTCCTTATTCTGCACATAGCTAGCTAGATTCTGTAAACTACAATCCCAAGCCACTTTCTTATTAATTAGTTTTAAAATATGATAATAAGAGCAGTAGAGTAGGCTATCTGGGGTATATTTACTAAAACAAGGGTTTACAGAAGTAGAGATGTTGCCCATAGCAACCAGTTAGATTCTATGTATTTATATAGGAGATAATAGATAGAATCTGATTGGTTGCTATGGGAAACATCTCCACTTCTATAAACCTGCACTTTAGTAAATATACCCCTGTATGTGCAGCATGCTTTCTCTCTCTCTCTCTCTCTCTCTCTTGCTCTCTCTCTCTCTTGCTCTGTCCTCATTATTAATAGTAATCTAAAGCCTTGTGTAAGGATCTTTTAGAAATTTAATTTCCATCAGTAGAATACTGTAAGCCACAGAAACTTACTTGTAAATTAAACCTTTTCTGCAATGGTGAATAAGCATAAACTAATGTAATTAAACACATATTTGCCAATTAACTTGGGTATGGATCACCACATCTACCTTACAAAGGTCTACAGTCATTAGGTCGACCACTATTGGTCGACATGCATTAATCAACAAGTTCAAAATGTCAACAGATGCAAAGGTCGACCTGCCATAAGGTCAACAGCAGGAAAGGTTGACAGGGTCAAAAGGTCAACACATGAAAAGATCATCTTGAGAAAAGGTTGACACTTTTTTGTGCTATTTTTGCTGTCAAAGCACGTTGAACCCCAATTAGTGTACTGTCCCCCCCCCCCCCCGCATGGCTAGCTTTGCTCACCATGCTTTAGGCAAGGTGCCTCACTCCACTACTTCTGGACTCAACACAGGTTACTATTCCAAATCATAGTTCAAGTGGATGGTAAAGTATGAAAAAGTTGATGAAAATGCTACAAACCCTAATAAAAGCAGTGTCAACCATATGTGTGTTTACTATCTGCATCTGTCGACCTTCTGTACCTGTTGACCATAAGCACTGTTGAACTTTTACATATCGACCTAGTAACCTTGTTGACATTTTGTCTATGTCGAAATAAGGCGTGTCGAGCATTAGTGGTCGACCTAATGATTGACAACCTATTCGTGGTCGAACTAGAGCCCGGATACCAATTCATTTATATGTAACATGAGTGAGGTTCAAAAAAAGCATAATTTTGTTTGAAAACTGTAAAAGCTTGAATTATTTATGGTGTTGGGCCAAAGGGCGTACACAAAGACGTGTTTAGTAAGTAATATTTTCAAAAGTCTAAGTTATGGCCACTCTGCTGTGAAGTTTTACCTTCCAAATTGCAATCAGAATGGGCATCAGATGTAAATACAAAACTCTTCTGCAGAACATAGACATGAATATATGTATTTATTGACCTGTAAATGTACAAAATATTGCATAGACACACTGCACCGATCAATGGTGGTCATTCCGAGTTATTCGCTCGCTGCTATTTTTAGCAGAATTGCTAATAGGCTAAAATCCAGCAGTTCTGCGCATGCGTAGGCACAGCAGGGCGCACGCGCTAAGCAATTTTACACAAAACTATGTTATTTTACTCACGGGCGAACAAAGCTTTTCAATCGCTCTGCTGATCGTAGCGTGATTGACAGGAAGTGGGTGTTTCTGGGCGGAAACTGGACGTTTTCAGGGAGTGTGCTAAAAAATGCAGGAGTGCCAGGTAAAAGTGCAGGAGTGGCTGGAGAAACGGATGAGTGGCTGGCCGGATGCTGGGCGTGTTTGTGATGTCAAACCAGGAACTAAACGAACTGAGGTGATCGCAATCTAGGAGTAGGTCTGGAGCTACTCAGAAACTGCAAGGAAATACTTAATAGCAGAATTGCTAATCTTTCGTTAGCAATTCTGCTATGCTAAGATACACTCCAAGAGGGCGGCGACTTTGCGTTTGCATTTCTGCTAAAAGTAGCTAGCGAGCGAACAACTCGCAATGAGGGCCAATGTTCCCTGTTACATATGTAACCCCTCCAAATGCAAAGCATTGCTGAATTGTTTGGTGCTTTATTTGTTACTAGTTATCAACTAGGACAGAAGGAGCCACTGCATAAACCAAACAAGGGCATTTCATATGTGTAACAAAACATCAATTTAAAATTATTTAATGATAATATTTTATATATTTTGTCCTATCAGTTAATTACACAACAGAAAGAACGTATTTTGAACATTTCTAATAAAAAGTGTATTCATTAAGTAGAGCTTTGCTTGCTATAATGCACTGCTGCCATTTAGTAATGTTGACTTTTATTTAGTCATTAGCGATAAGATCTCTCTATGCATCCTGCCAACACACTGAGATGGTCACTTCTAAGAATAGTATATATAAACACAAGATAAAAATAGTTTTGGCCAAGACTTTTTTTTCCGGTTTTACAGCACTATCCAGTCTAACTTTTCCCCTGACAAACCGAAGTAATTCAGACTCTAAAACATACTCAAAATAACTTGACATTGTTGTGGAGTTTATCATGACCACTGTATACCAAGACTTGTTGTTAACCTGGAAACTCCAGATTGCATCCTGACTTTTCCTACTTTAAATTAGATGGACCTTATTTATTGCCTAAACAAAATATTACTATTTAATAGCAATGTGACAGATACATTTTTAAACAGAGTATATCGAGAAAAATGCTCAAGAAACACAAACAAATACAAATGACACAATATATCGCTGTCAACCAGTAAAAAGAAAAAGAAAACTGCCCTCTTTTTAAAAGAAATGCAGAGTTTCAATTACAATTCATGGTAAGCAATTCAGTAACTTTATTTTAAACTGTGCAAATCATGACAAATATTTTATTGTTAGATATTACAACAATATTGTAATATCATAGAGTGTCTGATGCCCAGCTATTTATCTGGGCAAGGGGGACTGGAGAGGTGGACATTAAGCAGGAGTAGGCACAGTACACGGCGGCACAAGGGTGATAGAGAGGCGCAGATGCCCAGCTAACACCCTCAAAATATGTCAAATTCAAAGTCTGGAACCTCAATTTAACAATTTTCTTCTACCTCTGTAAGCATGATGGTAAATATGACATACTGTATCATCCAGAAGATGAACAATTCCATTACACATAATTGACAGGGCAGATGGCATAAACACCATAGGTGTCTGTAGGTACAGGTAAAGCTGCTAGGGGAATCACAATAGAAGGATGGCTGTCTTCCCTCTATTGTGCTTCTTATAGGATTGTAATGGATCCACATAATAGCATTGTAATGGACCCATGTACTAACTAATGATGAAAACGAGTTTCACTTTTCATCTTTAGGTAGTACATGTGGCAATTGCAAATCTTTGCTGTGGAACCCACAGATGTCTTGTTATACCCTGATAAGAGTATTATCTGTGTGATGTTTTGGTGTTACCCTATTTATGTGGGTTTGCTCCCATTTCCTCCCACATGGCTAAAAGCATACTATGATTGGTTTGTATATATCTATAAAAGCAATGAAAAAGATGTAGAACATATATAAATATGGATAATATTAATTCATAAATATGCGGAGTTTCACATTATTGGGGAAAGTCATTAAATCTTGAGATAAAATGTTCATAGCAACCAATCAGCTTATGTCATTTTCTAGCATAGCCTACAAAATGACAGCTAGAAGCTAATTGGTTGGTAATTTATCTCTCTCTACTTTATCTCTCCCCAAGATTTCATACTGTACATCTCCCCCTTTAAGAGGATCAGGAATTAGGTCATTTAATGTCTTAACCCCATTAATTTCAATTACTGTACTATTTATTGCTGTTATTGAAGCTTCAACATGTGACAATACAGTAATCAGAAGTACAAAAAAGTAGTATATGAACACAAACCAGAGTCCATAATGTCAGAAGAGAAAATAATAATGGGGCAATTGCACTGACATACATTTAAACAGAGAGAAACCTAAACCAGATTCATTAATAGGCAAAGACAGAAAATAAAATTGGGGGGGGGGGGGGGGGGGGGTCATGAAAAAAAAATACGGGATTCATACCACAGAGTGTTGCAGAAAAATTTAAATATTGCATTTTAGTTGAAAATCAGCAGAATTTTTATGAAAATCTCCCGAATAGTAAATAAAATGTTTATATGACTTTCTTTTTGAAGAGACACTCCAACCAATCCATTTGGAAAATTAAAAAGAGTTTCTCTTAAACATTTTGAGAATTGGTGCATTGTTCTGCATCCACAGTTATAAAATAGTCTTACGGGCAGCTGATGAAATTGTTAGTAACAACTTCCTAACATCTCTTGAAGTCCTGATGTTGAAGACCAAAAATTGGCAACTCCAATGTGGGAAGGGCATAATTAACTAAATGGTCAATAGTAAAATGCCAAACCTTTAACCAAAATCTTTTAACCAAAGGGCAAGACCATAAGCAATGATAAAGGTCTGCTGGAGTTTGGTTACATTTGGGGCAAGCAGTGCTCTCCAATATACACACGAGGAATCTTCTAGAAGGAGAGATGTATGAGTGGTGAAAAATATTAAGCTACATCTCTGGGAATTTGGCAGGAAAGTGTTATTAGAATGCAGTAGAATATCAAGGCAGTCATCAATAGATAAAGAAGGATAATGTTCCAAACATTGGGTAATGCTTGTCCGTAAAGAGCAGTGTTCCACAGATGCTCTCAGAAATGTATAATATGAAGAGATTGTTCCCTTGTTTAAAGTAGGTGCTGATAATAAAGTGTCCAGAGTGATGCCCCAATTTCCCACTGAGATGAGTCTAGAAGTTTTGCTCATATAATATTGAGCCTGAATAAAAGTTAAAAAAATAGTAACAATTATAGGAAATTTGGCAACGGCTTCTGAGTGAGATATGGGTTTATGAGTATGAGAGTCGATAAGTTAACCCATTGTATGGAGCCCTCCATTTCTAAATTCAAAAAGACATGTGGGGCCTCACCATTCTGAAATTCTGCATTTTGCAGAAAAGGCAAATTAATCGAATAATGTGGACTTCTTTTGTAGTAGCAGCCAAAGATTCCTTTCCATGAGAGTGGGATTATCAAGAATTTCAGAAGGTATGTTTCTATCTGCCATATGTTAAAAAGACACCATGGAGACCCAAGGACGAAAATTTTGCTCTTGTGAAGTATTAGCAGCATAAGTTTGATGAGCCATTAGCCAATCCTTTAAGTATCAGAATATTGCTGCATAATTATATGTCAACATATCTGGGAAATCGATTCCAATGTTCTTTCTGGAATGCCATATTTTAATCATTCCAATCCTTGCTCTCTTGTTGTTCTAAATGATGTTACAAAACAAATGTGTAATGGAGACAACAGAATTAGAAGCACTTGATGAGGATATAGATATTTTGGGAAGTATACCATGCGTAAAAGGTTTGCCCTACTCAAATTGGATAGCTGGAGATGGCTTAATCCACCAATTCAGTGGTGATTTTATTTAAAATGTTCCCCACATTGACTTTGTATAGGTTATGATTATTTTTGAGTAGGGTTACTCCCAAATACGAGAGTTGCCCCTTAGCCCACTTAAGTGGTAGTTGCATTGCCCACTTAAGGCAAGTAAATCAGCATTTTAAATATAAAGCTATAGATTTATCAACATTTATTATAAAACCAGAGAAGGGACCTAGTGTACTTAACATGTACATAATAGGAAAAAAGATGTTTTAGGATTTGATAGGTAAAGAAGGACATCATCAGCAAATGCATTGGCCTTAATTTCAAGATTACAAACACTGATACCCTGCAAGGTACTGTAGGCCAAGAATTGATAACTCTAAGTATGGGTTCTAGGGTAGATTAAATAACAAAGGAGAATGGGGATATTCCTGTTGGATTCATTTGGTCATCACTATGGGGTTGCTTTTGATGCCATTTATTAAGATGGACGTAGAAGGTGAATTATAAAAAAAAACAACAACATCAAATTACCAAATCAAACCCGAATGTGTGTGAAGATAACACATTAAAAAGAAATGTATTGAAAGTTTTATGAACATCTAAACTCAAAAGCATATAGGAGGCATTGGGCCTAAGATTTGTAGCCTTTATATACGCTAACACCGTATGTATACATTTAACTGAATATCACCCACTAACAAAGCCTAACTGGTGTGGAGATATAAAAGAAGAAAAAAGATTGCAGTCTAGTAGCCATCATTTTAGAGAATATATTAAAATCAACATTTAAAAGAGTAATAGGAGGATAGGAATGCAATAAGGCCATGTCTAGGAATCAATGATAAGAAAGCTTCATTACAGGTCAGATATGATGGCCATTGTTTATGTATAATTTGATATAATTCTAGTAGGGTAGGAATGAGATCCAAATCTAGGATTTTAAAACATTATCCCGAAAAGACATCAGGCCCCAATGTCTTACAAGTATGGAGAGAAGAGATGGCTACAGTTATTTCTTGTTATGTAATGTCTCAATCAAGAAGTTCAATCTAGTCTGGAGATAAACAAGGTAGTCTAGCATTTCTAATCATATTATCTAGGAAAACTGAGTATGATGGCACCGCTGAATATAAAGGCAGAGGAAAAATTCAACATCTTTGTCAAAGAATAAGTTCCATCATTGGTCTAAATCAGGGTTGGGGAACCTCAGGCCCACGGGCCGTATAAGGCCCGCAAAGCCATTTGTTCCGGCCCATCCACTTGTGTTAGCGAGACACTCCACCACTCAGTCCGGCGGCGGCGTGTCTCAGCTGTCAGGGCAGGGAGGAGAGCACAGCTACATGTCCGGTGGCAGCGGCGGGTAGGATCTCAAATCAGCCGTTGGTTCGTGAGCTAATCAGAGCTCATGGACCAGCAGCCAACCAGGAGCTGCCACTGACAGTCCGCGAACTCTGAACCGGCGGCTGGTTTGAGATCCTATACGCCGCCACCGGTCATAGCCGCATTCTCCTCCCTGCCCTGACCCTCTGACAGCTGAGACACACCGCCAGATGGAGCAGCAGCAGCAGCAGCAGCGATGAAAAGCACAGTGGGGTGGGGGGGCATTTGTGGATCTGGCACTGTGGGGGAATTTGTGGATCTGGCATTGTGGGGGCATTTGTATACCTGGCACTGTGGGAGCATATGTATATCTGGCACTGTGGAGGCATATGTATATCTGGCACTGTGGGGGAATTTATATATCTGGCACTTTGGGGGTATTTGTGGATCTGGCACTGTGAGGGAATTTGTGTATCTGGCACCGTGGGGGCATTTGTGGGTCTGGCAATTTGGGGGCATTTGTGGGTCTGGCACTGTGGGGGGATTTGTGTATCTGGCACTGTGGGGGCATTTGTGGATCTGGCACTGTGGGGTAATTTGTGGATCTGGCACTGTGGGGGCATTTTTATATCTGGCACTGTGGGGGCATTTGTATATCTGGCACTGTGGTGGCATTTGAGTATCTGGCACTGTGGTGGCATTTGTGGATCTGGCACTGCATTGGCATGTGTATCTGGCACTGCACTATTGGGGGCATATGTGTATCATGTCCTATTTTAATTGGCCACACCCAAGGCACGTGCACTCAGTACCTCTAAGGGGCAGAACTACTGGGGGGCAGGGTAATTTTTTATTTGATAATTTTTGTATGGCCCCCGAAGGATTTTCTAAATATCCAAATGGCTCTTGGTAGAAAAAAGGTTCCCCACCCCTGGTCTAAATAGATACAATGTGATTTTTACAGCAATAAACCTTAGTCAAGGAGGTCAACATACCAGCATGACTACCCCACTTATAATAACTATTTTTAGTATAATCAAGATCTAATTGAGGTTTTAACAGTAGAAAATCATCTAATAATTGTTTCTTTTCAGTGGTATCAGAAACATATGCAGAAAAGCATGTGTGCATGGTACTATGAAGAGAATGATACTGTTAGTTTTTTTGCCTTGTAAGTGATTGCCACTTTAAAAATACAGCAATTCTCAGCTGACATCTCGCACCTCGGACAAACTCAGACCCTATTACATATACTCCAGGACTTACATATGGGACCTACCTCTTTTTCCAGAATTTCTCCCATACGGGCACTAATTAAGGATATAGTTTCAGACATTTCTACCTGGAGTGTTTTGAAGATAGGCTGTGCCTTTTCTGGTTGCCTGATGCTACATCACTACAAGAAAATCCACCTTTCACAGTGGGTAGTGATTGATGGGTTTGCTTGTAACCACTCAACTGAAGGTTCACATGAGTGCTATCTTGCAGTATTGGGCTGCAAGTAGATATCAATTCCATCTTGCTCTTATTAGCCAAGGGGTTAGAAATTGAGTTAATTCATTTTTTATTAGGTTCTAATCTTATTATTATTAACTTTTTAAATTATTATTTTTCATAATAATAAAAATATATTATTATTATTATTATTATTAATAATAATAATAATAAGTTATCTACTTTGACAAATAATGTTTAGGTATTATACAAAGTAAGATACTGTAGTTGCCAAATTTACAATCGCTAGTTTAATAAACTGTATGTCCTTCTCGTAACTATAAATAACCTTGTCTTTATGTTTCATTAAGTGTGAATAATAATTATCAGCAATTACCCACAAAAGTAATATTATAGTGGATGTTAGCACAATGTACTATTTATAATACAATGGTTAATTCATCCATATTTACTCTAATGGTCAATAACTGCTTTTTCCATCACCATGGCATGATAATTCACTGACAAGGACATATGTGTATAGATTATCTATTATTCACAGGAAAGCAACAGGCAGCCCACACAGTGTCAAGAATGACTGCACCATATACATTAGTATATGCAGTACATCTGACTACAATAACATCATTTGGTCTGCGATAAAGAAAACTGTACCTTTTTAAAATTATTAAGTCTGTTCTGTTGATTACTACAGGTTTAGTGTATTTCAAACTGATAAAAAGGTTTCTAAAGTGAAGGCATAAAGGAATAATATAGAAAAGTATTAAAATTCTAGACAATGATAACAAACTATGATTCAGATGCACTAAATTTCATCACTGAATGTATGGAGAACTGAACAGGTTGTTAATGCCTGTAACTTCTGCTTAACAATAAGGATTCTGTTCAGAGTTGCACTCAAGTCGGCCTTAATTGCACTTGCACTACATGAACAGAACTGCATATTTGTTCTGCATAGAATGCCCTGGGGGTGGCACCATTGCTGCTACTGCATCTGGCTACTTTCACTGCTGCAGGGTCAGCCGGATTATCCTTTGAACATTTCACTGCATACTCTGTAGACTGTACTAAGGACGCTTGGAGCGGTGCAGTGCAGCTGTAGTTTCTCAGTAATGGTGGACCCGTCAACCTGCCCTAAAGGAAGACTTGTCTACCCTCCCAGAATGGCAGGGAGGATTTCGAAAATCAGGTGACACTCCCATCCCCAGGTAGGTCAGGCAAGTGTCCTGGATTTAGATGCACCCCCGCACTCCCATTCAGCTGTTAGGAGAAGTGGGCAGTGCAGGGGGCTGATGACGTTAATTACGTCATCGTAGCCCCACCGACTGCTCTACAGTGCCTGTTTCCTCTGCCCTGTAGAGCAGGGGGCGGAGCCACGGTGATGCATCACCAGCACACCGCACTGTCAGCCACGCCCCCACCACGTCCCCTATAATCTGATCAGGCTGCCCCCTTCCTGAAGAGGGGTCAGCTAGGTCGGCAAGTATGCCTCAAGGGTTCATCCTTATAACGGAACATGCTCAGAGTGGTGGGCAGTGGCTGCACAGGGCATGTTATCCAGGTGCAACAGTATATACTGCTGGAAATTTGGTGACTTTTGATCAGAGATATGCGGAAAAGACAGGAGTGCCTCACTTGCCATAGACTTTTTACTCCAGAGTTTTGCCTATAAAAATGAAAAGAATAATACAGAGAAGATACTTCTAACATTTTCTTTGTATTTTTCATATACTTTATACAGTCAAAACTCTGGCACAAACGTTAGTATGACAGGAAAGGCTCTGCATCACCTGCCTCACCCCATCACACGTCCCTGGTATGCACATGTGTTTCTGGTGCAAGAGATACATGCACACAGACACGGAGCATGAACAGTGCTAAAAATAATAAAATACATCCACATAATGGATTCAAATGCACCTTTGAATCAAGGTTATATGTGGAATGTAATAGCGTTCTATTTTCAAAAAGTCCAGATATGTATGTAAATTTACCACTGATTGGATCTGTCTGATCGGCCTGTAAATATGATTAAAATTAGCAAAAAAATATGCACTTTTGTAAACTCAACCCCTATCAAAATTGTTCCCTCCTCAACCAGGGGTCTCTCAACAAATAATACATGCAGGAGACGCTGATATAGCCAATGTTTCAAGTGCATTTAAGCCTATTTTTTTCCATCAGGGATACATTTGAAACATTGGCTATGTCAGCATCTGCTGCATGTATTGTTTGTTGAGGGAACCTGGAGTGCCGCCACATGCTGGAGTTTATTGATGGGTATGTGACACCTGGGCAACTGCTTCAATATATGGAGCGCCAGTCATTGCAAACTATATAAATATCATGTATATCATGACATACTTTTGGGATGGGACCACAAGCAAAGCTTGTTTTCTCTTTAGATAATGTACTGCCGTTCTATGCAAGAAATAATGCTATTTACAAAATCAGTTCTTTGCATGTGTAGAACTTGTTATGTTATGGCAGTTTTGTGCTTAATACTATTTTAAAATGCTTTAAACTTTTTTTAGTTAGGTAAATAAGATGATCAAAGGTCCATTAAATGATGGGGTGGTGGGTACATATATAAAAGGAACAGGTTACATTATTTTAAAAAGTTAAGTATTATAACCAAACTCTTATAGAGTGGTGACTCTTCTTCTACATCTTTATCATAGTGTCTTAGTTGGATCAAGTGTAGTTTTATTCTATTTCAAAGTGATCATTGGTAGGAGAGACAGGCTGTCTTGGGTTGAGGCCAGAAGGCTGGTTTCTAAAATCTAGAGGTGTTAATGCCCCAAGGTGGAAAGGGGTGCTGAAAATGTAAGGTGGGGGTCAGAGAACCTTTCCAAGGATGACTGAATAACTCACAACAGCAGTATGTACTTGTAATTCCCAGCAACACTTTGTACTGCACCTGAGCAAGAAACATTTATAAATCAACCAACAGTAAAGCTGTAGCCTTAGAGAGCTATTTATTTATTCACACCAATAAACACTTGCACCTTTCTCAGCAGGTTATGCCGAAGCTTCCCCTGGAGGTAAAGGGGCCCACCTGAACTATCTTTACCATAGTTTGGCTCCAGTGGTAAGGGATGTCAAGGGGCCTCCCTAATTTTGGCAAAGGTAATCCTGAAGACTCTTAAGTGGTCTTATGGTGGATGGGATATCATCTCTTTTTGGAGAAGGACCCAAGATCCAAGCCCCCTGCACTATCACAATAGACTATGCTTGTAGTATGCAGCTCAGACTTCAATTAAAAGAAAAAGAGAAAACTCAACAAAAAGCTGAAACTATTTCAGTTTCTTTGCCATATCCACCTGTGCCTTGTGTATGAAGCAACCTATACACAAAACATACCATTCAGCCACTGGCTTTTTGGTTAGTTAGAGAAACACCTCCCTTCTAAGATGCAACTTACTGCAGAGAAGTGAAAGAGAGCATGTAGAACATATTTAGATATTAAACAGTTAATTATTTGCGGTATATATTTAGCTAAGTAATATACAGCCTTTGATCTATGGTACATCAATGTCAAATATTGTTTTTAATTGAATAATAAAAAAAATAGAAAATGACCACACCACTATTATATTTTTTCTTGATAAATACACAAAGTACGTTATCTTTTCTATCTTGTTTTCTTATAGTAATTTATAAGTGACATTAATATGAAACAGTATTTTCTACAATAAATACAGTATGTGAAATAAAATAATATAAGAATTAGGATAAAGACGCTAGCAAAATATTATTGGCATTGTTGTAAACTGGCACAAAAATTTTAGTCTTACAAGAAATAGTTTATAAATATTTGCCATTTTCTAAATTAGTAAGTTGATTGCACAATACTTCTATCCACTTTAGTATGTATATGTAAATTAGTGTAGTATCAGCTTTATTCTGGCAACTATTGTTCCATAGTCAGAATAATACAGTTATGAAGTATGAGGAGATAAACAATAGGAGTTCAATATATAAATGTCAAGTGTGTTTTTTCTGCATCTCACAGTTGTCATATAGTCTGTCACATTTTAGACTAGAGAGGGCCATTTTGTCAAGCAGTGATAATGAAAATATCAAAAGACAGCTATACAAAAACAGACGATACCAGTTTCAATCTCATGCATAAACAAGTCAAGAATACACAATAGTAGGCTTGCAGAGAGGGTACATCATATTGTCATGAAGATTGATATAAATTTATCATAGTAAATTGCAATGGGATATTAACATCTAGATTCCAGTAAACACTCAATCCTTACAAGTGGCCAAGTGAACACAACATTTATTAGCTATAAAAACACAGATATCTCACAATCTAATCTTTTTATACAGCAAGTTTTTGTGTAGCTATTCAAATATTGGGCACTCCTGTTCACCAGATTCAGGGTAGCTACTTTGGATGGATATGTCCAAATTGTATAGGTCCAGAGCACATAGCTACCAGATCACAAGGGGCTCCATTAAATGCAGTTGGCCAATGACTTCACAGACTTGTAGACATTGGCTATCTGATTAGTTTCTGTTAAACTAGGAATCCAAATCACATGTATAGACAATTTAGGTTATGACATATAAATTGCTGTTTGTAGAGAGTAAGGAATAGAAAGATAAACTAGTATGATGTCATTATCTAACATAATAGGCTGGATGTAATGTCTCCCTAGTACGGCGGCCGTGCGGAATGCCGGACGAACTCAGGCATTTCTTAAAAGAGCAATCACTTACAAGGCATGATTTTGCCTTGTAAGTGATTGTCCATTTAAAAAAAACATCTGAGTTCAGCTGGAATCCTGCACTGCCACCAAAATCGGCCATCATTATATACAGCTTAATATCTGTGAACATTTTGGTTCATCTTCTGTTCTGGAGGAGTTAACTGCATTACATGATTCAAGTTAATTAATTGGTAGTAGGTTCATTGTCTCCCAATAAAAATGAACCTAAGTGAGTAAGTGTGTGCATGTACGTGTTTTTAAGGCAAAGCAGGTAGACCATGTGGTTCTTATCTACTGTCAAATGCTATGTTTACTTTCTATGTAGCTGATCTTTCATTTGAATGAATGCTAATTTATCTCACCCTCACACGGTGATCCCATTTGTAATCTAGACATATATTTTCTGTTCTCCCTTCATTTATTCTGCATGGCTGTAAATTACACAGCTATATTTAAAATTTCCATTTTCATTTTTTTCTTTAGGAACTTGTTTGTTATCTTGCAAAATAAAAGGAACCTCTTGACATTTCTGCCACATGATGAGTTCGAAGCCACTGTTATGTGCTCAATTCATACATCACACTCTAAAAAAATATGTTCTCTTAAGCGTTGTTTGCAAAGGGATAGCATTATTGTGCCCTCCATAGCAATTAAAATATAGTATCTAGAGGGACACTCATGGGTTTAACGGTTTCTTTAAACAACATATATACAGTATATGATCTACTTTAAAATTGTATATGTCTTTGACTTTTATGTATACTAGATCACAATATGATCTTAAAATAAATAAGCAGTGTGGTATAAATTGTTTTGCATTGGAAAAATATCAGTGTCCCTAGTCAGTGGCGTCACAAGAGGGGTGCAGGGGGTTCGGCCCACACCCCGGTGTCATCCGCCAAGGGGTGACACCAAAATGCCGGCTCCTGCTCAGTGACAGGAGCCGAGTGCTGTACTGTTATATTATTTGTAGCACTCGGCTCCTGTCACTGTGTAGGAGCCAGCACTGCATGCACAGCACTCCCCGGGAGGCAGCCTGCACCTCCCAAATCTCCCAAGTGTCAAAAAATGGGGATTGGTATGTGAAGCCCTGCCCCTTCAGCAAAGCTCTGTCCTTTCCCATGAAGCCCCTCAACTTTTCGGCACCATCAAATTTCCCAAGTGAGAAAAAATGGGGGTCGGGATGTGAAACCCAGCCCCTTCAGCGACATTCTGCACCCTTCCCATGAAGCGCCACACCCTTTTTGCGGCACCGCACCGGGTGTCCAGGATGTAAGTGATGCCTCGTCCCTAAAGATACTGATTTCCTATTGCTTTCTTTGTTTGATGGTTTGTTTCCCATGATCATTAAAGAACATTGGAGATAAATGCTGCATTGTGGAAAGAACTTGAAATTATTTACTAAATATTCTTTAAAAAGATATTGCATTCTTATCATCCTAATATTACTTATTTATATGTATGGGATGATGCCCAAATATCATAACAAGAGATGTGTGCCAAATAATTTTTGCTGGATTTGGACTTGGCTCTGATTCGTCATCTGGTTTTGGATTTGGATTTGCAAAACTGCCGTGTCTAGTTTTGGATTTGGATTTTTTATTTAAAAATTTCCCAAAAAAGCTAAAATCACCTAATGTGGGCCTTATTTGTTCTTAGAGTATTATTAACCTCAATAACATTGGTACGGCCTCATCTAGAATACTGTATTCAGTTCTGGAGGCCATATCTTCAAAAGGATATTAATACATTAGAAACTGTACAAAGGAGGGCAACTAAAATGGTGCATGGCCTACATCACAAAACATACCCAGAAAGACTAAGAAATCTCAATATGTATAGTTTGGAGCAGAGAAGGGAAAGGGGGGGGCATGATAGAAACTTTCAAATATATCAAGGGTTTTAACAAAGTCCAGGAGGGAAACATTCTCCAAATGAAGAGAAGCAATAGGACACGAGGACATGCACTGAGACTGGAGGGGGGGAGGTTCAGGGGAAATTTGCTGAAAAATTATTTCACAGAAAGGGTAGTGGACAAGTGGAATAGCCTTTCATCAGAAGTGGTAGAGGCTAAGACAGTAGAGCAATTTAAACATGCATGGGATAGACATAAGGATATCCTTACAAAGAAATAAGGATCAAATAAGGTTAGAGATAAAAATAATATAAAAAAAAGGGGGCAGACTAGATGGGCCAAGTGGTTCTTATCTACCGACAAATTCTATGTTTCTATGTTTCTATGTTTCTAACATTAATTTCCAGTCATTACCACTCAATTTTGATCACCTCACAGCTCACAATATTGTTTTCACCAATATTGGCCAAAGAGTGCAGCTAGCTGGAAGTTTACTAAGCAACAGAGCAGTGGCACAGGCACACGGCAGTGTATAGCACATCTATTAAACATTGCCACAGCATACTGCAGAACAGCACACAGAACACTGCAAACAATAGATCTATATATTTGTATTTATTTTTATTTTTTGAACTAGCAGCTCGGTTCAAAATGTGGGGCTTTTAACAAAGACACTAGGGTAAAGTGCACCAAACAGGTCAAACAATAGATTTATATATCATTTTTATTTTTCTGTTGACTTGCAGCTCAGTTAAAACTGTGTGGATCACATCGCTTATAGATGCACATGAACAAAGACACTAGGGTAAAGTGCTCCAAACAGTACAAACAATATATAGTGAAACACAGAATGAAAGAATTTAAGGGTGTGTCAACACAGTGGAACGTGATGATAGGAAAGTCCTTTAGTATGGTAATAGATTAGCCTTTACATCCTATTCTCCCAGTAAGTGTCCAACACAGCATCCCTTTTCAGCACCTTAATGCATTTCAATTAGGTATCTTTGTCAAAAGGCTGCCTTTTTCATGAAATATAGTATTTGGTCTTCCATAGCTATATAGTGTAAAATTATGCCTGCTAAAGTCAATAAAACACAGTAATTCTAAATAAAGATAAGCAGTGAGGGGGATGGGGAGAGGATCCCACCAGTCAGGATCCCGAATGTCAGCATATCAACAGCCGGATCCCAATGGCCAAAATTCTGATGGATCCTAAAGGTAAGTAGTGGCCTTGGGTTTAGGGTTAGGCACTAGGAGAAGGGTCCAGGATAGGCTGCAGGGGTGGTGGAAGTTAGGGTTAGACTGCATAGTGGTGGGTGTTAGGGTAGGCTGCAGGAGTGGACAGTTAGGGTTAGGCTGTGGGAGGGTGGGTTAGGGGTAGAATTAGGGATAGGGTAAAAATACTGCAATGCGTTATGATTATGGTGATGGTATTCTATCGGGATCCTGACTGACAGGGTTTTGTACACAATCCCAGTCCAGTTTTATTGAAAACTGTACACGCCTGAACTTTGGGGTTTAAAGTCAAGCCAAGTGCCGGCTCGGGTCTACCCACCAAGTTTTGGATCTTGGATCTCAAAAACATATCTTGCATGTTTTGGATTGAATGTAAGTACATACTAGCATCAAAGTTACATGCTTTTAGCAGTTTTTATGAATGTTTAAAGAAATCCAGATCCAAAAACAAAACAATTGAAGGTGGTTTTGACAAAAGCAAAGCATGACAAGGATTTAGAACCCAAACCAAAACACAGGTAGGTGCACATATCTTATAAATAGATTTATTTTAATGTGTGTGTGTTTGTGTGTCTCCTTACTGAGGTAGTAAGAGTATTTTAAATCAAAAAAGGGATATGTTCAGAACCTGTTCTATTATTCTCTTTGATAATGGGGCTACTAAGGGCACAGTTCCATTGAAATGTACAGTTAATTTTCACGTTGAGTAAGAGGACATATTACCCTAAAATTGATATATATATTTTTCAAAAAATTGTATAACACTAAAAATAATTACTAATTATAAATATCAGTTAAATTCCCTTTAAGAGATGCTAGTTCAATCTTCAAGTGTACAATACACTATCATTTTCCATTAGACCTTCTTGGAAGTGAAGTCTACCTAAAGTTATTTTAGTATGATAATAGGTACATATTGCATGGTTTTACCAGAAAGCAAACATCTGAAAGCTTTGAATCATTTAATGGATTATCAGATACTCTTTCCAATTCACTGTTATGTACCAATAATGTATGTGGTATTTTAAAGATTACAGTATTTAATGACTTTATCTGTGCAATGTTCCATTTTATAAATTTATTTTATCTAACACTAATCCAAGTGTCTGTCTTCAGCCACACTGTTCATAAATAATAAACTAGTCACTGAATGCGATGTTTGAGAAAGCTTTAGATAGCTAAATTATTGTAGGAGCCAGGCTCATTATTCCATTGCTATAGTCTATTTGTTATTACTATCCACCGCAAGCTTTCCATTTTAATACTGCAACAAATACATTCATGGCCATAGTTTTCTGTGGCAGAGAAATTAATAGAAAATGTGTTTTAAAGAAAAATTTTCATCCTTTTGCACGTAATTTAATTTAGCCCTGGGCCTCAATGTCTATAGCAGTATATATATGGCACATTGTTTTTGCAGTGAATGGTGCAGTAATTTAGGATTAAGAAGAGCATGAATGCTGTTTGATACATATCTTATTAGTTTAACTTTGAATACCTTAAGATATTTGAGTTAATTATAGAAAACAGTGTGTCCCAAGGTCAACTATTGCTAGAGGACAAGCCTATGTCTCTGAACCTTTGCTTCTCTGATAAAATTGTGAAAAACAAAAGTTATTTTGTGTATGCTATAATCATGGCAGCAGATAATAGTAACTTTAGCAGAGGCATCACCGGGTATGGTGACACCAGGTGCGCACCCTGCACTACTTCCACATTGCCAGAGGCTTTTCTGTCCAAAAAAGGGTGTGGCCTAACAAAAAAGGTGTTGCCTTACAAAAGGAGTGTGGTATCGCCACGGGTCTCCATTCCATCACTCAGGGGTGTGTACAGCATCCCTGAAGATGCTGGCTGCCCCCGGAGACTGGGCTATGTGTGTGCCGGCTCTGCATGTATGGCAGGAGCCAATTGCTGCAGGTGAATATCACACTGTGGCACCCTGCTCCTGTCACTGCAGAAAAGCGGGGACTTTGGTGTCACCTCTTCTGATGGTGACACCTGGGTGTGGGCCACACCCCCCGCACCCAGCTTGTGATGCCACTGACTTTAGTCTGAATTTGCGTGCTTGTTTGCAGAGGCTGAAAAAATAACACCTGTTCAGTTGTGTGAAATCACACAATGAAGATGGGTATATTCTTATGCAGGTTAGGCCTTCGTTTTGCCCATGCTGAAATGAATAACTGTATACATGGCAGAATATAGAAAAAGGTGCATGTGGACACATCTGTAGTGTCTTAGTAAATGCTCAAACTGATGCATTCCGCTATTTACAAAGTGCTATGCTCCCAAATTCCTCATTCATTGTTTTAAAGGTGATTTTAAAAAAAATCTTTGTCACCAGTTAAATATTTCAGCATAGATAAATACAATAATAAAATTAGTGGGAGCATTTTCTACTTAGTGAAATTAGTCTTGATGAAGGGTGTATGTTTTAGAGGAGAGAGAGATTGACATTCATACTTTATTATGTTTGTCAAAATAGTTAAAAAGCTGTTTTACTTTGTTAATTTCTAGCTGCTGCTGTTTTTGGCTGTCTTAGTTACAAAGCCAAGATTGTGACAACCAAGCATCTCATTGGCACAAAACCCATATTGGTATACAACATATAAGGTACTTGTTAATTATGCAGATGCCACTGTAACTCAAATGTCATATTTCTTTCACTTAAACATCTTTTTTCATATTTCCCACAGTCTGACTGACATGATGAGTGATTCACTGACTTAAGTCAGACAGCTAGAGATTTGAAACTATTTCAAGTTGATGTAATGGTGCAGAATTGGTGCATTGCAGTAGTTGCACTGGTTTGATTAACATGAACATAATTTTTTTGGCATACTCTATGAGCATGTGTTGTGGATTACATATTTTACTAGAGATGAGCGGGTTCGGTTTCTCTGAATACGAACCCGCCCGAACTTCATGGTTTTTTTCACGGGTCCGAGCAGACTCGGATCCTCCCGCCTTGCTCGGTTAACCCGAGCGCGCCCGAACGTCATCAAGACGCTGTCGGATTCTCGCGAGACTCGGATCTATATAAGGAGCCGCGCGTCGCCGCCATTTTCACACGTGCATTGAGATTGATAGTGAGAGGACGTGGCTGGCGTCCTCTCCATTTAGATTATAAGAGAGAGAGATTTACTGGAGTTTAGGACTAGGAGGAGTACTGTAGAAGTGTAGAGAGTGCAGAGAGTTTACTAGTGAGTGACCACCAGACAGTGCAGTTTATTTAATATATCCGTTCTCTGCCTGAAAAAAGCGATACACACAGTGACTCAGTCACATACCATATCTGTGTGCACTGCTCAGGCTCAGCCCAGTGTGCTGCATCATCTATATATATTATATATCTGTCTGACTGCTCAGCTCACACAGCTTATAATTGTGGGGGAGACTGGGGAGCACTGCAGTGCCAGTTATAGGTTATAGCAGGAGCCAGGAGTACATAATATTATATAGTGAGTGACCACCAGACAGTGCAGTTTATTTAATATATCCGTTCTCTGCCTGAAAAAAGCGATACACACAGTGACTCAGTCACATACCATATCTGTGTGCACTGCTCAGGCTCAGCCCAGTGTGCTGCATCATCTATATATATTATATATCTGTCTGACTGCTCAGCTCACACAGCTTATAATTGTGGGGGAGACTGGGGAGCACTGCAGTGCCAGTTATAGGTTATAGCAGGAGCCAGGAGTACATAATATTATATTAAAATTAAACAGTGCACACTTTTGCTGCAGGAGTGCCACTGCCAGTGTGACTGACCAGTGACCTGACCACACTGACCACCAGTATAGTTAGTAGTATACTTATATTGTGATTGCCTGAAAAAGTTAAACACTCGTCGTGTGACTTCACTTGTGTGTTGTTGTTTTTTTTTATTCTATAAAAATAAAACTCATTCTGCTGACAGACAGTGTCCAGCAGGTCCGTCATTATATAATATATAATATATACCTGTCCGGCTGCAGTAGTGATATATATATATTTTTTATATCATTTATCATCCAGTCGCAGCAGACACAGTACGGTAGTTCACGGCTGTGGCTACCTCTGTGTCTGCACTCGGCAGGCAGTCCGTCCATAATTGTATACCACCTAACCGTGGTTTTTTTTTCTTCTTTATACATACATACTACTACGACATCTCTTTATCAACCAGTCTATATTAGCAGCAGACACAGTACAGTACGGTAGTTCACGGCTGTGGCTACCTCTGTGTCTGCACTCGGCAGGCAGTCCGTCCATAATTGTATACCACCTAACCTTTTTCTTTGCATCATGTGCTGATTGGGGAGGGTTTTTTGGAAGGGACATCCTGCGTGACACTGCAGTGCCACTCCTAAATGGGCCCGGTGTTTGTGTCGGCCACTAGGGTCGCTAATCTTACTCACACAGTCAGCTACCTCATTGCGCCTCTTTTTTTCTTTGCGTCATGTGCTGTTTGGGGAGGGTTTTTTGGAAGGGACATCCTGCGTGACACTGCAGTGCCACTCCTAGATGGGCCCGGTGTTTGTGTCGGCCACTAGGGTCGCTAATCTTACTCACACAGCTACCTCATTGCGCCTCTTTTTTTCTTTGCGTCATGTGCTGTTTGGGGAGGGTTTTTTGGAAGGGCCATCCTGCATGACACTGCAGTGCCACTCCTAGATGGGCCCGGTGTTTGTGTCGGCCACTAGGGTCGCTAATCTTACTCACACAGCTACCTCATTGCGCCTCTTTTTTTCTTTGCGTCATGTGCTGTTTGGGGAGGGTTTTTTGGAAGGGACATCCTGCGTGACACTGCAGTGCCACTCCTAGATGGGCCCGGTGTTTGTGTCGGCCACTAGGGTCGCTTATCTTACTCACACAGCGACCTCGGTGCAAATTTTAGGACTAAAAATAATATTGTGAGGTGTGAGGTATTCAGAATAGACTGAAAATGAGTGTAAATTATGGTTTTTGAGGTTAATAATACTTTGGGATCAAAATGACCCCCAAATTCTATGATTTAAGCTGTTTTTTAGTGTTTTTTGAAAAAAACACCCGAATCCAAAACACACCCGAATCCGACAAAAAAAATTCGGTGAGGTTTTGCCAAAACGCGTTCGAACCCAAAACACGGCCGCGGAACCGAACCCAAAACCAAAACACAAAACCCGAAAAATTTCAGGCGCTCATCTCTAATTTTACATGGTGTACCTTCTGAGTAGAGGCACTGTTTATAAGGTGCATGGAACAGTTTTAAAACAATTGATTAGAATGTTAAAAAGGAAAGATCGAGCAAACATCTTACTTGTAGAGATGATTACTGTGTGCTATATTATTGGTAAGGTTGAAAAAGACAAAAATCCATCAACTTCCACATATTTCATCTGTGCTGTTCCAGATATAACATTCAGGCAGATTAGAGAGGTTTTTTTGTGTGAATATATACTATCATTGGTTTACTTTGGGAAAAAGGTGCTTCTTAATTACTGTGTAAAAATATATTCAAGGTTGGTATAAAGATTTGTATAATGGGCTTTTCCTATTCAGGAAAGAAAACAAAAAATGGTATTTAATGGTTATTAGACTACAGAAGTGTCTGCTACTGAAAGTGACTTAAATGGAGTTGAAGTTGGATTGGATCCCTTTATTACAAGAAATGTCATCTCTGTACATGTCTAATATTTTTTTTTTTTTTTAGAAGGTTTAAATCCAGGAATTCATTTGAACTATGGGGTTTTAGTTATGGTACAAGTTCCAAATTGTGAGTACAAATTGTTTAACTTTTCATGATTTTTCCCAGTTTTCTCAATGTCTTCCTTACAACTTACCCAATATAAAAGATGAGGTCTAACTGGTGACCAGTTTGCCAAGGGTGGTGTTTTTATCCTTCACTGAAGCATTGAAAACTTTTATTCACTTTAGCAACTAGTGCCTCGGATGTAAATATGACTCTTAAAATATCCTTATTGATTTTTCCAAATTAATTAATATCTTAAATAAGGTAATGCTGTAAGTTTGCAAGTATGTTAAAACTTTAGCTACTCATACACCTTAAGATTTATGGGTGGTCATTCCGAGTTGTTCGCTCGCAAGCTGCTTTTAGCAGCTTTGCACACACTATGCCGCTGCTTACTGGGAGTGAATCTTAGCTTATCAAAATTGCGAACGAAAGATTAGCAGAATTGCGAATAGACACTTCTTAGCAGTTTCTGAGTAGCTCCACACTTACTCGGCATCTGCGATCAGTTCAGTCAGTTTCGTTCCTGGTTTAAAGTCACAAACACACCCAGCGTTCACCCAGACACTCCCCCGTTTCTTCAGACACTCCCGCGTTTTTCCCAGAAACGGTAGCGTTTTTTCACACACTCCCATAAAACGGCCAGTTTCCGCCCAGAAACACCCACTTCCTGTCAATCACATTACGATCACCAGAACGAAGAAAAAACCTCGTAAAACCGTGAGTAAAATACCTAACTGCATAGCAAATTTACTGCGGACATTGCGCATGCGCATTGGCGACTAATCGCTCCGTTGCGAAAAAAAAAATACTGAGCAAACAACTCGGAATCACCTCCATTGTCCGATCTAGCTGGTTGGAAAGAAAATCTGGTAATGGATGGGAGCAAATGACAACTGACCATTTTTGCCTGGTTTTCAGTTTTTGAGAGCAAATGGTCAATTGTCATTTGCTCCCATCCATTACAAGATTTTGTTTCCAACCAGCCAGATTGGACAATAAATCTTAAGGTGTATGGCCAGTTTAACACTTCTTTCCATTGTTTTTTATTCCTAGTATGATGTAATTTTTGATTGTTCAGATATAACACATATTTAGCTGCATTAGATGAATCTTACAATACACCAGAATTTGTGATTTTACTGCATATTTGCTGACTTTCTTGCTGCTCCCTCCAGGAAGGAACAGCCAGTTCGGCTCAACAGGGGGTGCTGCTCCTAAAAAGGGGGAGGTCTGAGGGCATGGAGACATGATTGCATCATCGTGACATACACATTGCTATACAATGCCAGCATTACAGGCATTGTAAATTGGGGGGCGGGGCCATGGTGACGCAATTCAGTGCAAATTGCATTATTGCACCTCCCACTTTGCCACTGGATGTGGGTGGCTGCTGGGGTGAGCAGGGGATAGTGCGGGGAGTGCAGAGGGTAAGGATTGCCCACTTTTCTGGGTGGCCAGCAGTGCCATCTGATTTATGAGAGCCTCCTGGCCAATCTGGGAGAGTAGGCAAGTATGTTTTACTGTTTCATAATAGATGTTCTTTGCTGTGATTTGGTTATGCCATCATGTATTACAGTCTATTTCAAAGCCCATATGTGCGTTTCCAATTGCTGATACCGGTTAGTGCTAAGTCATGTGACCCACAATTCACAGGAGATGGTTAGTCCATTAGAAAGCATCTGCATGGAATGGCTGTGTTCAACTCTTCATGACTGGGAAGTTCTTTTGGGTGTTATACGTTATCCTGGCATCCGGGAGTCCGGCGGTCACATGACCGACCCCAGCATTCCAAATCTGAGAATGTCGACAGTTTTAGGGGTAAGTACACTAACCCTCCCCCTATCCTAACCCTAACACCCCCTAAGTGGTGGCTAGAGATAAATCTAGGGGGGGGGTGGCTACTGCTAACTTTCAGGGGGATGTCTATGGCTAACCACTCCCCAAGTGACTAACTTCCCCCTAATGCCTAACCCTAAGGCTACCCCTCTCCCCGGGTCCCAACCCTAAGAGGAAGGAAGATAAGTACCTTCAGGATCCCGGTGGTTGGTATTCCAGCACAAGTGTGCTGTGCGGTACCGTGATTTCCGGCCACCGGGATGCCAAAAGTATCCCCTTCTTTCTTATATGTCTTAGATATCACTTTGTTTTGACATCATTTATGTATTTTATTGATCTTGTATTCCTACATGTGTAGCTAACTATCTAATGGTCAGTTTCATATCTAAAATGAATTTCAAATGAAAATTACCATAGCTTTTGAGAGTCTTACAATGCTCTTACATTTTCAGTAATCTCACTTCTAAATTCAATTAGATAAAAACTTGACAATTTACGAAAAGAATAAAAAACAGGAAAAGTTTAATGTGTGGGAGTGATTTTAATTGGTAAATAAGCAATGTTTTGACCTGACTTAGTGTGTTTACATTCTGGCACACACAGGAACTGTGAAATTAAAAGCTCAAGTTCAGCACACAACAATATGGGCAGTTTTATGCACATTGGGGAGTAAACCTGAATTTTACTGTGTGATAAATATGATATGCACTACTCAGTCATAAATGAACTCCAGGGTGTCATACTCAAGATTTTAAACCATTGAAATATGATTAGGAATAAATAAAAGTGTTTGCAAATTTATCTGAAAATATTTCAGAGACCTTAATATAACAGTTTACCGTGTATGTTATATACACTTACTGTTTGTCGTATTTTATTTCTGAACTGAAAATGTCACTCCTCAAGTGCTTTGCAAAGTTCAAACAATGATTTATTTGAAAAGCAGGGAAGGACATTAACATATCAGAGCAATAGTTCAGTGCTCCTCAGGCACCATCCAAAGACTAGGATAATTACTTAGACCCAGACCACGCTCATATTCTCAGTTATATGCCATAGATGTACACTATATTGCTCTCATTTAATCATCACATTTTTTTCTCTAACAATATAAAGTATATTATTCAGACTACCCAGCAACATTCCACTGTATATACAGCAGATAATTAACATCACATTTGGGTACACTGGTCTCAAGTCAATTCCATTAACAAAAATATATCTCACTTTTCACAAAGTATAGCACAACAATATTTTTACATGCAAAATCATTTGCATAACATAAACATTTTCAATAAATTAATTCAAATGAGTTTGACAATGCATGCTCCCTCTAGTTTAGCTTATACTGCAGGCCTCAGCTGGAGGCAAAGCCAGATTGTCCTTCTCAGCTGCCCAAGGCCATGTTTTAAAATGATCAGATCCATGATAACCAACTATACGTGCCACATCCTCTTATAAAAACACGTTGATATAATGACAGTTTTTGTGATGTTCTTGGCCGCAGATATGTTATATAGCCCTGTATGTTATATAAATGTTGAGTAAATAGTGCATAGAAAAATAATCTTTTTTATATAGATTGGTGTTTCATTCCACAAACATCACACAAAAGTTTGACAGAAGTCACAATCAAAATTTTTGATTAAATATTAGGGGGGAAGGGGGGTAATTTATTAAAACATGGAGAGAGAAACATTTGAAAGAGATAAAGCACAACTCAATCAGCTACTAAATCTCATTTTACAGGCAGTGTTTGAATAATGACAGGGGCTAATTGGTTCCTTTAAGTTTTATATCTCTCTAGTGGGTAAATTTACTAAGGTGGGAGGTATTTTAGAACTGGTGATGTTGCCCTTAGCAACTAATCAGATTCCATCTATTATCCTCTATAAGCAGCTAGATAAATGTTAAGTAGAATCTGATTGGTTGCTATGAGCAACATCACCAGTTCTAACAAACTCCCACCTTAGTAAATTTACCCCTATATTTTGATAAATACCTCTCTTAATCATTAACACTAAGGGGCCAATTCATCATTGGCTTTGGATATCTCCTGATGTATCCAACTCGCCTCAAGTAATTGTGGGGGATACTTATCACAGGATCAATTCAACCTTGCTCTGGTGCAGGGAAAACTGCACAGAAAAGCAGCTGTTCCCGCATACAGTAACACTGCTAAAGAGGTAGCAGTGATACTTACCACCCCTGTTGCTGGTTCTGTACAATGTGAGACCTGATGTAATGCATGTACATAGTCACTAAGAACACAGTGAAGAGGTGGCAGAGGGATCTTCTTGGATCCCTCTGGATCTCCTTACGATAGGAAGAAGCAGGGCTCAGGAAACAAACTCCATCTGATGATGGTGTTTAATTCTGCAGGAAAACATAAAAAATCTTAAGTTTTTGGAGATTACCGAACTAGGAGACCTATAGGGCCCCTAATAATGAATGGGCCTGTTACATTAAACCATTCAGAAACCAGCATTTCTGCATGTGTAAAGATCACTTAAGTGATGATCCACAGGCCCCTAAATATCAATTAGCTAATTGTGTCTACTCTAATTCACTTGTTTCCCAATGTCCATTGACCTCTCCTCATCTTTGCATCTGAGAAAGTCACAGAGGAAAGACCTTGACAACAGCTTGTCTGATGGAAGTGTTCATCTCTGTAGAACTCAGGCAAATAATGCTATAATTATTTACAACACTTAAATATACACTGTCCTGGCCTCTATCACTTTTTCTTGTATATTATTAACATGTAGATGTTGCCTGAACTATGGCAACCAGATCATTAATGATGATTAAGCAGTGGCTTTGAGGGAGTTGGTGCTGGCTGTGGAACTTAAACAGTCCTGAGACCTCCTCAACAAGGAGTTTACAAGTGAGGCTGAACAGCTGTGGTGGGCTTATCACAACAAATTATTTTCATATCTAATATGTCTTCTACCTATTTATCAGGGTAACATACTTTAGGGTGCCTTGTAGTGGTCTGAAGACATTAATGGTTTGTTTGGGTAAGTGATGGTTCATACAGGAATATTTGGTTATGGAACATATGTTGATCAGACACAGAAATAATTTCATCTCTCTAAGCCATACTGAAGGTTTTTCATGTATCCTTTTATCCTGTGTTTTATTTACCAAAACACACTGCTTAAAGTACAGTACATGTTCCCCAATGTGATCCAAAGAACATGCTTTGAAATCTGTCAACTTCTGGCCATCCTGCTCCTTTGACTCTACCAGTGTGTGTCTTCAGTGTTTGCCACCTGTCTCCAATCCACAGCTTGACATTATACTTGCCACAAACACTTCTAACCTTTTTTACTCAATCACACAAATCACTACTAAGGTCTACAGCACCCTCATCTCATGCAATGTTTTCTTATTTTATTACTAGATTAATGGAACCGGGTCTTATGTAGAGTACCCCCAAACAATTATACTGAGATTCCCATGGATCTCAATATTTCTCAATTCCATCATAATCATTCCTAGCAGCCTCATTCAAGGAATGTCAGGATGTGCCGCAGGGTTTTCCAACATGTGACTGGTAGCCTTTAAGAGAGGGGAACATGCTTATTTTGTGGGAAATCTCCATAGTGTCTCCAACCTGGGATAATTTGATTATGACAACAGGAATCCACACCACAGACTTCCTGTTAATAATGGAAAATTGCCCAGACTGTCAGTAATGTAAATATGCCATTGGAGCTTCTGCATGTAGCACGATATGCTGCACCTCATTGAAAAGGATGGACAATTCAAATGATTGGGAATCAATGAGTACTGTCCATTACACATATGCATGCAGATGTTTCCTGTGTATATAAACTACAGTACATAACGTATGTCCTATATCTGATTCACATATTCAAGTGCTGTGAAATCACTTAGTATTATTTATATGGTCTCTAGCATGTGGATTACAATGACTGATAAAGGCTTTTTTTTAAATGAAAAATGATTCTCAAAAATTACATTCTAAGAAACCATTTTGTTAAGCTGTCACCTGCACGAAATGAATCAACAGCTCCTGGTATAGAACCAAGACATTTTCAAAGGCTTTTTTTTATTTTCTACTTAAAAATGTTCTAAGATTCGACAAAGGAATATGTACAGCTTTGAATCTTAAACAGACCGTTAAATATGACAGCCAAATCTAATGTAATATTTATAATTATTGTTCATTTTTAACAACAGAGAAATAAAGCTTCCATTTTCTGCTACTGTACCTGACAAAACAGCAACAGAGTGAAAAGAATGGAGTGTACTGTATGAGTAGCAACTAGCAAGCAAAATAATGTACTGTATGTATTAGAGATTTCTCGATCTGTGTATTAGGAACACTGAGGTAAATGTATATCCCCCCACACATTGTGTCGGTTATTCTCTTATTGCTTTTCCTCAATAGCAACAAGATGTATCATCATCTTGTTTGCCGGAGTAGGAGAGTGAAAACTCCTCCCTCCAATGATCCCTGTCAGCCCCCCACAGTGCATAGCCTAGTGCTGATGAGCTGTGTCTCTCCAAAACACACTGGTGCACTATCTTACAGATAGCATAGCTCCCCTGTCACCTTGCTCACACTACTGCTATTATACATGGGGGAGATGCTGTATCAGCACAATCAGCATACAGATAATACTTCTCCACATAATAAAGGATAATACATTTGCCCCACTGGACCTTATTCAGGCTCTGTTGGACCCGTGGCACATAGTGCAAAGTACTGATGATTGGTACTTGCGACTGCACCAGACCCGCGGGCGTAGGACGGCAGCAGACTTTTAGTGATCTATAGTTTAATGCTGTTTGGGGCAGAGAGAGCAGCGACGGCCCTTGATTTTTTTAAATGGAGGCGTGTTGCCCAGGGGTGGATTTAGGGGTGAGGCCGCCCCAAGGCACAACAGCAATGGCCACCCCTGCCTGCCTAATTTTAATATATTTATTGATTAGTTATAAGCCCTCATTTGATAGTAGCCAAATTAATAGAATAATAAAAAAGCCACTAACTATTTCAATTATGTATACATACTGTATACTAAGACAACTTACAGGGGCAGTATGTGCATGTTCTATCCACTTACATTCCATTCAAGATGGCATATGGTACAGTACAGTGGAAATATTTAGCAGTTACTGTACTTTTTGAGCTGGCAGTACCAACTCAAGCATCCAAGTGCTGCCCTTAAACAGGTGCCACCCCTAGGCATGTGCCTCAGGTGCATAATGGGAAATTCGCCAATGGTGTTGCCACCATTGCAGGGGAGGGACTTAGGATCTCCATCAGAGTACAGTGATTTGCTGGCCACTTGGTAGCTCCTGCAGTGCCCAGCTTGCGTGACCCCATGGGTCACGCAGCCAGACAATGGTGGTGGAGATGATCCAATACTGCATCCTAGGACATAGTTCAGATCAGTCATGCAGCAAAAGGCGTGATGCCTCCTGCTGCATTACCATATTAGTGCTATTGCTGCTGCTTCTATGTAAGCATCAGTGATAGCTGCTACGTCTACATCTGAATCAGGCCCACTAAGAGGTAAATTTACTAAGAATCATGTTTGGTCCAAGCTCAAACATGCTGGGCATCGCTGGGACACATGAGAGTTTTTCAAGATCAAATGCTCAAATTTACTAGAGATGAGCAGGTTCGGTTCTCAGAGAACCGAACCCCCCCCCCCTCCCCCGGACTTCATGTCACAAGCCCGGAATCGAGTCAGGTTCGGATTTTCCCACCTGACTCGGAAACTAGAACGAGGCAAAATGTCATCATCCCGCTGTCAGATTCTCGCGGGGTTTGGATTCCTTATAAGGAGCTGCACGTCCCCACCATTTTCACTCTGGCATTGGAGAGTGTAGAGAGAGGACGTGTCTCCGTTCTCAGTGGTAGTGTCTTGTGCTGCACCAGTCCAGTCACAGTGGTTGTGTCCTCTGCTGCCATATGTCCAGTGCTGCTGTATAAGTCCAGTCCAGTGGTGCTGTGTTGTGCTGCATCAGTCCAGTGGTGGTGTCTAGTGCTGCATCTGTCCAGTAACAGTGGTGGTGCCCTCTGCTGCTATATGTCCAGTGCTGCTGCATAAGTCCAGTCCAGTGGTGCTATGTTGTGCTGCATCAGTCCAGTGGTGGTGTCTTGTGCTGCTGTATATGTCCAGTGATACTGCCGTATATGTCCAGTGATACTGCCATATATGTCCATTGATACTACTGTATATGTCCATTGATACTGCCGTATATGTCCAGTGGTACTGTCGTATAAATCCAGTGATCCTGCCGTATAATTCCAGTGATCCTCCCGTATAATTCCAGTGGTACTGGCGTATAAGTCCAGTGATCCTGCCGTATAATTCCAGTGGTACTGGCGTATAATTACAGTGGTACTGGCATACAAATCCAGTCCAGTGATACTGCCGTATATATGTCCAGTGATAATACCGTATACGTCCAGTGATACTGCCGTATATGTCCAGCGATGCTGCCATATAAATCCAGTGATCCTGCCATATAATTCCAGTGATCATGACGAATAATTCCAGTGGTACTGGTGTATAAGTCTAGCCCAGTGATAATGCCGTATGTGTCCAGTGAAACTGCCGTATATGTCCATTGATACTGCCGTATATGTCTAGCGGTACTGCCGTATAAATCCAGTGATCCTGCCGTATAATTCCAGTGATCCTGCCGTATAATTCCAGTGGTACTGGCGTATAAGTCCAGTGATCCTGCTATATAATTCCAGTGATCCTGCCATATAATTCCAGTGGTACTGGCGTATTAGTCCAATCCAATGATACTGCCGTATATGTCCTGCGGTACTGCCGTATATGTCCAGCGATACTGCCATATAAATCCAGTGATCCTGCCGTATAATTGCAGTGTTACTGGCATATAAATCCAGTCCAGGTATCCTGCCGTATATGTCCAGTGGTACTGCCATAAATTCCAGTGATACTGCCGTATATATATATATATATATATATACCCTATATACTGCAGTACTTGGGATTCTATGAGGAGACCTGCAAAACATGCACCGTGTGGGGTCCTGAGGACTGAGTTTGAGAACCTGTGGGCTAGTCAAAGTACAATATGTGAGGTTTAAACCGGGGAGCAGTACCACCAGAATAATTGTGATGAGAAGTATCCCCATTACACATTGAGATACGTGGTATCATGAGATTCAATTAGGTGGTTGGAATTCCACCATCCAAGGTACACCTTGAATTCACTGGGGTGTTACTACAGGTGGAGCTCACGATTTATGTGAGATAATGCACTAGGAGGCGCCTATTCTCATTTTTTGTCTTTTATATATATATATATATATGTATATATACTCTATATACTGCCGTATATAGATACTGCCGTATATATATATATATATATATATAAATATATATACCTGTTGCAAAGCCGATTACTGAGGGCATAATAACTATGCTGGTGTTAGATGTGCGTCCGGTATCCGCCATTAGTGCAGTAGGACTGCAGTGCTAACCCTAGATGGGCCAGGTGTTTGTGCCACACACTTGTGTTGCATAGCTTAGTCATACAGCTACCTCATTGCCCTGTTTTACTTCTTGGCATGATGTGTTGTTTGGGTACAATTTTTTTTAAGTGCCATCCTGTCTGACACTGCAGTGCCACTCCTAGATGTGCCACATATTTGTGCCGCACACTTGTGTCACTTAGCTTAGTCATACAACCTTGGTGCACCTCTTTTTCTTCTTTGCATCGTGTGCTTTTAAGGGCATGGTTTTCTAAAGTGCCATCCTGTCTGACACTGCCGTATAAATCCAGGGGTACTGCTGTATTAGTCCAGGGGTACTGCCGTGTAAGTCCACCAATTGCAGAATTTTTTTAAAATGACAGGGGCTTGCAGGAAATGCTGTCAGTGGACTGAAAAATTGCGGGCCACTTTCTACATTCAGCCACTGTATGCCACTACTAGATGGGCCAGTTGGTTGTGTCGCTTAGCTTAGTCATACAGCAACCTCGGTGCACTTCTTTTTCTTCTTTGCATCATGTGCTGTTTGGGGACTAGTTTTTTAAAGTGCCATCCTGTCTGTTACTGCAGTGCCACTCCTAGATGGGCCAGGTGTTTGTGCCACACACTTGTGTCGCTTAGCTTAGTCATACAGCAACCTCATTGCAATTCTTTTTCTTCTTTGCATGATGTGCTGTTTGGGGCATATTTTTTAAATATGCCCACATGTCTGCCACTGCAGTGCCACTCCTATATGGGCCAGGTGTTTGTGCTGCACACTTGTGTCGCTTAGCTTAGTCATACAGCCACCTCGGTGCAACTTTTAGGTCTAAAAACAATATTGTGAGGTGTTCAGAATAGACTGGAAATGAGTGGAAATGAATGTTATTGAGGCTAATAATACCCTAAATACTAGTATTGATGTCAGGCGCTATCAACAATTATAAATAATGTATAAATAAATAAATAATTCTCTTACAACTCATACAATTTAAATAGCCGCAAACAAGGTAAAATGGCCTGTGGAAGTGGCCAACGTAATCACACCTGATTAAAACCAGGTGTAGCAAAAAAGATTCTAGTTAACCTCTTGCGCTATTAAATTAAAGGTAACATGACTTGAGAACACTTAATTAATGATTGAAATAGATTTAATATCCGTAAAATAAATTATAAACAATAAACATAAAAATAAATAGTTATGTATGCGCATACACATAAAAAGATAAATACTATACTTTACTAATTAAGCATAAGAGGTGGATCATATAATTAATTGTGACCATATATAACTAATCAATATTCATACGTTGACAGTGTCCTTTATTTGGTATTTTCAACATGAAGCAGTCCCATTAGTTATGCTCATAGAAATGAGATTAGGTGTGTACCAAGTAGGTAAATCGAACCACTATATCAGTTGTAAATGGTCCTTTTATACATGGAGAAATCTCCAAACAGCACGGAGAAGATAAATGTCACCTGGGGTTTGGTGCACAGCAAGCACCTATGTAGAACTCCCGGTTATCACTGTCCGTGAATGGTGTACTCCGTCTTCTGCTGTGTCAGGTCATCACACACACCTTACTTCGCATTAGGGGATGGAGGTTGTATCCGGCTCCCGGAGCTTTGCGCACTGCAGGCGCTGGTAAGATGATTCTGCTCCCGTCCTCAAGCCGCCGCATATAGCGCGTCCTCCCGTCTCCCACTTATCGGTCTCAGGCAGTGTTGTATATCAATAAGACCTACTGTCAAACGTCCGTTAGGTCACACAGGGCTCCTTCTCTGACGCGTTTCGCTTCTAATTGAAGCTTCCTCATGTATAAAAGGACCATTTACAACTGATATAGTGGTTCGATTTACCTACTTGGTACACACCTAATCTCATTTCTATGAGCATAACTAATGGGACTGCTTCATGTTGAAAATACCAAATAAAGGACACTGTCAACGTATGAATATTGATTAGTTATATATGGTCACAATTAATTATATGATCCACCTCTTATGCTTAATTAGTAAAGTATAGTATTTATCTTTTTATGTGTATGCGCATACATAACTATTTATTTTTATGTTTATTGTTTATAATTTATTTTACGGATATTAAATCTATTTCAATCATTAATTAAGTGTTCTCAAGTCATGTTACCTTTAATTTAATAGCGCAAGAGGTTAACTAGAATCTTTTTAGGCTAATAATACCGTAGTATCAAAATTACCCCCAAATTCTGTGATTTTAGCTGTTTTTATGGGTTTTTCTTTAAATCATCCAGATCCAAAACCAAAACCAAAACCCGAAAGGTTGGTTTTGGCAAAACCAATCCAAAACCAAAACACGAGCATGGAATTAGAACCAAAACCAAAACGCAAAACACGAAAAGTGCCCGCCGCACATCTCTAAAATGTACCTATTTGAAGTATAGTGTTTGAAACAATTGTGTTTGATTGTGGTATATGCATACATGATTAGTCATGTTTATTAGTGTGTGAGTTCAGTCATGTTGTGTCTGAATTCTAAAGTCCTTCCTGTGAGGAGCGTATTTGCAGTGTGATCTGTGCAGTGCTTCTGTGTGTGTTAAAGTAAAGAAAGAATAAAAAATCAGAAAACAATTAAATGGGGTCCCTCCCCAAAAGCATAATCAGCACCAGGCTCCCTGAGCCGAACTTGGTCCTACAAATACAAGAAAAAATAGCAGAGGGGTCACCCATATTTTAAGAACCAGCAAATGGCTCTACTAGCAGAGGGGTAATGCCTCAGCCAGAGGACACAGTGGGACTATAGGTCCCAGCAAGTCTACCACACATGCTGCCTTTTGAAGAATCACAAGTGCCAGCATGCATGACAGTAAGGGGATGCTGGTACCTATATTCCACATGTAAATGAAACATTAAAATAACACAGTACACATACCGTATGTTGTATTCCTTTATTACACACACACTGACACTTACTGTACATCAGTAACATGCATTGGAGTGAGGCAGAGCCTTTCCTATTATACTCCAGTATACGCCAGACGTTTAAATAAATAAAGTATATGAACAATTCAAAGAATATTTTGTAAATATAACCTCTGTATTATTCTCATTATTTTTATAATCAACAATCTAGAGTTAAAAGTCTATGGCAGGTGAGGCACTACCCCTCGCCTATCTTCTCTGCACATCTCTGATCAAAACTCACCAAATTTCTAGTAGTACAGTATATACTGCTGCACCTGTGTATAATGCTCACATGCATCCTTGGGCTCATTTATTGTGTGTAAATCTGGTTCTGGTACTAGCCATTTACCTCACTGCATGTCCCTGCTGTACATACTCACCTTGTCCCTGTCGACGGTCAGCCCCTTCTCCAGTAGGCATCCTCTTCTGTAATAGGCATCCCGGGGTTGTGAAAATGACAAATGCATGGCCCGATCCACCGGACACAGCAGCATTAGATACTGTACATATAGGGGGTCATTCCGAGTTGTTCGCTCGTTGCAGATTTTCGCAATAGAGCGATTAAGGCGAAAATGCGCATGTGCATGGTACGCAGTGTGCATGCGCTAAGTATTTTAGCACAAAACTTAGTAGATTTATTCACGTCCGAACTAAGAATTTTCATCGTTGAAGTAATCGGAGTGTGATTGACAGGAATTGGGTGTTTCTGGGCGGAAACTGACCGTTTCCTGGGAGTGTGTGGAAAAACTCAGGCGTGCCAGGATAAAACGCGGGAGTGTCTGGAGAAATGGGGAGTGGCTGGCCGAACGCAGGGCGTGTTTGTGACGTCAAACCAGGAACGAAATGGGCTGAGCTGATCGCAGTGTAGGAGTAAGTCTCGAGCTACTCAGAAACTGCTAAGAATTTTCTATTCGCAATTCTGCTAATCTTTCATTCGCAATTCTGCTAAGCTAAAATACACTCCCAGGGGGCGGCGGTTTAGCGTGTGCAATGCTGCTAAAAGCAGCTAGCGAGCGAACAACTCGGAATGAGGGCCATAGCACGGCTCCTGAAAGTGAAGGAATCCACATTTGTTCCTTGACTTCTATGCAGTCAGCCAATCAGTTCAGTTCATGATTTTAGCTTTAGTAAACCTCCAAGCTTGAAAAAAAAGGCTGAACTCGCATGAAAATATAAACTCAGACCAACTTAATTCTTAGCAAATTTTCTCCATAGTATAATGCATCAACATAGCTAGTAGATTAAATTGTGGTCCTAAATTCTTGATTAAAATGAAGTTGTATATCTTACTAGCTGAATACCTGTGCTTCGTTACGGAATTTCAAGTATAATCACAAAGAGATGAAAAGCGCTGGTATTTAAGCAAATGTATTACTGCTTTTACATTTTTTTTTCTATATATCTTTGTCAGGCTGCAGCTCCTTGCGGGCCTTCCATGGATTGATGCTGTCAAAAGACTGGCACTGAGGAGAATAATCAGCCTCCGTCTCTGCCCCGTCCCGCTCAGTGCTGTAAATGCTGGGACAACAGGCCAAGCTCCGCCCGCTGTATGTTAAATATGTAAGGTTTGCAGGGATAGGCTGACTCTATTACAAAGGGCCCTGGTCTTCTTGCTTAGCTTCTCGTTCTTCTTAGAGCTCCTCCTTTGAGGTAAAAAGTTAAAGATTTTTGCACAACACAATGTCACTGGGAGAGCTGTTGGTACCCTTTACACAGCAGATAAGCAGTTGCTGACTATTAAGCTTTCCTTTAATGCATTTAAGAGTCAAATATCTGTCTTGCCTTTTCTCCTATTGCTCTCTGAGAGGTTCGGCAATATTTAGCTCAAGTGAAAGGTTAACCTCTGATAATTGAGACACTATCCTTCCCTGACTGGAAATAAGTTGGTTAAATACTTATATATGAAATCTATATATATATAAAAGGCAAATACCACTGATTCATTACAAAATCTCCTGAACCATAAGGCTGCACTTCCTTGCCAGTGGCAGTTGCAAAGCAGTCCATTATTAAAATAGGAGATCCACACCCAGCGATGTCTAGGCATGATGATACAATTGCATGTACAGTATAACTTTAGGCAGATCTTCTGAGGAAACTACGTGCTTGATTCTGGATTTGATTATGGCTGATAACGTATGATAGTGTCAAATCACTATGCAGGACAAAACCATGATTCTGCACGTGTTCAGTGTTTTGTAGTTCTGAACTCCCAAGCATAAGTTCTGTTTGTTGGCTATGCTGCAGTCTTGTCCTGTGAACTATTATAAGGACTGGCACTCATCCACTCCTGGAGTTCAGCTAGACAGCCAACTAGGGTTGCTATTGGGTTATCAGTACCTGCAGCATAGGACAGGTACAGTTATGTATCATTTGCATAGCAGTGGTAGACCAGGCCATGACATCTGATTATTTCACCCAGTGGTAACATGTGTACTGCGAAAAGCATGGTAGATAGTAAAGAACCCTGTGGAACACCACATGGCAGGGGCACTGGTGACAATGAGTATACTCCAGTCAAAATGTTCTGCAACCTGCCAGGGAGAAATTATTTTAACCATTAAGGACCATGTCTTACACAAAATAATGTTCTTTTGTTTGCACAACCTGTGTGCGCTGTACCACAATGTGACATTGTTCATGTAAATAGAAGCCTTGTGACTAAAGTAGCATGAGTTGTCATTTGCAAAAACAAGTAAAAAAAGTTAGAACATATTTTTAAATTGTTCTTTTGTTTGTACAACCTATGTGCTGTACTCCAATGTGACTGTGTTTAGGGGTGGCAGTTTATGTGGCTCCCCCATTTGAATAATGAACTGCTGTGCAACTGCCAATGGCAAGGAAGTCCAGATACTGTACAGAGCATTGTGTCCTCCCCCATCCATGACTTGGTATCACCAGCACCATGCATTCTTTATAGCCCCGGCTGGATGGGCTGTCTTAACTCTTCTCTGTGAGGGAGGAATTTCCAAAAATCATCTCACCTGTTTCAACCTTTTTGTGGGTAGAAGTTTTAAAAATCCCATGTTCATGGGTGCCTACATCACAAAAACAAGCTACTGCCCAAATGTCAAGTTCCAGGTCCCTATGGTTCAGGAGATTTTGTAATGAGTCAGTAGTATTTGCCATATATATATATATATATATATATATAGAGAGAGAGAGAGATTTATGAAGATATAACTAATTGTGTCCTTATTTTGTTATATTCTTTGTAGAGATAATTGTTCACTTGATTGTGTGCAGATGCTTCTTGTAGGAGACAGCACCTTAACAGGGCAGTACAGTGTGTTCTCTGTTTGGCCTTGCCCCTAAACATGTGATGTCATACCTAGGGGTCAGGGCTGCTGGCTCTGGGAAGTAGAGCTCTGCCTGGAGCATTCTAAGGCTGCAGCGTGCCTGTCTGGAGGGTCTCCTGAATGCCCTGGGCGATTCTGCAGTAGCGCTACTGCTACAGAGTACTGTTCCATGCACACTGCAAGCCACATGCAGGTGTTTTGTGGCAGCGGTAATGCCACCTACAGGGCCCTGTTCCCTGTGCAACAGAACCCTTTGCACACACCAAGTTATGGTCCTGGTAGGAGATTTGAAGCATTTGAAAACTACTTTCACATATAACTGTCATTGTATTCTTATATGAACAAGCAACATCTATTTAACATATATTACAGTAACATATTCCAAAAAGGAAAGGAGAAACAAATCTAAGCGCCTTGGACATAGTTATTCTAAACCTTGAAACTACCTTCAAAAAATATCAGTAACATTATACATAATTGTAATACTGGTATTTTATTAGCTTTCCTTCATAATAGCTCATTATTACATAACAACCAATAACTTATACGGTATGCATTTAATTTGCCAGCTTTTGGGATCCTGGCGTTCAGAATACAGATGCCGGAATCCTGACAGCTGGCAATGCCGTAAGCCACAACACCAGCGCAACAGGACTATTCCCACTCGTGGCAAACACACCGCGCCCGCAAGGGGACTCTTTGCGCTCGCCCTGTTGCCGGCATACTGGTTTCTGGGTTACTGCTGTCGGTACTGAAAAAAGGGAGAAAGAGAAGGCTCTTGTGTGGGTGCACTCTTTAGAAGGGAAGGAAAATTCCTATAACATATGAAAAGAAATATTTCAAACATGATTTTTAATGTTAACATTTAAAACGAGACTACCCATATAAATGATCCATATGAAATAAGGATATAATAATTAAAGATTTAAAATGTTCTGGTCTGTTTTATCACAGTGTGTGATTGGAAAGGTTGTAAACATTTGATCGTCTTACTCCCATTTCCCCTGACCAGTACAGAATATCTGTATTGATAGGACCGGGGAGTGGTCATAAAGGATTATTTGATAAGTGCGTCCCAATAGGGCTACTTAAATTCAAGAATTAATGGTCACCGGCATACAAAAGGACCTGACTTTCTGACGTATGCCACAATGATTGGTCGTAAGCCTCAAATATGAAAGAATATCATAGAAGTAATGATTAGTGGTGATACTGCTGTTGGCGTCACAACTCACATAGAAAGGGAAATAATCCCTGCTCTACAACACCAGGTATTTGCAGGAAGTCTCCTCTCCCGGTACTAACCCGGCCCAACGCTCTTTGGCTTCCAAGATCGGACGAGATCGGGCATTGGCAGCGTGGTATGATAGTAGAGAATTAATATGATAGTACACCAATGAGAGTGCACCTATATACGAGATAAGAAAAAGAGTGGAGACAGTTTGGAAAGCCAAAGAAAGAGATGAATAAGTAAAGTGAAAAATATGTGGATCTGCTTTCTACGTTAGGCACGGCTCATCAGATCCCACGTCTGCGGTATTGTGCTCCGTGGATCGCAGATGAGAGTCCACGGAAAAATAGTAGAGCATGAACAGGAGGTACAAAAACTATGATTTTGGTTAAATTGTCAAAAAGACAGCACAAAAACCGGTGACAAATTACGTTAGAAATCAGATAGATCATACAATAATTATCTGTGTCACCAGAGAAATCAGCCCTTAACAATAAGCGCTGGTATTAGCACATAGATGGAAAGAGAGAACTAGTTTCCAAGATTTGAATACATAGCATGTTACTCAGGCTGGGCAAACAATGCAATCGTGGTATTTAAGCATCAATTTGAGGAATCTCATTAAAGATCATAATACACCCTGAACTGAGTGTGGAAATTCATTTGAGTTGGAAAATCAAGTGTTGTAAATCCCACAGACTAAACCAGAAAAGCAATGTTATTATCAGTAACAAAAACAGCACTGAGGATCACAATGGATGAAAAATCATGTAGAAATATACTGGCCTCTGTTGGTGAAAAATCTGCCAAACAGTGTAAGGTATCTACCAGGTACGCAATAGCAAATCCAAAAAATGGAAAATATATATATATATATGTGTGTACAGCTTCTATTTGGGAATAGAGCCTATGGTAACAATCTGTATGTACACTACACGAGTCTGCTAGGATATGTGGTGAAATACAGAACATAATTGAACACAGATATAATGTTTCTGTTTGTGTGTATTGTACACAAAACAGCAGTGGGCTTACAATCACCAGGATTGAAAGAGTCAGAGTAGGCAGGTCAGGGCATTGTCAGGTACCAATGCAGGAGCCAAGAGTTCACTACATATGTGGTCCCCCCCGTGGAAGACGCATTTCGCCCTGGCGGGCTTGTTCACCTCCTGGTTTGGAGGGGTGGGTGGGGAACGGGGTTTTAAGGCAGCTATTAGGTGAGCACTAACCAATTAACCGGTGAATCAGGCGCGGTGGGCCGGAGCTATCAGCTGCTGCTACGGAGCCCCGGTCAGCTGTGATGGAGACGGAGCGTGGCGGGGATTGGGAGGTGGAGATTGTAAGACCTAAGACGCCATGTTACTGGCTGGCAGTTCAAACACTGTATGGGAAGGATGGTCAGGTGGCCATAATGAAATAAGGGCCACGAGACCCCGGGCGCCATCTTGGTAGATGGCAAATGTATATTAAGGAACGGAGAGGAAGGGAAAGCTCATAGAGAATAGATAGCAAACAGGGTTAGGAGACACTGTGCTGTCGGTATCAGGGGTGTTTTAACAGAGGAGGGGGCCTGTGTGCACCTCTGGGAGGGCCCACTCCTCTGTATGTTGCAGTAGTCTCCGGCATTGTGCCGGAGTCCACTGCGCACTTGCCATGTTCCGGAAACAATTAGGCTACTGCGCATGTGCGGCAGCCATTTTGGTGTCAATTTTCACCCAGACTTCAGCGCCCGACAATGGGCTCCGGAAAGGTAAGTATTGAAAATGGATGCAGTGTGTGCGGTGTGGGCCCCTGCTGGATCCAGGGACCCGTTTGCACCGTACACAATGCATCTGTTACAGAAAGCTTATGGTCAGTAAATTGATGGCCACGATACATCCCGGTCGCCGGTAAATCATACTGTACCCTCCCATACAGTATATGCTAATTGTTATAATACTTTAATAGCAATGATAAATATTACAGTAGCACTTTTTCCCCATGGGAGAAAATACACTTGTAAACAGTTATAGCTATTGTAAGCAGACTTGATTATTGTTATTGACTGATTTTAGTTTATTACAAATTGTTTACAGAGCACTGTATAGTATACACAGAACTTGCCAGTTCATTTCCCTCCTTAATCAAGTTTACAATATGGTGTTTGGATCAGCAAGAAACTGAATGACTCGTCCAAAGAGCTGACACAGATGTCTCAAATAAGACTTTCGGTGTCATTCAGGGTCCTTCTTCCACTAGGTGTCTGAAAGGACATACTTTAAATTGTTATATAGTGATTTAGATACAGGGAGATAAAGTAACATCCTCAAGGTTACAATGAACAGATTCTGGGATTCCCAACAAAGCAAGTACCTGTATTATAAATGCAGAGTCACAGTTCTTATTTGTATAGCCAACTCCTCAATCTTGTTTTTATAAACACCTAAAATAAATGCATCATCACTTTATCTAACAAAAGCACATTACAGTCAAACACTGGTGTGATTAGCTTTATATTTTTACTTTGTGTTACACCTAATACCTCAAGTGTGAATAAATTCTTACTATAAAAAGTTGTTAGCAATTCTAGCTCACCAAGGTTGTGGGTTTGATTCCAAACAGGGCCCTGTGTGGAGTTTGTGGTGTTTGTAGCAATATTTGTTTTAAACTGCCCACTGGTAATATATGCCAGAACTTGCTACTTGCTATTGTGGGATGCGGTCAGCATCCTGGTGGCCCCTGTGACTTAGCCCTAGCCGTCCCCTTTTACTTAGCCCTAATCTCCACGCCCCCTAACTTGGCCCTAGCCACTACCCAGGCAGGTTAAGGTAGAAGACAGGAGTGGAAAAAAATAATGACCCCATCCCCTGTCGGCATTCTAATTGTCGAGATGCTGTTGTTGGTTATGTGATCGCCGGCATCCTGTATCACACCCCATAACACTTACTAGGGAGTAACAATAGCTGGTGTGATACAGGAGGCCGGTGGTCACATGACCGACACCAGCATCCCAACAATTAGAATGCCGACAGGAGGCGTGGTAATTATTTTACTCCTCCCCTGTCCCCTAACTTAATGCTTACTTGCCTGTGGTGGCGACTAGGGCTAAGGTAGTGGGGTGGTTGCTAGGGCTAAGTCACAGGGTGGTTGGCTAGGGCTAACCCCCATCTACTGCCTAACCCAAACTAGTCCCCTGGCCCTAACCTTAACTGTCACCCTTTTACTAACCTTTGGGAAGTCGTGATCAGTGTGCCAGCGTCGGGATGCTGAGTAGTGTTGGGATTTTGGCGTCTCTCACATGACCGACGGTACCCCTACCCGTGTTATGTATGTGTTCTGTTCATAGTGTTACATTGTTGTTACATGCTGTCACTCAGTAAAAAAAAACACACTGCTTGCTCCAAGTGTGAGTTGTCATATATAGAAACATCTGTTCATCGATGTAGCACTGGCCATGAGGAATAAAACAAATGTTAATGTATCACTTCCGAAAGCTGTGACTGAAAGTCAGAGAAGCTTCCAAAGACTATGAAGGTCAGTTAACGATGGTTGTAGAAAAGGTGTAGAAATTTGATTAACTCTTAGGTAAGCTAAAAGACTCACAGTCTGCACTGAACTGCATGGGTTCACAAAGGGGGTTCTGTATACTCCCCCTGATGGTTCAATTCTCTTCTCCAAACTGCATGCCCTGCCCCCTTGTGATGTAATGTTATGATTTGTCAGTGTATGGAGAAAGGGTGGGGCCAAAATGTCAAGATTCCGAGAACTGCACCAATTTGGTACCACTTCCCCTCATAAACCCACCAATCACTGCATTACATCCAAGGGGGTACTTTATTCATAAGTTCCTAGTTCAAAGTTCCTAGTGAATGAAGCGTGTCAGTAGCCTGCACAAGTACTGTGATTGTGGGAGAAACAATTATTATACTGGAGATCGGAACCCGTTCCACAGCAGAGACAAGTGGGACACTTGTGGGCAATGCACTGTTTACAACGCTATACCATCTTAATGCAGTGTCCCTAATTAGAGAGCTAGTGGGGAAAGCCACAAGTGGCAATAATTACCATTCACTGGGGCCTGTGTAATCTGAGTGCAGTGTGCTGTACTGGAGAAATCAAGCAGACTGCAGAATTTAACGAGAACTGAGAGCTGGGGTTCTTGTTAATACCTTGCCATACTCATACTCTCTGGCTGTACTTCCCTCATGCTGCATTACTTTAATATCTAAAAATATCACGTTGTGGATAAAATGTTACATACTAGTTTGATATCCCACTGGATTATTACATACAAATATACTTGCAAACACAGAATTGTTAATCTGAATCACTGAGATTTTAGGGTCTATAGGCCTAATTCAGACCTGATCATAAATGTGCCTATGCAGCCTAGCTACCTTCCATTTTTTTGACCACAACGTCTGCGTGTGACATCACACAACTGCTGTGGCTTGCCTTGCAAGTGGTCCAGACTCGCCTGTAATGTCCGGACCTTGCCCCCCCAACACCGCCAACACGCCCCAACCACCCCCACAACCACCTCTGCCTGTCAATCAGGCAGAGGAGATTGCACAAGTGAGATGCCAGTGTATCTCGCTGTGTGCGCACGTGCAGTGCCGGTGCTGTGCGTGTGCACATGACATAGGGCTTCAGCCTGCGATTGCTGCTGCTGCAGCGACCAGGTCTGAATTAGGCCCTATGTACTAAGCCATGGAGAGAGATAAAGTGGATGGAGATAAAGTATCAACCAACCAGCTCCTGTCATATTTCAAAACACAGCCTATAACATGACAGTTAAGAGCTGATTGGATAGTACTTTACTCCCTCCACTTTATCACTCTCCAGGGGTTAGCAAATAGACCCCATTGTTCTAATGTGGATTGTCAAACTATTAGTAACAAAACCTGATAAAATTTCATAGTTATCCAGAGAGAGTCCAGGAGGTTCCAAAAAGACTGGACTTGTAAATATATGCAGCATAGATGTTTTGTAATTTTGTTATGTTGAGCAATAGATTGGGGGGTTGTAGTGTTCATAAAACTATTAGACTGTCTAGCGGAAGTATAGGCTAGAACCTTTTACTTGTCACTGTACTGTTGCTTCCCGATTAGTGTTATGTATGCATTTTGTTCATAAGGTTACATTGAAGTTACATGTTGTTCTTCAGTAAGGAAGCATACTGTGTACCACGGTTTCCTCCCACAATCTATACATACAGGTACTGTAGGTTAACTGGTTTCTAAGTGGCAGGAATAAGGGAATATGGGGCCTAATTCAGACCTGATCATTGGGCAGCGATTTTTGCTGTCCTGCGATCAGGTAGTCGCCGCCGACAGGGGGAGGGTTTTTTGTGTGTGCTAGTGTGTGATCCCATGTACTGGAGAACTGCACAAACAGCAGTTTGTGCAGTCTCTGCACAGCCCAGGACTTACTCAACCGCTGCGATGATCGGGGCCAGAGCTGATGTCATGACTCCTCCCACAAAACGCTGGGTCCCTCCTGCGTTTTTCCGGACACTCCCTAGAAACGGTCAGTTTCCACCCACAAATGCCCTCTTCCTGTCAATCTTCTTGCGTTCGCTGGTGTGATCGGATTTCTTGCACCATCCCGACGCTGATCGCGCTCCCCGGCGCTGTGGACTGTAGCGCCTGTGCATTGCAGTGCATACGTATGCACAGTTCAAACCTGATCGCCCACTGTGCGAAAACACACAGCAGTGATCAGGTCTGAATTACCCCTACAGATTGTAGACTCCACTGAGACAGGGACTTTTTAGTAACAAATAATATACAATTTATATTACATTGAATTTTGGTCACATAAATAGCTTGAGTCCCAAGATTAAAAACCCAGTGTAGCATTTTAAAGATGATGCTTTTTATATAATGTAGTATAAAATGAATGTTAATATAGGTTGCAGGATGTATAAAGCAGTATATATGTATACACAGTAGTTCTGCAAAACACAGCACATTGGACAGCATTCAGCACGGATTGCAGTTTCTGCTAAAAAGCAGTTTCTGTGATCAAATAGTTGCCGGCCAGAAATATAGAATAAACATCCACTGCAGAAATTGCAAATGCTTCGCAATATGTGGGCTGATTGTAAAACCATACGCAATAACCGGAACATCGAAGATTTTTCCTATCTGTGTCAGGCAAGGTCGTCAACAATTCTTGCGACACAAGAGGCTGGAAATGGTCAGAGGCCCTCCTTAAAAATGCCTGGGCACACCTGCATATTTTCAGACACACGCAGAAAACGGCAGGTTTCCGCCCAGAAAAACCGGCTTCCTGTCAGTCAAACAGCAGTTGCATTGCAATCACAATGTGTACACATTTTCTGTCTTTATTGTTACTGTGCATACACAATGCAAACACTGCGCGTGTGCAGTCGTTTGATAATTAGTTGGATTGTGATTCGTAAATTTTGCAATCCTTACTAAATGAGGTCGTTATACGATTTGACCAAGAAATGGAGAAGCTGAAGCAAACTGGACATAGAGTATAAGTCAGACAATGAGCAATACAGAAATGGGAAGAATAACTGAATGCAAAATATTGAATGTTATCAGATCAGCTGGAAGAACTACAGTGTATCTGAGATAAGGAAAAGATAAGCTATTCATGGACCTAAGCTATTCATGGACCTATGTTAAGCTATTCATGGACCTAAAGTTAAGCTACTCATGGAATGCATGATATGTTCACACCTGTGACTATTATCGGCGATGATTGCGCAAATGTGAAACGAAAAGGATGAGTTAGGACACATCTGTAGATTTTATGACAAGCATTTTCTCTTCAGTGGTAGTGGGGTCCTTTTTTAAGATCCATTTTTTTTATATTTTTTACCCGCAAAATGTGCTTAACTTCAAAAGATGTTTATTATTTATGAGAAAGAGATGTGATTCATCAATTTGATAGCCTTCACATAAAGTAAATGACTGATTTGAGAAGTCAGATCTGGAGGCTTATTAATAATAAGAGAATTGTATTCCAGAAGTTTTTGAATCATATACATGAAACATTATACCATGTGAGGAGTGTATATGTTTCTTACCATACAGCATATTTAGTAATTATCGGGAATTAGTCCTTATACTTATAGTTTCTTATCGACACTTATCAAGGCCATAATAAATTAAGGGTCTCCAAGATGTAACAAAAATCACATACAGGGACATAGAAGCCTGTCCCTGCGATGTGCTAGAAGTAAAATGATAGCTAATGTACAGTAATCACGTTATCACTATGTTTGAGACCCAGCTGCTCTATGGTCATCAGATGACACAACTGCAAGCGGAGAGTGCTGGGGATGGATCTACCGATTATTTGCTCTCAAATGTGGGATTGCAGCAGAGATCTCCAGTACCTGCCGCAGTCCCTCATGTATACATCCAGGTGATGTTTTCAGGGAAATCCTACAAACATTTTCTTTATAAATACTGTATGCCGCCATAAGTCCATATATTACAAACATTGTAGTATTAAAAGAGGCTCACATTAATATAAATGTTGTATCTGATTAAAAGGATTAGGAACCATATAATTCCAGAGCATAATCCAGGTTAAACATCCATTTAGATCATACTTTACAATAAAATAACAAATAAAATAAAAATAAAAAACAGAGCTCTTCCCTGAGTGCAAAACTATGAAAACCTTAAAGCAGTATTACTCAAACTTTGTCCTCATGGAACTCTAAAGCTGGCGACACATCTAAAGATTATGGGATGGATGTAATGAAGTCTGAGGTGGCCAGAGGTGCGGGTTACCGGCCAAAATCATTTAAAAGGCATAGTTTTCCTTTTACATGATTGCCGCCTTAAAAACATGTCCGAGTTTGGCTGGTAACCTGCACCTCCAGCCAACTCGGACTTCATTACATCCGGTCCTATCTGTCCAACCAGCCAAGTTCACTGGTTGGAATGAAAATCTGGTAAAGTATGGGAGCAAATGACAATCAGCCATTTGCTTCCAAATGCCAGAAAACAGATGAAAACAATCACTCAGACAAGTAGATTAAATTTGTTTGATTTAAACAACTTGTCTGAAGGACAGTTTCTGTCCATCTTCCTTCACCAATGTTTAGACACCAAGAGTTCAGTAAGGTGGTTGTTTTGAAACACACAAAAAATGACTATCCTGGATACTTAGTCCAGGAGAGTCATTGTTTTTTTTGTGTCCAAACAATCCCCTTACTGTACTGCTGGTGGAGTATAGTTTAAACACACATCAAATAAGAAACATCAGTTTCACTTTCGGGTCCACAATTTTTGGCCTTACTGTTCTGAGTGAATTTGTCTGCATTAATATGGAAGAAGTATGCCTCTAGTCCTTCCCAAGTATTTGTAGTCTTGTGAATTACAAATTTTTTACCCTTACACATGGTAGGATTTGCCTGCTTCATCTTTTAAAATTCCATTCTTGATACGAATTTATAATCTAATCATTGCCAGCAAGAAGTCCGCATGGGCGAAACACATAGAGTTTTGGCATGCAGTTCCCAATTAAACCAACTGAATGATACCCACTTACTGAGTTCATACCCCAGGGGGTAATAGGTGTGATCAAAACATCCATTTCTGTGTCAAATTGTGGTAAACGTGCAGCCTAATGTATTGTGATATTTTATCTTCTATTTTATTGTATTCTTACGGAAAATATTTTTTTATTTCCAACATTTTTTTATTGTATTGTTGTTGGGTGAAAAATATTATTAAAAGGGTTCATGTCCCTATTTTTATATGTATTGTGTATATATCCTATCCTAATAAGGATTAATAAATTAATGTGGTAACAGTTCCCCATCCTATATTAGCGCCCTCTGTCACCACACTACTTATCTACAATTTTTTTGGTCTTTGCTAACAAAGACTGTACAAGAGTTGCTGCTTAAACCTATTGGCTCACAATAAAGGCATTTCTTTGTGTAATATCTGTATATACAGTATATATACACACACACACACACACACACACACACACTATATATATATATATATATATATATACAATATATATATATATATATATATACACAATACCATACAGAAGTAGTAGAAACAACTTACATTGGCATAAAAATGCAAAGCAAATGTATGAGTCAAATCTATAAAGTTATATCAAGAAACATAAAATCAAGTAAACAATGACAGCATGGGGCAAGGACAAGTGATATCAAAGGTTCATAAACAGTATGGAATTTCTCCATGGACCCTTTGTCCAGTATACCTGACAATCTGTGAAATATATTATATATGTATTATGCCACAGGTGAATGGCAGAACTCCCATGGACAGCTAACAGACAGTAGGAATCTAGAAAGAAACAGCTTGGGAATAGCTGTCATAGTAGAGCTTTAATAGAGGACCACAATAAACAGTTTCCATCATATAAGTATCACTGCACGGTCCTCGGACAACCAAAAAGCAGCATGATGAAAAAAAAGAATTTCAATTTAGCAAGTGTCATGTTCTATAGCAAGTTATCTTAGTAACTTGTTTATTTTGTTGCAGATTTAGAGAAATGTGGATGGCATTTCAATACAACAGTTCCATACTTCAGGAGAGTATGTTGCATCTTGAACTGGATCTCATTGATGTGGCAGATAAAAAGGGTATATAGACTTATCTGGTCAGATTCTCATATTTTGAATGCAATATATTTCTGTCAAACAGTATAATGCTGAATCTGCTGGTGCTACAGTCAGTCATCGAACATAGCTCAAAAAAGTATTTCCCAGGGAATATAACTATTTTAAATGTCATAATTACTAGACTTGAGACTGTCCAAAGTAAAAAAAAAAATACTGTCAACAACAATAAAATCCTTTAGCTTCCTAGGCCCAGATGACCTGAGTACACTGTGTTATAATGACATTTCTTCACAGAAAGAAGAGTTTTAATTTAAAATCTCAGTATTCGTGTACTGAATGTGGCTATGTATCTCTCTGTAAATACATTTGGTTGTGGCTGAGCAAATGGAATTGGCATGTATAATATGTATCCACTGTAATGGGATTATTGTGATAACCATCTAATTGTTGCTAATTGTTAAACCATTTGCAATAAATACTACAATAAAGGTTTGTTTTCATGAAGTTACAGTGCTAAATTCCATAATTTAAATGATCCAATGGGAAAACCATCATACAGTGTTGCCCCAACTGTCCAGTGTTGCTATAATAAAATGACATTTGCATTGCATTATTGTCCACATCCCTCAAGGATGTAGTTTGAATATCAAGCTGTTAAGGTTAAGTTGCTGCAACTTCACTGATCCTACCCTTATATATGGATCTACTGATCAGCAAAGACAATTTCTGCAGAGCAAACTGGAGCCTGTTTCTCACAATAGTAGTTCACAGATCCAAGCACATCCCTTTTATTAGGGCTGTCTGCTGCAAACAAATAAAACGCAAAGTCTTGGGATCACATGGCAGGACTGAAACTGCTAGGAGATTTGTATACGCAATCATGTATATCATTATTTTACTAGTCAGACCAGAAAGTTGCAGTATAGACCAATGTCATTGTATAGTTTGTATACTGCAGGTGTCTTTTGTTAAAATATACTTTTTAGGTGCTTCCCTAAGAATAGAATCTTTACATTCAGTAAATTGATTTTATGCTCTCTACAAACTTGTGGACCATCTATGAGATGTCATCTGTAATACATTATTGATTCAGTAAGCCTTCACTATGCAGTTCACATCTGGAGATTACAGATTCAAATTGATATGACACATGAGCACTTTGAGATTTGCTAAATAAGAAGAAAGACTTGTATATCAGTAGCAACTTTAATGTAACATTAAAAGAAATGATAATTATATTCAGACAATTGCACATTACCATAATGACAGCAGCATGCAGCATAGATTGCTTTTAGATATTAATATAGTGGTTGTACAACCTTTAACTTGACTTAAATGTTGCAATACTTTAACAGAACAAGCCAGCAATGAAAAATTAATTATTAAACAACTGCCTTAAGAAGACATCAGTGGCCTTATCACTAAAGCGTAAGATTGATGACACATCATGTTTCAAAAAAAATGAGACCCCATAGCTCTTGTATTGAAACTCGGGAAGGGCAATACTAAAGCTAGTCACAGCATAAGTCAATTTTTAATTTAATTTTGTATTAAACGTAAGATAGGATAAATTCATCCTGGCCTCGAAGACTCTATCTTAATAAAAGAGTTGGCACTCTTTCAAACCTAGAGAATGGTCACAGCTCTTCAAGGACATCATGAAGCCTGAAGCATAAGACACCAGTAAATACTAAAGGTAGAACAAGTATAACAAGATTTATTCACGCTAAGAACTACACAAAGGCAATGTTTAGCATGCACAAACACCAATAACAAATAAAGCAAAAAGCAACAACGGTAAGCAGCTGGAAAGAGCATCTCTGTGTTAAAACTGTCAAACGGTGCTGAAGAAAACAAATCAGCTTAGTTATAAAGACACTTTTTTCATATATATTTAGTATTTGCATCAATTGCCTGATACTGATGTACAATGTGATATAGAGGTTGAATAACTTTTGTCTAAGAGCTGAAAATAGCTACCCTTGCCTGGTTCTTTTACTAGGTTTCTTTCTTACTCTAGATTGTAACATGAATGTTGTTTATTTCAGTCTTCTTCTAAGACATTGTACAATGAAGAGAGTGTATAAACTATACTGTATGTCACCTGGAAAGGAAGTAGTATATAGGGAGCAATAGGGATCTTGTTCAAGAAATAAATATGTTTTTGTCAGGTTAAAGAAGTCATTGACTAAGATTCAGTGCTAAAATATGCTAATGCTGCAGGGTGCGTCTTGTGTCAATAGATGCCTCCTGCCGGCTTCTGTGATCTGCTGCTGTGACCGAAGATGCAGCATCAGTTCACACTGCATGAATATTGGGGATCTGAGTAACTCAGGTTTCTCAGGATGTCAGGCGATTTCAGCACACCCAGAAAATGAAGCTATGTGAATCGCTGACTCTCACTGCCCCCAAACGGCTGCAGCATGTCAATCATGTTACAGCTTAGGGGGCACCACGAACGACGTAGCAGATGCAGATCTACAACCATCGGTGATGTAAGTGAATCAGGTTTGCCTACATTTCTGAATTAGCCCTAAGTAATATACAAAGGAGCAGTATTGTTATGGTCATCTACAAAATGCAGCACAGGGAAAATATATCTCTATCTGCACATGAATGCAGACAAGCCTGCCTGTATGTTCTGTACAACATGCCTAAATATATCTCACTGATTGAGGCTGCTTGCTTGGGGTTGTCATGCAGTTTTAACTGCCCTATAATGGTGTATAATATGTGTGTACAGTACTTATGTGGTGTGCATAGGTTGTGCTTGCTGATGTACAGCTTTTTACGCCTATTACCACATGAAACATTCACATCTTACAGGCTATTATTATCCAAGGGGGGTTCAATAAGTAAGGTAACATGACCTCTCATACGTGTAATGTCCTCTATTTCATTCTAATTTCCCACCAGTCCAGGGCAGGTAGACCGCTGCTTCCTCTCACAGTCATTAGACTGCGCCACATATCGGTCATACTGCCCTGACATCAGTTGTAAGATGGCGAGGATGGTGGAAACATGGTCAAACATCAAGGTGCATAGTGTGATCATATTTCTGTGGGAACATCAGCACCAAAATTCATAGCCAACTTGTTGAGGTGCACAGTGATAACATCATATCACGGAATCAGGTTTGGTGCAAGTTCAAGACAAGCAGCGATGTGGCTGGTCAAGCACGTCCACCACAGATGACAATTTGTGCTGCACTGAAGGTCTGATTCAGGAGGACACACACATTTCAGTTAGTGATTTCGGTCCCTTTAGACCATTGAACTTCACCATAGGTAGAAGGCAAATCGCAACCAATGGTGAAGTTCGGCAAGCCGTCATGTCCTGGCTTCAGGCACTTGACACTGTTTTCTTCTATGCCAGTGTAGATGCCTTGCTGTACCATTTGAGTAAATGCTTAGACAAGTATGTGGAAAAATAATCTGCACCAATGAAATACTATTGATTATACATACTGTATATGTACGAGTTGAATAAATGTACGCAATGAGAGCCGTTGTTACCTTATTTATTGAACTACCATTGTATATGAGTGTCAGGTAATGTATGCATGCATTAAGCAACACATTTAATGTAATTCACTCATGTGATGCTTAAAATAGCTGGTGAGCTTACTGCTGTGGTAGTACGTTTGATGGGAAACATCCTGCCAGAATAAAAATTCCCTGATATTTTATTTACTGCAAGAATGCTTTCTTATATACAAATTGGATGTACTGTACCACATGGAACTCTGTGGTAGTGGGAGCAAAAGCTGCATAGGGAGCATTTTAAATTCAAGTCTGTTTATTACTTATATATTATAAGATAGCTAATATTAGACAATAATTTCTGGTCATTTGGAAAGCATACAGCTTCCAAAAATACGGAAATTCACAACTCATAACTGGAGAAATGGAAATTCACAATTTAGAATAGAAAAAAGACTTGAATAGACTACACAGAACAATAGGTCATCTGCTATATAACTGGTAAATAATAAAAAAAGTCCTGATTTATATTAAGTGGTAAAATTAAATTATTATTATTATTATTATTATTATTATTATTATATTTTCTGTTGTTTTTCAGTGGAAATGTAAACATAAATTTGTTTCTAAAGTATTTACTTGTGAGCCGGAGACTTTACAGTGTCTGACATGTAAAGTTTCATCTGTAGACACTCCCTCTACCGTAGTCACTACAACTCTTGCACTACTGTTAATTTTTTAATTTATAGCAATCATTTTGCAGCACTTGGATGAAGTTTAAATCTTGTTCAACCTCAGTGTAGAACTAAATACCAATGTTTTCAAACAATGCTTTCTCATTATGGAAATACAAAAAAAAATAATATTCTAGATACTGTACTTAAAACTAAAGCCATCTGACATCCAAAATTTAAACACTAAACAAATGATGAACTAATAATGCAGTCAATAAAACTGCAAAAAAAAAAAAAAAAGGTTCCAATTCAGTGTATACAGCAGAACCATAGAGCACTTCCATCTATAGTGCTAAGCTGGTTACACACCTGCGTGACGCACAATCGTGACTATGGTCAGGGCGATTTTCCTTCACCCTGTACAATAACAGATTACTCATACACACTAAATGATTTAATAAACAACGGAACAATCTCTCATTCTGTCCTTCATTAAACTGAACCGGGTTTCACATAATATCTTCTTAAGGGCTGTGTAGCATGGCCAACCAGACGAGGTTGCATATGACTCTCAGGAGCTCACAATTAGTCATTCACATCAAAGGATATGCACAATTTGTCATTCCAATATGGCAAATCGTGTCAATATCGTCCTGATGTGTACCCCGCATAGTATCCATTTCACAAACTGAATGGAAAGAGCTGTGGTTCAATGTAATGAGCATGTCACTGTCTACACCATCTGTGCAAAGATCAAGAAGTAGTTTTAGTGTTATTAGGGTCGTTTTACCTTTACAAACATTGGGCAAGATTCTGATTCTGGCACAGTAACACAAGTGGAGCGATTGTTATCCATTGCTCATACGCTAAAGCCGTTCTGTCACAACGTGAGTGACAGGTAGCCAACATTTGGGGGATGTAACTGGGACTGGTAAGGAAAACACGGGCGTGTTGGGACTGTTGAAACACTAATTCATGGGCATTCATAAATTAGCCTTTGTGATCTCCATCACAGCATGATCTCCATCACAGCCTTTGTGATCTCCATCACAGCTCTGTGTGGGATGCGGTCACCATACTAGTGTTTGATGTGCTAGCAGTCAAAATAACGTTGCCGGAATCCTGACACCACTCATGCCAGCACCGGGATCCCAACTGTTGGCATCCCGAATATAAGTATGTGATCCGGGTTTGGATTATACCACAGGGAGGAGGGGGGGAAGGTTAGGTTTAGACAGCAGCCAGGGAGGGTTAGGTGGTTAGAGGTGGAGGGTTATGGTTCTTACCTAGAAGTAAGTATTTAGATTATTTTTCAGGCATTAGCCATTATGGGCAGATGTACTAAGCCTTGGAGAGAATGTGGAGAGAGTGAAGTACCAGCCAATCAGCTTCTAACTGCCACTGAAAAATGGCTGGATAGGAGCAGATTGGCCTGTACTTTATCTCTCTCCCCTTTATCACTCTCCATGGCTTAGTACATCTGCCCCTAAGGCACTTAATATTTCTATAGTAAAACAAAAAAAGCAATGGAAGCTTCCAAATAATATTTAAGGAAACAAACTAGAATTCCATATGAGTAAATGGTTCTCGGCGTGGCTTGATTCGGGAATTTTAAAACACTATTATTAGAGGGACAAACAAAATAGATGCATAAATAACACTGTAAACACAGCTGTAATGGTCCTGGGAAATACTCGAGAAAATTATACCTGAAGCCACCGGGAAATTTAAATGCAATTGTTAAAATATAGTAATGGCAAAGCTGGAAAATGTACATATTTTTATTCCTTTAACAACTAATGTGTATGTTAAATAACTTTTTATCCATTAGGCTAAACAGTGCTTGGAAAGTACAAATCATTTGCTTGGTAATAGTAGAGAAGCCTAGTAAACATCTTGTAAAATTGTTCAATTAAATGCAGGAAAATGCATGCACTGGAGTATACTGAAATATAATGCCTATTACTGGTGTGTTTCTATAGCAGTTAACTCAAAACAGTTGTAAAATGCCATTAATACACACACTGAGTGCAGATTTCTATTGTGTTTAATACAATATTTGTAGGCAGTGTAATGAAAACTCGGTATGTGTTCTGCCCATACCTGGTTTATATTAGATGCATGATACTGGAAAATCTGTATTGATTGACTGCAGTGCAGGTTTTTAGCAGCCTTTCCCTGGTTTAGATAACAGACATAGCACATCAACATCAGAAAAGGTGACAGGAAACAATGGAATGATAGTACTCTTTAAATCAAGTTTATGCATATGGCACTTTAATTAAACAACCATTATTTTGCTTTTGCATATATTCAGAGAATGATCACTCATTAATAAAACATCTCTTCAGAAACAACTAACCTTAAATATTTATTAATTATGCTCTGTGATAATTATATCTGTTTATTAAATGAGTTTTTAAGATAAATATTTCCAAGACATAGATCAATATCTCCTACAAAACACAATTAGCTGTAATCAGGTAAGAGTCCATTTAGAAATGCCAGCCAGTATTGCTGGGGAGCTGAGCCTTCCTGAGCGCCACCACCAAACTGTTCTTGTTAAATTGCAGCAATAGAAAAATTATATAACTGAGATAAACAACAATACAAAATATTTTCTAATACTGCATAATGAAAAAATAAGCCCCTACAACTCTTATTCTTGTAGTAAAAGTAACAAAATCAGTGTACATGTATGTTTGGTTGTTATGGGATATTACACTTTGCACAGCTACTGATACCCCAGACTTGCATGGATCATGGGCAGATCTGTCTTTGTATAAAATTGCCATTTTAGTGCAGGAACAGGATATCAATAAGGTGAACACACAAAACTATTCTGTCTTATGGGAGTGGCATGGGGCTGGTGCAAGTGCCTATATTAATGTTGATGGTTGAAGCTGTAGACGGAAACACAATGGGTGGATTTGCTTTCTGCCTTTAGCCACACGGATCCTCACATTAGCCCTAAAGAAACTCGCATCTGCAGCATCACAAAAGCACAGTCAATTTGCTTATTATGACTCAGAATCAGCCCCAATATCCCTGTGACCTCACGTATTCCTACAATTCAAAGTAAATTATCTGTGGATAAAATAAGAGCCTGTATATGACATTTTATTAAACTGATGTACGCTCAACACTTTGCCTAACAGCTTTTCAGTAAGACCCCTAACTGATGCCCCCACCAGGCAGGGCCGTAACTACGTGTGTGCCAGGTGTGCCTGGCACACAGCGCAGTCGCCCTGAGGGAGCAACTGCCTGCATCCCCATTCAGGGGGCCCAAAGTCTGCAGCATTGTAATGAGTCAGGCTGACTCATTACAAGCCGTCTCTGTGCTGCCGCCAGAGCGAGCAATGAAAGGGGAGGTACCTGATGTGCGTGTGCATGGGTACTGACCCCTGTTGCCCGGCTCCCGCCCCCACACTCCGGCTGCCGGCTCACCTCTCCTGACTCCTGCTGACCGGCTCCCGCCTCCCACACGCTGAGACAGGCTGCTCGGCTCCTGCAGGCTGCCCGGCTCCCTCAGGTGCACAGATCAAGCTCCCGCAAGCAGAGGCAGACCGGTCCGGCAGTGGCTGCATGAGGAGATGGGCAGAAAGGGGACTATCAGGGGAGAAGACCGGGGTGGAAAGGGAGTATATATATATATATATATATATATATATAGTTATGTGGCTGGGTACATGAGTACAGGAGGCTGTGTGTGTGTGTATATGTGGCTTGGTGTGTGTGTGTGTGTGTGTGTGTGTGTGTGTGTGTGTGTGTGGCTGTGTGCACTGTGCATGTATGAATATATGTGGTTGTGTGTATATTTGGGCATTTGTATATGGGCATCTGGTATGTACTTACGCCCCTGGCCTGTAAAAGGGGGACTCTGCCTGCCATAATGTTTAAAAAGGGGACTCTGCCTGCCTAATGTGTAAAAAGTGGGACTGTCTGCCGTAATGTGTAATAATGCAACACTGTCTGTCGTAATGTGTAATAATGCGATGCTGTCTGCTGTAATGTGTAAAAAGCGGGACTGTCTGCCGTTATGTGTAAAAAAGGGGAATCTGTCTGCCGCAATGTGTAAAAGGTGGACTCTGTCTACTGCCATGTGTAAAAAGGGGACGCTCTATGCTATAATGTGTAAAAAAGGGGATGCAACCTGCCGTAATGTGTAAAAAGGGGACACTCTCTGCCGTAATGTGTAAAAAGGGGATGCAACCTGCCGTAATGTGTAAAAGGGGCTCTGCCTGGTGTACTGTGCGGCGTAATTTGAAAATGGAGACTATTGTGCACCATAATATGAATTGGTATTATGTGGCCACACCCATTCCCCAAGAAGCCATGCCCCTATATTTTTGACTTGCGCCTACGGTGCACACTGCCTATGTTTTACATAAGGGGGAGTGCCGATGCCGTTTCTTGCACACAGCACTATAATGTCTAGTTACAGCACTGCCACCAGGTCCGCCATCAAGGAGGTACTGTGGGGACCCGGGCCTGGCAACTCTGACAGAGAGAGGGGAACCTGGGCTGCTCATACTGGCCATTGCCACTGCCCTGCTACCCCCAATCACCCGCAGCTCGCCACCTGCCTCTTGTCCCGCCTTCCATGATGCAGTCAGTGCAGCAGACAGTATTCCATCTGGAAAACTATTGAAAATGTCCCTCCCAAAATGGTCGCCACCTCAGAGGAGACAGTTATTAAAGATGCTAGAGGAGGTGGCTGCCATTTTAGGAGGGACATTTTTAATAATTTAAAGGGGCAGGTGCGAATAGGGGCCCCAGATGGTACCTTAGACCCATGATGGTGGAAGCTGGGATCCCCTGGCAATGAGCAGAATCCCTGATAATGAGCAGATACTGTGGCATAGAGCATTAAAACTGTGTGGGCATAATATGGTGATGGGCATAACTATGGAGGCATAATACAGTGTCAGGGGCATTACTGTGGGGGCTTCATTTGGTGCAAGGGACATTATTTTGTGGGCCATAACAAGATGTTGCTCAGAGTATGTGCACAGGAATTTATATATATATATATATATATATATATATATAGCAATCCATATTGACTGGCACTCCTATAGCAAAAGATAGTTGCCTAGGTGCCTTCAATCAAAGTTGTTTATGCATGTAGAGAAAGGTAGTGAAACTCACAGGACTTGATACTACCATTATGTCCTGAAGAAATTTATGAAAATAAATGAAACGTTGACAATAATCTGGATGCTGTCCCATTAAGTGGATGCGGATGGCGATGTTACTTTAATGGTATCAAGTCCTGTGAGTGCCGCTACCTTTCTATATATATATATATATATATATATATATACAGGTTGAGTCTCCCTTATCCAAAATGCTTGGGACCAGAGGTATTTTGGATATCGGATTTTTCCGTATTTTGGAATAATTGCATACCATAATGAGATATCATGGCAATGGGACCTAAATCTAAGCACAGAATGCATTTATGTTACATATACACCTTATACACACAGCCTGAAGGTCATTTTAGCCAATATTTTTTATAACTTTGTGCATTAAACAAAGTGTGTCTACATTCACACAATTCATTTATGTTTCATATACACCTTATACACACAGCCTGAAGGTCATTTAATACAATATTTTTAATAACTTTGTGTATTAAACAAAGTTTGTGTACATTGAGCCATCAAAAAACAAAGGTTTCACTATCTCACTCTCACTCAAAAAAGTCCGTATTTCGGAATATTCCGTATTTCGGAATATTTGGTTATGGGATACTCAACCTGTATGTATATATATATATACATACATGCATTTATATTTTGACACTTTTCTTCTTTCTTTTATTTTGAGAGTGGGGGTGGTGCCCATTTTGTCAGTCCCGGGCACCGTAATTTCTAATGGCAGCCCTGGCCCACACCCAAAAATATTTTGCTAGAGGTCTGTAAGCTTTGTGTAGAAGCACTATTAATTGGACTGTTAAATGGTAACTCTTTACCAAATAGTTATCTGTTACTAGAAAGTCTCTCTAGAAATTTGTACAGCACAATATATTACAATCGGTCACAAAATTCTCCTATAATTACAAACTGCACATTGTTTCCCCTTGTATCAATGAGCTTTACGGTCACATTCTGTGCATCATGTGGTGTTATCCAACATCAAATCAAAACCAAATTTCCTGTTAATATTATAAACTTATTTTCTTTTTCTGTGCCACATCATTCACCATATTCTGGCTGACATGGTGAAGGGAGGATGAAAGCTGGTTCTCCAAGTTCTAGTCAGTGTGTTATTTCAATGTTTGTAACATTAGAGTGCTTTGACTGCTAAGCAGGGTTCCTACTGACTTTACGTAGAATCTGCCAGTGTTTATATAAAAACATTAATTAGTCTGAATTCATTAGTTTAGAATTACCAATTACTATTTATACCTTTTTCAAATTATTAGTACCCTCTATATTGTATTTTTTCTATTGTTTCTACAATGCTGTGTGTATACAGTGCCTTATGCAAGAGTGGCAAAGAAAAATGGAGTGCTTGCCATACGGCAAAGGTTTGCCATAGGGAGAAAGATGAGTGGGCTAGACCACAGGTTCTCAAACTCGGTCCTCAGGACCCCACACGGTGCATGTTTTGCAGGTCTCCTCACAGAATCACAAGTGACATAATTAGCTCCACCTGTGAACCTTTTAAAATGTGTCAGTGAGTAATTAATACACCTGTGCACCTGCTGGGTTACCTGCAAAACATGCACTGTGTGGGGTCCTGAGGACCGAGTTTGAGAACCACTGGGCTAGACAATAGAGCAGTGGGATGACTCTCATGCAGAGAACCTAACTTGGAAGTAGGGCATTTGAATATAGCGTTATCTAAGTACTTTGCATTACAATTGAGCACGTACATCTAGATTTTTTTTCAGGAAAAAATGAGCAACTACAGTGTAGGTGTCAGTAGCATGTGATTGAATAGTTTATGCTAACATCAATAAGCTTCATCCAAAACATTTTAGATACCTGATATAATTACTCACAAATGCAAGCTATTTCACAATAAACAATCTACACTAAGGGGGTTATTCAGAATTGTTAGCAAACAAAAAAAGTTAGCAATTGGACAAAACACAATGTAGCACTGCAGGTGGGGCAGATGTAACATGTGCAGACAGATTTAGATTTAGATGGTCTATATTGTTTCTGTGCATGGTAAATTCTGGCTGCTTTATTTTTAAACTGCAATTTAGATTCCAGATTAAACACCCCCCGCCCAACTCTAACTATCTGTGCACATGTTACAACTGCCCCACCTGTAGTGCAGCATGGTTTTTCCCAATTTCTAACTTTGTTGGTATGTTAACAAATCGGAAAAACTCCCCTTAGTATAGATTGTTTATTGTGAAATAGCTTGCATTTGTGATTAATTATATCAGGTATCTAAAATGTTTTTTGACGAAGCTTATTGGATGTTAGCATTAACTATTCAATCACATGCTACTGACAGCTACACCAAAGTTGCTCACTTTTTCCTGAAAAAAATCTAGATGTACTGTAACAAAAACAGTTTCCAGCAAGTGGTAGGAGATAAGTACTGCAAAATGTTATAAATAATATATATACAATGCACAATTAAATTGTTTTGAAATACATTGACTATTGGGGGGAGGTAAATCTTCTCCTGAGTGCATGATGTGGCATTTTTATTCATCTTACTTTGCTACCTTAAGGACCTGAGACATTTACTTCTGTGTGCCCCCAAGGCTAAAAGTTGGCAGCCCTCCCCTGGTGCATCTCTGAATATAAATATTCTGAATATAAATGCAGACTATAAGTAATTCCTACTAGTTCAAAATAACTAGCTAAAAACCTTGTGATTTGAACTTGTGACACTGGAGCCATAGAAATGTTATAGATAAAAACTATTAAATGCAGAGATCTCCCTGTCTAGGTTATAATACTATAACACCGCAATATTGCTATATTAGAACTTCCATATTCCATGGCCTCCTGTCCTTAAATCAGATAAATGCTCCAAATCAGAATCTACCAGACTCATTGCATATAGCACCCCTCAACCAATTATACGTTTTAACTGTCATATAAACCAATATATTCTCTACTAATGACTTCACCACTAGAGAACAAGTATATTGCAAAACATAGTAGTTTATTTTCCTGACAGAGAAGGACACACAATAAAACCTCCTACTGATTAAATCCTGACATTGTTATCTATCAACCTACTTCATCTTGAAGGACGTTAGTCTTTACATTTTCATGCTGGAAGGAATATAGAAGAAAAAAGGAATAAAGGCGTATACTGCTCTATGCATAAGACATTGCTCAGTGCTTTTTATTGAGAACTTATTAACATGATTACGTATTTATCCATTTAAATACTTTTATATCCACAATACCTGTACTGATGGATTTGATTGGTAAGTTAACTCTATATGCAGCTTACAGTGCATTATATAGCATGCATTTTGTGGTACTATCATTTTACATAGAATGCATTTAGCATCCCGGCGTTCGGGATGCCGGCAGTCATATGACCGACACCGGAATCCCAACGCCCCTCAGGAGACCAGCGCTGAAACACCGACAACTGAAATCCTAAAGGTGAGTATAGGGGTTAGGGTTAGGGCCCGGATGGGGAGGGTTAGGCACTAGGGGGCTGTTTGCCATAGCCAACAACCCCCCCCCCCACTGAGATACCCCTAGCTGACTCCCCATGGAGGGCTAGAGTAGGAAAGGGTAGAGGGGTAACATACTTACCCCTGCCTGGTGTCAGGATTCTCACTGTCAGGATGCCACTGTCAGTCATGTGACCGCCTGCATCCCGACCATCTGCATTTCCTACCCAGACCCTATATTTCACTCTTACAAGAAAACTTATACTTTTTCTAAAACATGTTTCTAAAACATCAGAGTCCACTAAACACTTGAGAACATGTAATAGTGTCTTGTACTAAGTGTAGCTTCTGCTCTGACGATGAACTGTAGGTAAGAGTTGGTCTGTCCCCATTCCCAACTCCATCCTCGCCTCCAACCTCTGTCCTTGTCTCTGCCTCTGCCCTATGTCTCCATCCTTACTTCTGTCCTCTGTAACCACCTACATCCTTGCTCCCCCTATGCTCCATACTCCCATCCTCTATCCCTGATTCATCTCCCTTATACTTACCCTCCTAGTCCGTCATGTCTCATTGGCAGTATGGAGCCAGTAGACATGGATATATATCTCTCTTACAGTATGTCACTGTGGATATTATTATTATTATTATCCTTTATTTATATGGTGCCACAAAGGATCCGCAGTGCCCATTACACAGTACATAATCAATTGAGCAAAAAAGAAATCTGCATTTACAGTTCAAGACAATATAGGACAGGTATAGAATACCCGGGGTTAGGTGCCATCAAAGGGAATATGCAGTATAAGATAGTGTAAGTTAGGAAAGGAATGGCATATGAGTAAAGAAGTTCCTGCTCTTGCGAGCTTACAATCTAAAAGATATACAGGTGTATGGTTCACTAGCCTGACAAAAAGTGTCCAGATATAGGAAATGCTCACAAGCACTTCTGAAAATTTCTCCTGGAATGTTCCACATTTTGTCCCTGCCTCTGTAGATTGGTGATAATGAAAGGAGCTTCCGAAACACACCATTACTATGTAACAGATACAGTACATCACAGTTACTGACAGTTGCCATGAACTCTGACCCCCCCCCCCACACACACACATACACACACATACACAAGCATCAGTTATGTTATTAAAAGACTGTTCTGACTCCTATTTAGCATGTCAGAGACAGGATGAAATTAGCCCATTATTAAATCAATGTAACTATACAATGTTGTAAGTGTGGTGTGAGTATAATGACACAAATGGCTGCCAGCTTAGCAGGGCCGCAGCATAGCAAATTTGAACAAGGGATAGGTAACATGGAGCAGGGTTAGGGTTCAGTAAAAAGCAGTAGGGTGATATATTGTAAATGTAAATAATATATATTGGTATTTGTTTAATTTCTGTATTAGATTTGTTATATGGAACAATGACCAGTGGTGTCCATCAGACATCACAGCTACAGTCTTATAAATGGATCTTAAGCTGTACACAGCTGTTTTTCTTACTGTATTTCCCTTAATTTACTGTACAACCAGCATCATTTAGAATTTGCCTCTATTATTGAATCTAACGCACTAATAATGAGCCATTCAAATATTTATTTGTAAAAGATCCACTGTCCAGAGAGTCCAGATGGGGTGTTTACTTAAAGCATTTTGTTGTGGTAAGTGCCCACAAGCATGTACTTCTGAAGAATTTGTGGGCACTCTAATTCTCTGAGATGGATTTCTAATTTCATCATCAAGCTACATTGTAATATTGTTCCCCTGCTGCCTGCTGAGTATTATTACAGATAATATAATTTGAAGTATCGACTATTGCAATGGTTCTCACATTTTCTTAAAACACTGCACCCTAGAGTATCAGCATTTTTTTTATGGTACCCCTAGGATAAAAGTTTTTTAAAGATACATTTGGAAACAAATATCAAATTAAACAAGTTATGCTTTCCTGTCATCCTTAGGTAAGGTTATTTGGTGATGTACAGTTGTCCATGAGTTTTATGATTGGCAGCCACTAGCACTGGTTTTGCTTATCACAGTGACCATAAATAATCTGATTAGGTCTTGGACCACCAACCCAAAGCACATCTGCAAGTGCCTCATGGCACCACAGGGCCCAACGATAAGAACTTATGCTAGTAATGATAATGTATGTTATATTTTATTAACACTATTTTTTATATATAATTTATAATTGAGTATGTATACTGCTAATTACAACCCCTGATGGGGAAAGGGTTAATGCACACGTGGAAATGATGATTACACCTTGTGAGGATAAAAACAGTGGATGAGGACAAGGGGAAATTCACTTCTGAGGAAACAGCCACGGGTAACAGGCTGAGAAACATGTTAAGTTTTTACCCCTGTATATGGACTTGAGCTTCTACAAAGCCGACAACACTTCTCCTAACGCCGGTGCCGGTGAGAACTTGTGCCGCCCTGCCATTACGGGCCAAGTGCATAACAGCCGATGCAGTTCTGAACTACTGGCTGGAGGATCTCTGCGCTCCAAGCTGTTTGCATGCTTGCATCCAACCCACACCAACGGGAGGAATACAGCGCTGACGTCAGTGATAGAGCCGCTGAGCGCTATGTGCGGCAGAGACGGAGCCCGGCGGGAGATGTGGTAGCTGCACAAACCGGTGAGATAAGCTATCTCTACAGTTCACCTGCAGTGGACATTCAAGTTACTGTGCAATCAGTTTATTTCATAAGAATCTCATCCATAATTATTTTATGCTTAGACGGGGACGCCTGTCAGAAGCTAATCAGTTGGAAAGCTTCCATAGGAGACTTGATTCTTTGTTACATATTCAGCCTGATTCTAAGGCAGATACACTTTGGACACATTGTATCACTACGCTGTCCCAGCGGGAGGTGAAAAAGCATTTATCAACTGTATGCATTTCCTCTAGATATGTTTGGGCTGTGAAAATAAGTGTTCCATATAAGTGTACTTAAGTATTTAGGAGGCTGAATAATATAATTTGCTACTAAGAATTGTTCACTGTGGAGCTAATTAGAGCACCTATTGCATGCTATATTGTTCTAATCAGCAATCTAGTATTCATTACCAGTGCAATCACAAGGTACCTGTGATAAGGATCACTGAAGAAATAGGCTTTGTAGATATACATATTATGTTTTAGCTTTTTAAGTGTTTATATTAACAGTTATTAATACAAAATAAATACAATTTTATCTATCCTTTATTGTGGACAGCGCTTTCAATTTAGTACTTCCTTTTTAGGTCTTACTGAAGTATTGAAGCTAGGTACTAAGGATCCAAAAGACAACCAATAAATCAGCAAAACTACTTAAAGTAACATACTATAATTAATAAACATCATGAGCTATATCAGAAAAAGAAGCACAACAATTACTGAAAATTAAAATTGATCTCCAAAGTGACAACTGGTGACAGAAATGCAGAAAGCAGTTCAATGCAGTTATATCAGTTTTAGATCATAACATGAATTTTCATTTTTGTACTGCTCTTCTAAACTAGCAAAACTAGCATACGTATACTGTACCTATCCTGTACTTTGTGAGGAATGCCCTCAATGTGCCTAACTCTTCCATTGGGTAATGCAAACTTCTTCTTAACTGTTATTTTTATTTTCAAACAAAGTCATACCCCTCAAAAATTTAGTAAACTGAACGTGAACTGTAGTGGGTTCTTGAGGACCAAGTTAGGAAACCATTGGTTTGGAGTGTAAGCCACAAAACAAGGTCATAATGACTCAGATTTGCAACGGTGTTCTCAATGCATTTATAATAAGGTAAATGCCATGCATGTGATGCTGGGTTTTGCCTTTGTTCAGATACTCACCCCAAGTGTGGAAGATTTGATTCCTATATTAAGTAGAGTCACTTATTTTTACTCTCTTCATTTAATTTTGTCATTTTGTCCTATAAAATACTACTTATTGCAGCTTAATTTGTCTTAAATACCACTGGAGCATCATAATGTCTTCCATCACATTTATACTGTTTTTTCATGTTCTTATCCCACTCCATACAGTTGCATCTCTGATATCTACTTTTCTGCACAAAATATACTTGGAAAGAGAAAGAGATACGACATTTAGTCTCCAAGAATCTTAAATAATCCGGCCATTTAGCATGGGAAAAAAAGCTTTGTGGCCAACCACTACCTAGGAGAGCTTCCAAAATGTTCACTCTCTAACCCTGGTGCTCATATAAATATGCCCTATCCTAATGCCATACAGTATGTCATTTTGAAAAATGTGTTCAGAGTGAGGCGCATTACCGTTCTAAGCATTTATTTAAACTATGAACTACAGTACTAACTTCTGCTATCAATATTTTGCTCAGTCCTCATACAGTATTCACTACCCTCTATACATATTAAGTCATAAGCAAAAAGCATACCATATGGGCAAAAGTATTGTCAGTTTTACCATCAATGGGGGAGACAAAGTGGCAAAATACCATTGATTTAAAGTATTGCACATGTGCAGATACAGTGCCCATTACTTTAATACTGTACTTGGTTAAAAATGATCATGCATTGATGGTTAACCCAATAGCAGAGGACCCTTGCAGCCTCCAGCATACATTTAACTTTCTTTCCCCTACCAAGGAACAAAAAAATGCTCATTATATATATTATATATTATAAGCATTATATTAGTAGTAAAGAGACTGCACCTTGACATATTGTAACCCTGAAGCTCACAATATGGATCCAGTATCCAGCTCTGCATACATGACATTGCATAATAAAGGCAGCCATACACTGTGCCATTATTAGCCAATTATTAGCAATTATCACTCTGCCGTGCATGAGAAATCTTCCATTACACCCAACAGATAGACAGATGCCATAATTTGTGGTCAGCTCTCTCAGTGGATATACAGGTTGAGTATCCCTGTACTCACTATCAGCCAGGCAGACGAGTTATCTGGCAGTGTATGCCAATGTCAGCTAATTGGTATGCTGTGTAATGGTGAGATAAATCTCAAAGTGTATGGGCTGGCGTAAAGGTGTAAATATGGGTAATGAAATAGAAGGGGTGGTTACACATTACTGGAAAGAAACCAAAGTTCACCCATTGGCCTGATATATCCTGCATAGGTGAACGAAGCATACAATCTTAGAGGCAGGTGTGATGTGTAGCCAGAGGTACATTAACCATACATTTAAAGCAGTTGCTAGCATAGCACTCACATAGTGACATTTTGATAGGTAAAGCATACTAATAGTAATAAAACTTAGTACAGGTTGAGTATCCCATATCCAAATATTCCGAAATACAGAATATTCCGAAATACGGACTTTTTTCAGTGACAGTGAGATAGTGAAACCTTTGTTTTTTGATGGCTCAATGTACACAAACTTTGTTTAATACACAAAGTTATTAAAAATATTGTATTAAATGACCTTCAGGCTGTGTGTATAAGGTGTATATGAAACATAAATGAATTGTGTGAATGTAGACACACTTTGTTTAATGCACAAAGTTATAAAAAATATTGGCTAAAATTACCTTCAGGCTGTGTATATAAGGTGTATATGTTACATAAATGCATTCTGTGCTTAGATTTAGGTCGCATCACCATGATATCTCATTATGGTATCTAATTCCAAAATACGGAAAAATCCAATATCCAAAATACCTCTGGTCGCAAGCATTTTGGATAAGGGATACTCAACCTGTATAATACAATTTTACCACTCATGTATATGACAAGTAACTGAGTTCATCAGTTAAATTGGTTTAATTCCAATTTAGCAAAAACATGTCTAACTGGATGCCAAGCCAACTATATTATGCATTTATTACTTTATTATAATGCATGATACAAAATGCACTTTATAAGTCAATGTTGCTAAGAATGAGATACAAGGCACAATCTGTAATATCTTACACAGCAGTTAACATAACAATATTGCTGTATATCAAAGTACATTTGCTTTGTGATGGTGGATTGATTCATTAGGATGCTGCAGATATATAACTCTGCCATTCTGAACTATTATCATGTTTGTGATCATTCCATGATATCAACATGACAAAGTTTTATGGCCATTTTCATTTTGATTTGTATTGAATTATTTTGATATGTATTTCATCCCTGCTGCAGAGGTATCCGTTATTGTATTGTATTACTATGATTTATAACTATATCATTGTCTCTATTTTGTTTTAAGTTATCTCTCTTTATTCTAAACATCTTTCTGATTATATTGATCCAATGAATTTTCATATTTCCAAATGTTAGATTGAGGATCCTGGTGATTTTTAATGAATTACATAAGAAATCCATTTTGATTACTCTGATCAAATAAGGTACATACATATAATGACTGAGCAAGACAAATCTGCAAAGATTTCATTATTATCCACATGTCACTGATTTGGAGTCTGTAAATTACTTTTAGGAAGTTGTGCTGAACAAATTGTTAGATTTAGAACAAAATGTGCGAATGAAAATGCAGATCTCTGTGTGGCAGATAGCACGGGAATCCTGTCATAGTCCAATATACCAACACATGGAAATAAAAAAAGGCAAAAAAAAACTAATTGAAAGACTACAGACTCCCTAAACCAGGCATGTCAAAACTGCGGCCCTCCAGCTGTTGTGAAACTACATATCCCAGCATGCCCTGACACAGTTTTGCTGTCAGAGAATGCTAAAGCTGTGTCAGGGCATGCTGAGATGTGTAGTTTCTCAACAGCTGGAGGGCCGCAGTTTGGACATGCCTGCCCTAAACCCTCTTTCATCACTTTATTTAAACTGAGTGCATAGAAAAAAATCTTGTGATTGGCTGGCTGCCTGTCAAACGAAGTTCCAGATGCTAATGCCTGGGCTTTGATCTTCCATGGGGATTTTTTGCTTTTCTCTTCCATTCAGGCTACTTTGGTTCATGATAGAGGAAATATTACATATATAAGGAAATGATGTGACGGAAATTACGTATCCTTTGCGTTCCAGCGTGCATTGCACATTGCGGTTTATGGTCACGAATCTTCTATAGCTGCTTTTAAAACAGTTCTAATTGATCATTAAACATATTTTACCTTATTAAAGGTTTACTTTTGCCTATAAAACATGTTATATTAGATATTTTGAACACAGTGTTTTTTCATGACAGGAAGTGATGTCACCAATTGCTTAGCCATGTGCTAGACCTTTACATTATCTGCAGGTATAAATATGGTTCCTTTGTCTCACTGTTCCTTTCCCCATGATGAAGTCAAACTACTGACAAAACGCGTTGGACTGCTGTACCTGAACCTCTTTATGTACAGATAACCCTTTTTAATTTACGGTTTTGTACGTTTGCAATTTTACTATTTCTTGGAAATCTATGGGAAACAAGATGTACCCGATTGCTTACATGGACTGATAAGCTTGAATTTCCTTTTATATTGTACTCTTGCAATTTTACCATTTGTCTTTTATATGTTGTATTAAAATTATGTGAAAAACCTTAAATATAACTGGTTGTGGATTTTAAATATTAGGACTTGCTTGTCCTTTAAAGGTTTTTTAGATACAATTGATTTTATTGTGAAATAATGATGTAAAAACTGTATGCGCTATGTTATTTTTTCTGTCTTATCTTTTTTATATATTCATCTAAGTTATTGTTTACATCAGATAAGTAGTGTTCTCATACCTACACATGGTACACTTATATATTCTTTAGACACTAATTGGTGCCCTTTTCTTCACTTGATTATATATATATATATATATATATATATATACATATGTAAAATAGCAGGGTCCGACACTCAATAAAGAAAAAATATTACCCCGGGGGCCTAGTCCAACACGGTGTTTCCGCCATAGTAAGATATCGGGAGTGCCGTCCCCTATATCTTACTATATACATACTTTATATAGTAATAAAGTGGAAAAAAGGAAGAGGGATATTTGTAATCTATTTAATAAAAGAGGAACTGTGATCATTATAATGGTGATGTAACAAAGTTAACACTCCGGGGTTCCCAATCTACCGTAGGTCACTTGCAAGGCCCTCAGGAAGAGCCCCACTGATTTTCAAATGAAGATTTGGGGCAAACACAATTTCTAAAAGGGGTTTCCAGATTTTTGATTTTGAAGAAATTGTGGCTAGCTTGTGAGGTTACTTAATGAGCGATAATCTGCCTCATACCGAATATAGTGTATACTATAGACATAATTTACATATCCATTGTCTGAGATTATTTTATGTACAGATTTACCATGATATCATGCCATGGGCAACTTCTCCACAGGTCTGCTTCTCCCCTGTTTTCACTGCTACATGAATAGGTTCCTAAGTATGATGCTGTCATTGGCACGAGGCTGACAACAGAAAGTTGTGTATGCTGGACATACAGTAATCTGAGTATGGTGGCGACTAGACTTTGCTGGACATTAGTTTAATATATTGGACACATGGTGAAGAACAGGCTGATGAGATGACAGAGTGGTTTATGTACTGAGATATGCCATATGAAGAAGACATCTAGATATATGTGGAAAATAGATTGCTATACTGAGTCTACTACACACAATATACTGAGTCTACTACACACAATAGACTTTTTTTCGATACTTCCCATTTAAAGTGTATTCTTCATTCAACACTAGATCAAAGTGTTAAAATTAGGCTGCCCAGTGTGTGTGTTACATGCAATAGGAGGAAGTACTTACCCTGCCAGCAAAAATAGATGCATTTCACTCCTTACATTGCAACAGTGTATGACAAGATACAAATTTGCTCCCTTTGGGCCTCATTTACAGTTGGGTGGATTTTGTCAGATACAAAAGAGAGAATATGATTTTGACAGTGTTATTAATAAATGCAAAAAAATGTATTTCCTTGAAGTATGTAATGAAATACAAACATCCTTATAGTCGTCATTTACCACTTTATATATATCCAATGGGAATCCTATTTCCTGCAGTTATCCAAATGAAAATGACATATAAGTATTCCAAATACATGCCTGAGGCTTTATATAATATCGCCCAATGCTAGTGAATTAAGTTCTACTAGGTGGAGAGGTTGCTACACAAGCTACCAATCAAATGGGGCTAGATAACACTCCTGGGGTCATCTTCATTATATACCTTTAAACCAGGCCTCCAGTATTTGCAAATGACATGCCTGAGAGGCTCATATGAGGATGAGTTGAAGTATCATTAGATCCCATTTCCGGGAATGTGTTATACTTCAGTAAACATGCTCTTACATTACTTACACTACACTACATGTAGACAGTGATGAATGTCAACATGTTGAACTGTCGACATATTCCCCAGTGGCCCATCAGTGACATATCTGCTCCTGACAGCGGTAGTAGCTTCAGTGCGGCTTTCCGGTTGTCATTGGTCATGTGACCAACATTTCTGGATCAGACCTCTGGTCCACCAATATTTCAGTATGTATTATCAATATATACTTAACCCTAACTCTAACCCTAAACTCCCCCCATCAGCCTAACCCTAACCTTTCCTGCAGCCTAGCCTTCCTTCCACAGTCTAACCCTAATGTTGACATTCTGACAATTTTGACATTTCACATGTCAGCATTTTAACACTGTTGACATGAGAACCAGTGGTGGAACTTGTAAGTAGTGGGCCCAGGTTAAAAAATATAATTTCACAATATGCCACACTGCAGTGGCTGACAGGGAGAGGCAGAGGGTGACAGCGTAAGTCAGGGGGCAGCAGCGGTTGTCATAGAGTGACAGAGGGTGACAGGGGGAGGCAGTAAGTGACAGGGCAGTAGGTGATAGGGAAAGACAGTGGGTGACAGGGGTACAAGCATAATTTCCTGTGTAGTGTGGAGAACAGGAGGGCATATATCTTTGTGGGTTCAGCAACACAGTGGCCTCTGCACTTTTGCTTTCCTCAGTTTGGAACTTGGTCAGGCAGACTCTGACAGTGCCAGTTACATGGTTGTGAGCTGCCTGTAAGTCACAGACAGCAGTGAATCAGAAAAAATGTACAGCTAGTTGTTAATTAGAGCCAGTATGTGGCTGTGATCATCAGCGCTGATAGGTGACAGGACCCCTCTATAAGTCTGGCACACACAAGATCAGCCCTGCCTCCCTGCAGTGGGCCATTCATCCAACATTGCTCAAAATAGTCTGCGGGTGGATCAGGAGATAATTCATTGCTGGTCTAGGCAGCTGTGGGGCCCTAAGCCCTCAGGGGCCCGATGCAATGCACCTGCTGCACCAATGTTAGTTCTGCCTCTGATCAGAACTGTCATTGTGGTTTCATACAATTCTAAGACATGGCAATATTTTGGTAGCCATGAGTAATAAGGAAATGTATTTATTTATACATACAGTATACTGTATGTTCCCACCTCAACATTTGCCCCTTTAGCTGGCCCTATATATTTTTACTCTGTATATATTTGCATAATTATTTTATATAGTTCAATCATTAGGTTTCCCCAATCTTAGTTTCTAACCTGTGTCCTATCTTACAGTAGCTAAAAGTAATCCTGTTGAATACACTGACTATGGTAACATTCTGTATACTAGGCAATGGAGGTACAATGTATTGGGGATGTGATATACCAAAAATGGGCATCAAAGAGACAAATGGTCGAAAACTTTGAATATGTCCTTATTTTTTATTTCAAAATATGTTAAAACAATCCATTGACATGTATTACATGTGGTAATAAACCCCATTCTGTAAATGACATCTACATCAATGTGACAATATATACGTTATGAGGTCAGAGTTCAGTTGCTTACAAAATGTCTTAGTGCTTAGGTACAGTTTTTTCTGGACAGAAATAAGTACATATGCCAGTATATTGCTAATGATCTGTAAAATAATGGTGCTAGGAAAGGAGCTTAATGCTTATTCTTTCTAAATAAGGTTTTTACTGCAACACCATACAAAATGACATTTATAAATGAATCTTGCAGTTTCCCATGCTGCTCTGCCATTCTTCATGTTACTAAAATGTAAAGCAGTTTCTGCTTCCTTCCTATAGGAGTAGCCAACTGATGACCATGATTGAATGTATAAAGCACTAATTCACTCTCTGTATGTACAGTATTATGTCTGTACTGTACTTTACTATTTGTCTCATTTTTCTCAAGGTTCTCCACTTCCTAGCTCCTTCGTTTTCTGAGGGTGGGGATGGGGGGGGGGGGGGGGGGAATGAGAGAAATCAGAAAGTGAACAATAAGCAAGATCAAGGTAGTGGCCATTAATATCTTTAAAAGAGTCACTTCACTGTGACAGGGTAGCTTGGAGGAACAACAAGATATTGAAATCCCCCATAATGAGGATATAAAATAAGGTAGTCAGGTAGCGAAATATTCAAACAATTGTTGATGTTACTTAGCAACAAATCACAGCAATACACAGAGAGGATGGGTTGGAAAATCCAGATAGCATGTACCACAAAAGATTGGAGTGATGAAACAGTTCAGAAATATGAATGTGGAGAAATGAGTCCAACCTCACTGCTTTGCCTGCTCCTGAGCCTGGATGGGAGGGTTAAGTAGAGCCTACAGTGTGAACGGACTGTAACTGTGGCAGCATCTGACTGTGTGAGCCATGGTTTTGTTTTTAGGGGAAGGATGAATTTGTTTGAGATAATGGACGGTAGTTAGTATCTATCACCTGTTACTAAAAGCAGAAAGATAGAATATACAATTGCTAGACTAGTTACCAGCCTGTCAAAATGACGGAACAACATTACAGTAATGTCAGCGCCAGAAGTTGTGCACACCTGTTTGGAGCAACACTTGAATTGCACTATCTAGTGGCAGCTGGCACGCAAAACACTTGAATTCCCCCCCCCCACCCCCATAGATGGTAAGAGCAGCGTTAACCATCTAATTTATATGATTTAAAATGATTGATATTGTGCTGACAGATTAAGAATAGGAATTTTACAGTAAAAGATAAGTTCCGTAGAGTAGTGAGGAAGGCAATATGGAAGTGTGGGAGAAGGATATTACAGTTTTCAGTATGATGCCATGGAAGTATGGTAAAAGGGGAAAAAAATAGAACAGTATTTGCAACTTTCATTGTCCAGGGCAGTGGCATGAGAAGTGCAACTCCTGGATGTTGCAGATGAAGATAAAGGTGACACTGGAAACTGTACTGTATGGGAATTAAAATTGTTTCTACATTTTCATTAGTTATTAGCCAAAAATCCTCTCCCCCTTCTGATTGCTCTTTAGACCACTGAGTTTTCTGTGATCATTCTAATATAAGTTAAACAAAAGATAACATAGTTTATCATTATGTTAGCTTGGTTCCATCTGTTCTACACACTGCATGTGAATTAATCTAGACCAGTGGTTCTCAAACTCGGTCCTCAGGACCCCACACAGTGCAAGTTTTGCAGGTAACCCAGCAAGTGAACAGGTGTATTAATTACTCACTGACATATTTTAAAAGGTCTGCAGGTAGAGCTAATTATGTCACTTGTGATTCTGTGAGGAGACCTGCAAAACATGCACCGTGTGGGGTCCTGAGGACCGAGTTTGAGAACCTGTGATCTAGACTGAACATCACATTAAGTGGTAATGTTGTATTACAGTATTTTACAATTCCAGAGACTGTGTCAGGGCAGAAAGGTTTCTAGGTTAGTAGTTATATATACTTGTTGTAGCTTATTATCTTAGCATCAATATTGGAGTAAAAGACTATATGAAAACCTTAGTTCAATTGCATGACAAATTCCAGGCATGATTCACTACATTCAGATGAGATGCTTTAAAGGAGATATTTACTTGAAAGCCCTTCTCCCCTAAACTAATGCAATACGAGGGGTACCATGTTTTATAGGTAGTCATATTAAAACTTAACAGTCTGAAGAAATTTGACTGCATGTGATTCATTGACAGAGAATAAAAGCTGTCTCCTCAGCTTGAGTCAACATTCTGTCTTAGGATCCAATATTATACAGGACACTATAACTGGAAAATTCTGTATATCAAGTGCAAATGTCAGTTACACCTGCAGTTGGGTTAGTAAATATATCCATCAGTGGAGTACCAAGGTTCTACTTGTTATGGAAGGAGTACTTTTTTTCAATAGATTTGATGTAACCATCAGAAAACTGCACATAATATACATATTATGATATGTGCATATATCAAACTTCGGCAATAGCAGCTTATTCATAAAGAATACTCTTTGTGCTTTTACCTATAGTATATTCATTCTCTTAATGTTTTTATTTGTGTTAACTTGAAAATGTTTTATCTAGAAACAAACTATACTCAGATATTTCTTTTGCTTATTCCTATTGATACTGTACATTAATATAGTCAGCTGCACTACTGCAATGTATATACTGTTTGATGGGATCAGTACGAAATCCCGGCGGACAGGATCCCTCCGGTCGGAATACCGACACCGGGATCCCGACTGGCCCAATCCCGACAGGGGTACGAGCGCAGCGCAGCCCCTTGCGGGCTCGCTGCGCTCGCCACGCTGCAGGCAAATTTATGCTCCCTTTATAGGTATCGTGGACATCCACAGAGGGAGAATATGTTGGGATTGTGCCAGTCGGGATCCCAGTGTCGGTATTTCAACTGCCGGGATTCCGTCCGGCTGGATCTTGACCGCATCCCGTTTGTACTGTAACTGTACAGTTTTTTATGGTGAAAAATGGTGGATCGGTGGAAGCTATTAAAAAAAACCTTTGCAATACACAATTTCTGTCATCATTCACAATATGCTGTTAACTATTGGGATGGCCGATGGATGAATGTTATTCCCAAGAGTAAAAAGATCTAAAACACCTGACTGTGATACATTTTCCCCATGCTCACATTAGGTTTGATGGAAGCTTTTCTACAAAATGGAAGAAAGTTTCCCCCCCCCCCAAAAAAAAGGCAATGCCCAGGCAACCCAAGTCTGTACTGTTCTGTGAGCACAATTATTTCATGGAAAAATTTATTTCTAGACCATTTTATACAATGTTATCGCATGCATGCTTCGCTGTCCAGGATTTTTGAAATTTGTGTCTACTTTTTGAATCCTGGTACCTAATCCATTGTTTGCTATTGTCGGGGACCCTTCTCCCTCCAATTCATAATATGGCATGTATCAGTGTCCCCAATTTCTAATATGCCAGACTGAAGTCACAAATTCATAATTTACTATATATCAATGCTGCAAATAATATGCCACACAGCAGAGCCCCGAAATCATAATGACCCTTCCAACACTGTACCATTTCATAATATGCCACACATCTGTGCCACAAATTCATTACATGCCACACAACTGTATCCCCACTTCATAATTATGCTACACATCAATGCCTCAATACATAATATGCCACACATTTGTGACCCCAATGCATAATATGCCACACAGCTGTGACCCAAATTAATTGTATGCAATATACAGATGGAGCCATGCTCATTGAGCATGGTTGCATTGCAGACGGGGGCGGGCGGCGTGCTTAGTCGTGCCTGCGCCTCAGTTCAATGGGGCACATGCATGTCTATGAAGCTCTCATGTCCCATTCATTCCCGGCTGTCTGCCTCGCCAGGTGCACCTAGTCACAGACAGAGTCACGATTAGCGTGGCTCCATCTGTAGCTGTGTTTCTAATTCCACACAATGCATCCAATACATATGCCACACATACTATATGTGCCCCAAATTCTTTATGTTATACAGCTGTGTCCCAATATATGTCAGCAACCATTAACCCCTCCCCTACACACACATATAGTCATCCTGCCAGCACTCATTAACCCCTCACAGCAACATACACACATTGTCAGCACTCATTAAACCACAAAAACACTCACCCTGCCAGCACTCATTAAACCCCCCCACACACACACACAAACACACACACACACACACACACACACACACACACTAACTCTATCAGCACTCAAACACACACAAATTGCACACATTGCTATCACTCAGTAACCCCTGCCACACACACACACACACACACACACACACACACACACACACACACGTACATATATACAAACATTCTAACCCTATCAGCACTCATGAAAACACACACAGGCCTCCCATCCCTACACATTCAAGTCTCTCATACCCCATTAATAATTTTCCTGACAAAGAAAAGTAATCTCCTCTATACAGCAGCAGAAGCTCCTTGTGTTGTCTAGGGGAGTGTAGCTTCTTAAGCAGGTGAAAGGCTGGCAACTGGAGGAATGAGAGGACTGGAGGAGTGGTACGGGGAAGCCATCACTTCTGCTAACTCTACTGCACTGACAGATAGAAATGTAATGCTGCAGGAGTAATGGAGGCTTTCCACCTCAGCAGCATTGGCCCTGGTCATCAGCACTCCCAGCTGGGACTGAAAGAAACATCCTTTATTTTTTTTAGTTTGGTGGCCTCAGTGGCACCCTCCAGTTACTAGAGTCGTCCAGTTGCTGCCTACCTTACTGGCTATTGTGATACACCTGCTGTGTGTATGTGTGTGTGTGGGGGGGGGGGTAAATTATTAAAACATACTGTAGGAAACAGTAAAACTATTTTCTAGAACAGCAAACAATAAAGATAAACTGTAGGTCTTAGTAATGAAATGCTGGAAGAATAAAATAAGCAAACAAGCAGTGAATTGTGAGGTAATTTTGTATTATTGTGTACATTTCATTTAATAAGTGCACACTTGGTAGTTTAATACACAATTTTTTTAATAGGTACTGTATACATTAAATGTTAAAGCTAAAAAGTATTACACACATCTTACACACAAGCTAAGCAGGATACGGTCCTTATTACGAAGAAGAAAGAAATGTATAGAAAAGGAGTATACTGTAAAAGGGTGGTGTAGTTATAACACCCACTCTATGATATATTATTACTTTCTGTAATATACTGTAGGAAATAGAGGCAATATACATTTTTTATAATAATATATGATTATATTGAATCAATATATGTGAAACTTTTGTTTGATTGCTTAAAAAGACATTGCTAAAACAATTAATAACATTTTATAGATTGTATCTTCCAGTAATATTTGTTTTCCATAACCATTTCTGTATACTACACTCATTTACTAAACTTTTCAAATGCATTAGAGATCCATTAAATTATACTGTAATTAAGGCTGATTCATTATGGAGTGAAACCAAAAATGAAAATGTGAGATATTGGCACTTAATTATTACCATTTAATGCAAATATTGTATGAGCTGACATTTATTCCAAAGATAAGCTGACAACTCCTAACACCATATTGTATAGCACAGCCTTTTCCACTCTTGGCATATGAAAAGAATGTACAGGAACAATGCTTCCAAATGTGACAGATCCAAAACTGTAGAAACGTACTGCAGTCATACAGCTAAAATTTATTTGCACACATAATTTCTCCATGCATAAAGATAAGGTTGCTCCCACCACTTTATATTTTACCATTCTTATGCAGTTTTCATTGTGTCACACATTTTACGCTTGTAGATTCTTTTAATTTTGACTAATGACAAATTAATGATCACAAGCATTAAAGCTAAACTTGATGTTGTGTCATTCCTCACCATTAGATATGCTTGGTTAGTTGCAGTGGTGGCCTGCAGTGCCGACCACACAGTGCAGGGGGAACCGCTTAGTATATGTTATGTTGTATGTAATATATATGCTGGCTGGTTCCCCTGGGATCAACAGTGCTGTGTGTATTAGGCGCAGCATGGCACCCATGGCTCGGCATAAGGCTTCACATTCTTTCTAGGCTCCAACAGCCTTCTGTGAAACTAGCCAATGGCAGTCCAGGGGTGGACTTAGAAGGAGTGTGTGAAGCCTTATGCCAGAGCCCGGGTGCCTTGGGCAGGGTTAGAGTTCCCACTAGGCACGTGAGACACAAGCTGGGTGGTGCATGGCAGGTTCCCCCCTGCGTAATGCAGGGAGAAATGCAGCTGGAATGGATCAATAGGATCTGAAAGCAGTGTGGGGATCCAGTGACCACAGGGGCCCCTCAGGCTCTATTATGAACCTCGCGCCCTGCAAAGCTAGACTGCGGGTAATGTATAGCACCCTGCTGCTCCAAGCAATCAAAGAAAAAGATCTCCTCATCATCGGTCAGAGGGTGATGTCCTACTCGGGGGTCAGACCAGATGCCCAGAGCCTCAGGGGGGCATCAAAGAGACAGCAGTCTGGGGAGAACTCCAGCAAAACAGCAGATATGGGACAGCCGCAGCAGGAAACACAGCAGGGCTCGAAGGCAGCGGGGGACAAGAATCTGATCATGGGTACAGAGCGGGGAGGGGAACGCAGAGCTGCAGGGCAAACTCCAGCCATTAACTGCTACTGGAAGCTCCCTGTAGTTGTGTTTAAAGTACTTATGTGGCAGTTCTAGCTGCAGTGTATCTCTTTTGCATATACTAGGCTATTCTCACTGACATTCTGAAGGAAGGGGAAGTTCATTATATTATATACTGTGGGGAGGGAGAGGGACATTATATTCTTTATTATAGGGAAGATGAGGCACATATTCTATACTATAAGGAGATGCATTATTTTGTACAGTATACTATGGAGAGGACAAAAAGGCACAAAATGAAAAAGTTTTTTGGGGGGCTGGGGCAGGTGGGCAACCAATAATGTTGTGACTAGGGGTGACCAGACCCCTAAATCTTCCTCTGGTCGTGGTCAGTGCTGCAGCCATTGCTGGTTAGTTGTATTCTACTCCCAGATCACCAGTAGTATAAATATTGAAAGATTATCAATATAAAAGTTAATGCAAAATGTATAGTATTATACTTCAATGGTGGAAAGATCCATAATGTTGCTTAATAATAACAAAAGGCTCCAATTTCCAATAAAATCATTGAACTGAGAAAATATTCTAATGCCGCGGGAGATGATTTTTTGTAAAGAAACACTCACCAGTGGCTTTTCAGATCTCCCACTTGCATCCGAATATGCAGCATTGGCCATACATCTGGAAAATCGGTCACACAATTGAACCTCTGAGCTTCCCTATCATTGCTCAGAATGACTGTCACAACTGAGATGACGAGACCAGAAGCCCTGTAATCACTGGGGTGTAGTATGGTATGCCAGCGGCCGAACTCCCAGCGACCAGCATACCGGGGCCGGGAGCCCAACCGCCGGCATACCGACAGTGTGGCGAGCTCAAATGAGCCCCTTGTGGGCAAGCTGCGCTCACCACGCTGTGGGCATGGTGGCGCGCTACACGCGCCACGCTATTTATTCTCCCTCCAGGGGGGTCGTGGACCCCCACGAGGGAGAATATCTGTTGGTATGCCGGGTGTCGGGAATCCGGCGCCAGTATACTGTGCGCCGGGATCCCGACATTCGGCAACCTGAAGACCACCCAATCACTGGCTGCAACACACCCCAAAATGGTCATGACATGCCTGCATTTTAGTCACCACTACCCGTTACATCTACCAAATGGTCACTGGCTGTCATTCAGTCTGGGTCTGATCATCGTGGCACAAAACTGCGTCTACCTTTATCTTGTATATGGGGGTCAAAATTATCAAATGTAACAGGGTATATCCTGATATGATCAGGTGTTGACATTCTGATAGACATACTGTATACAAGCATTGGCATGTATGTGTGATCATCTGCCAGCCCGAATGAATAGGATGCTGCTCAATCCAATAATTCAGCTTGACTATAGAATGCAGTATACCTTACATTTTCTCAGACGTATGACAGCTTTAGATTTTCTTTCCAAAAGCTTTGTTTTATATGAATGGCAGCATGTATATTTGATTATATTTAAATACATTTTCCTTTATAAATCAAAGGTTTTACTTTAAGAGATCTCAAAGAAGCAATAGAAACACTGGTTCTCAAAATCATTCATAGTATGTCAGATGTTTTATATTGGTTATTTATCATAGCTGACAGGAACAAATAGTACTATAAAGAGCTATATTATTCACTGAAACTGCTCTGTTTTTGTTTTTTTTCACCAATTGCAGAAATGTATTCTTACAGTGGAAACATGACATCTGTATGTTGCATCTAGTACAAAGCATATTTTACCCAATACAAATTGCTTTTCAGTTTGCCCCTACATAGTCTGCCCAGTGCTAAGTGTACTTAAATGTGCACACCTGTATTACTAGAATTAATTGTGAGAGTGACTGTACTGTTACATGTAAGACTTTTGTGTGATGTAAGCCTTTGTTCCAATTCACCACAATGCACCCACAGTGGATAAAACTCATTTAAACGAAACTATAGTATGAAACTCCTTCTCCATTGGTTCTAAGCTGAGGCAGTGTTTTTGTACCCCTTTATTTAAAATTATGCATTTGGTAAATGTATGGCACCTGTGTATCCACTTTGCACTCACCAACATTCCAATTGTCCTATGTAGTCACTGTACGGTCAATCTATAGCAATTTTGGAAATTAACAAGTTTAACCATTTGCTTGCTGTGGTTGCATCAGATGTGACCACACCAAGCTGAGCTTTCAATGATATGGTCACATCTGATGCAACAAGTCATAAACGCCCACTGGGCAGCTAAAGCGCACAGAGGGACCTCCCGGCCCCTCTGCTTCCTTGTTTTCTCCCCTAGTGCCTGCCATGCAGCCGATTACTGCTTACCGGGCAGCCTGGCAGCATTCCCTTACCCTGCGACTGCAGAGATTAGCATTCGCCGGGAAATGTAAAAGAAGCAGCCTCACCTTTTTTGTGTACAACCAGCATGTACATAAAGGAGCAGCCATTCGGAAAATGTAAAGTCTCAATAGTCTGATCATCTCGTTTCTATGATATATCAATTACCGATGTTCTAAATAATCAATATTTTTAAATGTGTAAAAAAAAGATATTTATTAATATAAAAAAGTAAAAGTTTTTAAATAAATGTTATTAACCTGATTCAATAAAAAAATATATATTTTTGACAATTTTTTTTAGCCAGTTAAGTAATTAGTTACTTGGAAAATAGTTAAAATTATACATTCTCAACCACAACACAATAATGCTATATTTATCATGTGAAACTTTTTTCTAAATACAGAGACAGGTGGGATAATGTTTTCTACTTGAAGAAAATATATGTTTAAGCTCTGGAGTTTGTCAGTGTGTTGAATAGCTCCACACACACTTTGGCCTCTGGTAACATTTATGACTGTTTGGAAGGGAAACAGAAATTAGGTACAGTACTTGTGCGAACTAATATGGTAGAAATATTCATTGAGGACCTGTCTCAATTATGTTTAAAGAATAAATATTTATATATTTATTAAATTCTAGTTTAAAAAAATAGATGTCATCAGCTAAAAGCTTTTGATTTTTCAATACATAATGAAACAAGCTCACATAAACTTTCTGTTAAAATCTACGTGATCAAATTATTGTGGATAATATGCACAGATTGCAGAGGTTCCGTACTGTGGGGCGCAGATAACTTCCAGGGCCCCCTATCCTTACCACCACCAGTGCCCACCCTCTCCTGCACTCATCTCAACCTCACTGATTCAGGGAACTTCTTAATGGTAGCAAAGGTGGCTTTGGGACTTCTAAACCACCACAGTCATCGCACCACTAGTTATTTGTCATTACTTACTACCAGGTTAAACACACGCTATCCTTCCATCCCAGTCAGTAAGAGATGTTCCAACCAGTGATATTCTGTAATGCTGATGGCTTGTGAATAAGGAGGTGTGCAGAATTTTCGCCAGGACTGGCAAAGAGAAGTCAGTGAGCACATGTGTCTGAGCTAGGTTTGTAAGGCTCTGTCTGCGTGCTAGTGTCTGTCTCCAGAGCAGAGCCATAACTGGGTGTGTGCCAGTGGTGCATTGCACACAGCACATCTTCACTGAGGGCACATCCGCTGGCATGCACACAGAGCCGTGCCAGTACCTTATTTACTGAAAAGTAATGTAAGCAGACGCTCAGGACCCTGTTTACTGAGCTCGCGCCGCATGCCACTCTCTCTTCTCCCCTCTTCACAGCACACTGTCACAGTGTGCTGCGTGTGACGTGTCAGGGAGAGGAGCCGCTACCAACATGAAAAGAGCAGGTTGTGGTGCGCTGAATGGATTGATGAATAGTTGAGATGTTTCGAGAGTAGGGGGTGCATATGTATATAATATAGAGTAATATGTACTACCCCCCCTGGATCATCGTCTACTGGAAGCACTTCCTGCCCTGGACCGTCAGCCTCACCCTCGAACACCACACTCCCGCTGGACCGTATGCAACAAGCATAGTACTTTCCCTTCAGGGAGAGGAGCTGACAAGAAAGTTGTGCGCCAGCCAGATTTATAAATAGAAGGTGAGATGTGCACGGGACGGAGGCGGGTGAGGTGCTAGCTGCAAAAGACGGTCGGCGGGGATACAGGGGTGAGTTTGGGGCAGCTGATGGTTCCAGGAAAGTGGGAGGGAATGAGTTGTGAGGGAAAGGGGAAGTTTGCTAGCGGTAGCCAACGATTGTGAGTTTGGATGTGTTGGGGCAGGCAGTAATGTGTGTGGTAGTTGTGGCCGACACTCGATCCTGGGTAGGGGGTACTTGCTGCGGGGGGAGGGGGGTGTAGTATATTTCTCTATATCATTAAATCATTTCCCATGTCAGTGTCAGTCACATCATGTAGCACTACATTTCTAGGCAAGTGTAAGTAGTTTTTTATTTTCACTTTATATGTAAACTTACATAATACTAACACTCCTGTTCAGGGCCATAACTAAGTGTGCTCCAAAGGTGCTTTTCCCACAGTTCATTTGGCCTGTAGGCACACCTTCCACATACACCCAATTGACCACCCCACCGCCTATTGCCCCCGTGTGCTCCGCTGACGGATGCTCCAGCCGCTACTCCTGCTCCTCTGTGTAGATCGCTGACAGCTGCTGCGGCCACTCCTCCTGCTCCCATTTATAATGCTGAGGCCGCTCCTCCCGCTCCCCTGTGTAGATCACTGCACCCACTCCTTCCACACCCCTGTTAAGAGCGCTGACATACACTGCAGCTGCTCCAACACCCCTGTATAGAGCACTGATGGCCCCACTGTAAACACTGCAAGTATCTACACTAAACTACACTACACTACAGTACACCCTAAAGGTAAGGGGGAGGATGTAAGGGGCATAATGTATCTATGGGGCTCTTCCTGACATAATGTGTATAATGTGCTCTTCCTGGCGTAATGACTACTATGGGCTCTACCTGGCATTATGTGTATAATGGGCTCTACCTGGCGTTATGTGTATAATGAGCTCTACCTGGGGTAATGTATATAGGGCTCTTCCTGGCATAATGTGTATAATGTGATCTACCTGGCATAATGTGTATAATGTGCTCTACCAGGCATTATGTGTATAATGTGCTCTATCTGGAATAATGTGTATATGGGGCTCTACCTGGCGTAATGTGTATAATGTGCTCTGCCTTGGTGTAATGTGTATAACATGCTCTACCTGGCATTATGTGTAAAATGTGCTCTAACTGGCATAATGTGTATAATGTGCTCTACCAGGCGTTATGTGTATAATGTGCTCTATCTGGAATAATGTGTATATGGGGCTCTACCTGGCGTAATGTGTATAATGTGCTCTGCCTTGGTGTAATGTGTATAACATGCTCTACCTGGCATTATGTGTAAAATGTGCTCTACCTGGCATAATGTGTATAATGTGCTCTACCTGGCGTTATGTGTATAATGGGCTCTACCTGGTGTAACTTCTGTTATGTGCTCTACATGGCATTATGCGTATAATGTGCTCTACCTGGCACAATATGTACAAGTGTCACTACTGTGTGATGTAATGTTAATTGGTACTATTATGTGGCTACACCCCTCTCCATAAAGCCACACCCCTAAACTTTTTCCACACCCCTCCGATGTGCACCGCATATTTTAACTATGGGGTGGTGGGCGCCAATGCTGTTTCTTGCACACAGCGCTAAAATGACTAGTTATGGCACTGCTCCAGAGTGCCTGTCAAGAGAGGGACAGGAGGAGGTCGGCTGAAGGGAATCGGAGGTTGGTTTGGTTAAAATCTACCTGGGTATTCTCCACAACAGGGTCTCCAATGATCAGCACCAGAAATACATTTCAAACATGACTAAGCAGAAATGTATTTATTATGAAAGCATGAATTTCCCAAACAATTTAATATGGGAAGCAGAAAGTCTGCTGGCTAGGGGTCTGATTCATAATAGGGGTATATGGAAGAGTCTGATAACAAAAAAGGGACATGCAGAGAAGAATGATGCTATTCAAGGGGCATGTGAATGTGTCTGGCGACATATAAGGTGTATGTGGTTGGGGTTTGATGGCACAGTGAATATGTATATATAATACTGTATATATATATATATATATACTCTCTTTCTCTCTCTCTCTATATATATATATACAGTATATATATATATATATATATATACAGTGTATATATATCTATATATCTATATATATATATATATTTACAGGGCTGCCAAGAGAAATTTTGGGCCCCGATACAACAACTTTTTGGGCCCCATGACCCTTTTAGGGGTGTGACCACAGCATGCTGGGGACATGGCCACACCTCTTTTGGGGCATGTCTAGCACATGAGAAGTACCCACTCAAAATAGCATGGCATGCCTCCCAGCCAGGGCAGTAGAGAGCATGGCTTGTACCAGGTACTTTTCAGGGGGCATTGCCTAATCACAGGAGGCATGGACCTGGGCCCAAACTGGGCCCCTCCATCAGACCTGGGCCCAGGTAGTTTGTACCCTCCCCACCCTCTCTTGGCAACACTATATATATATATTTATATATATATATATGTATATATATATACAGTGTATATATATATATATATATATATAAAATGTATTCACATGTATGTGTGCTTATGTACATGTATGTATGCATATGAATAAAAAGTGTATTGAGATGGCACACTATATGAAATCTGCAACTTACTGATAATATATTATCCAAGAAGTATTTCTCAGAAGGGGTTGTTCAAAATCAATTGTTCTTAATTATTATTAATTGATGTCTAAAACATTATTTTTTTATCTGTTAACATTAAATAAAAATATGATTCTAGCATCATATACCTTGTAAACACAAATAATACAACTGAAAAAATGTATTTACACATGTAATGTCACAAAATACTAAAGCATAGTAATACAATGCACATTTGTGACAAGGGGGGTAATTCCAAGTTGATCGCAGCAGGAATTTTGTTAGCAGTTGGCAAAACCATGGCTCTCATTCCGAGTTGTTCGCTCGCTAGCTGCTTTTAGCAGCATTGCACACGCTAAGCCGCCACCCTCTGGGAGTGTATCTTAGCATAGCAGAATTGCGAACAAAAGATTTGCAAAATTGCAAATAGAAATTTCTTAGCAATTTCCGAGTAGCTCGACACTTACTCTGCCACTGCGATCAGTTCAGTCAGTTTCGTTCCTGGTTTGACGTCACAAACACACCCAGCGTTCGCCCAGGCACTCCCCCGTTTCTCCAGCCACTCCCGCGTTTTTCCCAGAAACGTCAACGTTTTTTCACACACACCCATAAAACGGCCAGTTTCCGCCCAGAAACACCCACTTCCTGTCAATCACACTCCGATCACCAGAACGAAGAAAATTCCTCGTAATACCGTGAGTAAAATACCTAACTTTTGAGTAAAATAACTAAGCGCATGCGCTCTGCGAACATTGCGCATGCGCAGTAAGCGACTAATCGCAATATAGCGAAATTCGGCAATGAGCAAACAACTCGGAATGAGGGCCCATGTGCACTGCAGGGGAGGCACATATAACATGTGCAGAGAGAGATAGATTTGGGTGTGGTGAGTTAAATCTGCAATCTAAATTGCAGTGTAAAAATAAAGCAGCCAGTATTTACCCTGCACAGAAACAAAATAACCCACCCAAATCTAACTCTCTCAGCAAATATTATATCTACCCCCCCTGCAGTGCACATGGTTTTGCCCAACTGCTAAAATATTTCCTGCTGTAAGGTTCTAACTTCTGAGGTGAGATTTTTTTTTTCACTGCAGTGGTACAGGTTCTCTCAAATGAATCCCCACTGTGGATCTTACAGTCTCTTTACCCTGCGTGTTTTATCTCCTCATGAGACTTTATCTGGGGGTTAATCTCTGTAGTAGTGCAAACTTGGAACAATTCTGACATATCAAAAAGTTGTATTGAGCAATATAGTTAACCAAGTAGGATCAAGATGTATCAAATAATTGCTCCACCAGGCAAATCAGACCCATATAAAACTACAAGGACTTCACTCCTAGATTTTAATTATAATTGTGAGCAATTTTATATATGCATCTAAGTGATGACAGCAATCAAAGGATAACTTTATCCGCTTATTAAAATTGATAAAGCTCCAGAACTTCAGTCTGTGTGAATGCAATGCAGAGGCTCTGCACTCATTATAAACAATGGGGGTTGGGCTCAAATATTGATCAATATATTTAAGCTTGCAGCCCCCGTCAAGGCACCACATTTTTCTCAAGTTTCTACTCTATCACTCAGAATTATAAACATGGCAACTGCTATCACATTAGAATTAAGCTTACGCTATTATACAGGTTTAAAGCTAACAATACATTGGTGAAATAATTCACCAATGTGGACACTTCAAGTTGTATTTTAATAACCACATGAATAAATTAAATATAAATTATTGAAAACCCCAGACAATAGAAAATAGTAAATATAAAAAACACATGTATTAAATATGCATAAAAATAACCTCTAAAAACATCTTAATAAAGAACTGTTCTGAAAATAGTTCAATTAGTTCTTGAACAGACTAATATCACTTATAGGCTCCCCTCCTGGGTGCTTGTTCTAAATGTATGCATTTGCGGGATTAAACCCACTGGAATGTCAATTACAAAATTAAATAATGCTGCCAGGCGGAGCTTTGTAACTGATGTTGTTGCCATGATGATTGTTCGCCAATGATGGAAATCGGATGAACAGATTATTAGTCAGTAATTATTGTCAGTAATAATTGCTGCCATAAAACTGCCCATTCACAGCACCCTTAATTGAAGCAGGGGCAGTGAAGCAAAGACCATTTTTTGGTGTTTGTATCCCGGACAAGTATTCTGTTCACTTCCTTAGGAAAGCAGACAGCTGGGAAAACTTTCCAGTACTTGGTAGAATACTACACCATTGGTAACTACATTCTCTAGTATGTCAATAAATCCGGGACTTTATTACTGAGCTAAAAATCTGTTCAATTGATTTCCATCATTGGTGAACAATCGTCAACTGTCATCATTAATGTCGCCACTTGGATCTGTCTCATTGTTGATGCAATAAATCCATCATGAACAGACTTCCCTTTGCTGTAGGCACACCTCAGAGTAACAGGGAACTCTAGCTACATGACCATGACACTCTAATGACACTACCACAAGACAAACCTATTGCATGTGACCACGACATTACCGTCCAGAAACAGCCATTTCATGCATGGAGGGATCCGGTCAACATACACCCAACTCAGAATCGGCCAAGAGATACTCTATGCCAACATGTGTAAATCCATTTCTGCACATGCACAGTTTGCTAGCACCTGTTATTTGCTGCCAAATACGTAGCTGCATCTGACTCAGAATCAGGTCCCATTCCTACATGTAGAGCTCAAGTTAGTTTAATTGATCAAAAAGTGAGAAATTATGTTTTAAGAAACTCTGTGCAGTAAATAGTCCATTGGCATGGCCCTGTTGTGTGTTTGTATAAGGACATAGATTTATTTGTGCATAATCTGATGCAATGCGTACATGCATATTTACTGATTCATAAATGGTCCCTAGTTGTTGTTTCGTAGATACATCCTTATTTGGCTAATAGTGCCATTAAGTCGCATAAACACATTCAGAGGCATAAACAAATACAGGGAGATTATGGGGGTAATTCTGAGTTGATCGCAGCAGGAATTTTGTTAGCAGTTGGGCAAAACCATGTGCACTGCAGGGGAGGCAGATATAACATGTGCAGAGAGAGTTAGATTTGGGTGGGTTATTTTGTTTCTGTGCAGGGTAAATACTGGCTGCTTTATTTTTACACTGCAATTTAGATTGCAGATTGAACACGCCACACCCAAATCTAACTCTCTCTGCACATGTTATATCTGCCTCCCCTGCAGTGCACATGGTTTTGCCCAACTGCTAACAAAATTGCTGCTGCGAGCAACTCAGAATTACCCCCAATGTGCAGAAAAGTGCTATATAAATAACACTATTATAAAGTCTTACCAGAGAACCATACATGGCTTTTCTTCTGGTCCTCATTAGCATTGTCATACAAGGTTTCTATTCCACGTTTGGATCTCAGCATGGTTTAGGCTCAGGTATTAATAATCACATAAATGACAATTGTGAATAAATGTACAATAATGTACAGTAAAATAAAAAAAGGGCTATGCAACTATGAAGTTCCACAAATGCATCCAAGCTCCCTGTTAATTATATGTCCTTACAACTGGAAATGAGGGTTATATACTGTAGTAGAAAGCAGGTACTTTATCTATTCTAAACCATGACTCAGATATAGTGTATGTTTGTATACAGCAATGGGGAACTTTCCTCCTTCGTCCTTTAGACTTCTTTAGGGGGATGTTACACTATGTTGTTATACCAAGAGGCAACTGAACTGGGCAGTGCATGCACAGAACAAATTGAAAGCAAAACAGACATTAAACTGATTAGAACCCGGACAAGGTTCAACCAAAGTTCTTATTGTTTGAGGAGAGTGGATTCAGATTAATATGTTAGACCCAGTGGCAGCTCAAGAGGTTGAGCTGCAGCGCAGTCCAATATTCAAATAAGGGAGCCACACCAACTGCCAGTGAGTCCCAGCTAGCAGTGTTTAACAGTGTTTGGGGTGACAGTCGGTAAAGTTACCCTATATGAATTTTGGACTGCACTGCAGCACCACCTCAGCAGTCTCCACTGGTAATACCTTTAAAGACATGGAAGCATTAACATATATGTTTGTAAAAGTCACAAGGCTCCTTCCAAACTACAGTTTATTACCTGCTAATTTAAATTTAGATATTTTATTGTATTATTAAATCAGAATCTTGCACAATATTGTAAATCTGCAGCATAATAAAGAACCTGTGAATTTTGCATGGTTTAAGTGCAGTTTCAGATGTGACAGTGGTCTCATGCAATATCTGCAACATTTTTTTAATTCTACTTGCATATTCATGTAATTTTTGCCATCATTTTAATTCAAATAAAAAATATTATTTCAGAATGACAGTTGATAAACAGGTCTGCTTTAAGAATACACTTTTATAAAAGTTTATTAATTTTTTTCAATCAAAGTTGCCTTGTTTCTATAGTTTCTTGCAATAAACCTGTCTAGAAATAATAGCCTAGATAATTACTAACACACGTAATAAGGAAAGAAAAATATGCCATATGGTTGAATCCAAGTTCTTCATATAATTTATCATTAAAGTGACCTAAATGAACTGAAACACTCATCCTTATTAAACAAATCTTATATTAATTAGGTTAGCATTATGTCCAAAGAGGATTATTTATGACTCTGTATCCCCAAACTCATTTTCATATCATATGGAAGCCCTAATTCTTTACAAATGTGTGATTATATGTGAGTTCTCCCCTGATGTATTACCAATTCCCATTTTGTTTGCTGCAAAATTTGCCTGCTATAATTATTTCTCATCCTCATAAGGTCCCAGTGTAGAGTAACCATTGTGTTATTATGAGCTGACATGCAGAGTGGGAATTAAAGAAATGCACATCAATGGAAAACTACAGTATAAGGCCTACATAAGCCTTGTCATATGGAAACACAATGTGTACTGTTTGTATCACATTATTTAGAGGTATTTTATAGTGTGCTTCTAAATGTAATGCAACAAAATGCTATCACTTCACATTATAGCAAAGAGAACCTTTATCTTCATTCCTTTCTGTCGTGCCAATACAAGTACTACATTTCTTTCAGCTGTTTTGTATTTTATTGGTCATCAAATCACCACTTTAAAGTATGATATGTCTGTGCATTATTTCAGAATATGTTTATTGGACTGGCAAATGTCTATAAACCTGTAGTATTACTTTAGATTATAGGATATGATGATGCTTTTAGTCTTTTTTAAAACCCTCAGCAACAGTAGTATGAGAATAATGCAGATCTGATGTTGCGCTTTCATGTTGTTCAATAGCTAATACAAAACTACCCCAGCTAGCATCCCTTCTAAAAGAAATACTGGAAATGCATTAAAAAAATGCACCCAAAAGACTTTTTTGAATAATTCGGAACTTTTTGTCTGGGATATTTTAAATATGCATTATATGGTATGTGAGTATACAGTATATGGTCTGTGAGTATGTGTCAGAATATATCACACAATTTATTCACACAAATTAAATTGTGATCCAAAAGGGCAGTATTTTTTTTTAGCATTTAGCTTATTTATATAATTAATTATCTCCAATTAAGCCAATCATTATTAAACAATTTCCATCAAAATGGTAGGTTTTTAGCCGTGGAATACTGTATCATCTGCTGTGTGTTGGGCCCCATTATGTATTCTAAAGTCTGCTACAACTGTGTACACTTCTGCCAGTTATATGTCCAATTATAACAGTCCTTTAGGTCATCAGGAGGTGTTTGTCATTACTTTATTTGGTGCTCGTGGAAGTCTTCTGCTATGAATAAAACTATGAGCTGATACTAACGAGTTCCATGTTCCGTATAATGAAGTAGCTCAGGAACTCTTCCCTATTTTTGAAAATCCAATTATTCTACCTTAACTGTACAGTATTATAAATGAGTGGTCTGCAAAAAGTATTCAGATACCTAAACAATGCAGAACCGCTGAAGCTGCCATTTGTTCTTTAATAAGTTATAAGTAGGCTACCATACATTATTCAGAGTAGCACTGAGGAGCAGGGGGGCAATGGTTTACAGATGAGGGCTGGCACAGAATGAAAGGCAGTCTTTCCTTACTTCCTTACTTGCTATGGTTATAGATAAGTTTACTTGTTAGAGTTATGGTTATGTTTACTTGTTAGGTTTGTGGTTAGGATTAGGTTTAGTGTAGTGTTAACATTTTGATTGTTTACATTTTTTACCTGTCTATATTTTCACTGTTGTCATTTTGTACTGTTAAGGTGCATACACACGGTGAGATCCCTGCTATGCCCGATTTTGATGATGTGATTTCCCATGAACTCCCCCAGAGCCCAGAAGCACCAATTTTGACTATATGTACTTTTGATTTTGACTATGTATGATTTTGACTATACTTTGTACAAGATAGTCAAGATTACTTTGCGTGCACAGTCTATCTAGGCTTGTGATACCGACCCCATGGGACTGCACATCGGGATCTAATCTAATCGCAAGTGGCATAACACTTTACGATTTTCACTAACTTTCCTTCCAATTTTGACTAAATAGTCAAAATCGAAAGGATTTATCTCACCGTGTGTACACACCTTTAAAATAAGTGTTGATATTTTGACTATCAACATTGTCACTGTCAACATTGTGTACCAGACTCTTCAAAAGTGTCTTCTGTGTTAATGACTACCCCTTACTTTTCCCATTACTCTATTGAGACCATACTTCTGCACCATGTAGCATCTAGTTACAGTACCAAATGTTCCCAACTTTCCTCTAGTGCAGGCCTGGCCAACTTGTGACTCTCCAGCTGTTGTGAAACTACACACCCCAGCATACACTACTACAGTTTTAGCATTCCCTAATAGCAAAATTGTTGCAAGGCATGCTTGGACTTGTAGTTTTACAACAGCTGTAGTGCCACAGGTTGGCAATGACTGCTCTAGTGTTTTCAACTGTCCATGCAATAATAGAGAAAACAATTGGTTAACAAACATAATGATACACTAGACACACACTAATAACAATAATGTGTACACAAATAACATAACATTATTTTGTAGCTTTAGCCAAGAGCACAAATCTGCAAATTTGACTCTGCACATCAGCATAATCATGACACACACAGACTTGGTCAACATTGACCATCTAATTATGTATTAATCTGGTTTATTTACTATTATGCACAAGAAGTCAGAAAACAATCATTGGAATAAAAAGCTTAATGATTATTTTTCTAGGACCTCGCTGTTTACTCTGTCAGACTAGGACTCTGACACCATCCATAAAACATAGTACACAAATCCCCACTGAAATTCCAGAAAGAAGAATTGCTTTGACAACAGGGAATGAAGTGTGAAAGTGCTGCCCACATACAGTACATGCATACAAAAGGTACAATTTATCACACCTACTACTCAATACCAGCTCTTTGTTATTGGCAAAGGCCACTTGTGTAATATTAAGTCAAGTGATGCATGCTGTTTTTATGGGGAAAATATCCCAACTGGCTGCAAGCTCATTTTGTATGTGATTTTCACTCAATTTAAACTCTGGTCTCTAGATGTAAAAGTCTAAAAGGTAAATCACTATATCACACTGTCTCTCAGTTTGTATTCTTGTTGGATAAAATGTATGATTCTGCTTTGCAGCTTCTATCCTGACAGATTGAAAAACAAACTCACAGCTGTTCTTCATTAGGTGAAACATCCCTCCATGTTAACATCTTCCTTTTTCCTAACACTTTCTAACATCTTCCTGTCTAGAATATCTATCAGTCTATAAATAACACGGATGTTTGCCAAATAATTTTTAATTTGAACTAAAATTAAATGACTGTGTGAAAAATTCTGTTTCTAGTTCTGCTACCAAAGTGCATTGTGTGTGGTATATTAGATAATGAAAAATGTGCTGGTAGTTGCCAGCTAGTTATCTTGTTTCCTTGTTATCAGCTACATTCTATGTAACTATTTCATTTTATAGCTTTGGCAACAGGTTAAAGAGATCAAAATGATTTTGTCTTCGCTAATATATTTGCACAAGTAAATCTGCGCTGCATGCCTAAAATCAACAACACGTAACACATTTATAACACTCCACATATTCATAAAGCATCAGATGACACATATGAAAATTTGCATTGACCTCTCCATATGCAGGTGTCACACTCCTCAGTATTATTTATAACGTGTGAGACAGCCCTTCATTTTTGATTGATTCCAAGGCATTGACTAAGATATATGTGAATTGTTATTTTTGCTAAATATTCAATATTTTAGGTTTGTTTTCAGGTGCACAGAGAGGGAGCAGTTACTGAATTCCCAGGCACATACTAGTCTGGGGGGCCTGGTGAGGGTGTGGACAAGCCATGGAGGTCAGGACCATTATAGAGTATAGGCACTCTTGGCAGCTTCCCAGGGCACCACAATTTGAGGGGCCTTTGAGCAGAGGCAGGTGGTGGTCACACAATGACTCCCATCTTGCAGGCAGGCAGTGAATGGTTGATTAGAATCAGAATCAGCTTTATTGGCCAGGTGTACTCACGTACACTAGGAATTATTTGCGGTACAATGAATTGCCAAGCAGCAACATGAAGGAGGAATACATAGCATAAGAAGGGGGAAGAACATAGCATACATTACAAACATTACACGCATGAGTTCATACTGCACATTGCAACTGTACGATAGGCTCGACATATTAGACATATTATTAGAGATGAGCGGATTCGGTTTTACTCGGTTTTACTCGGTTCTCAAAACCGAATCTTATTGGCTCACGGATGTCACGTGTTTTGGATAGCCAATAAGATTCTGTTTTGAGAACCGAGTAAAACCGAATCCGCTCATCTCTACATATTATACATGTAAGAACGAAGGCTGCTTGGCAGAGCAGCACCAAGGCAGCCATCTGCGGCACCATCTTGAACTCATTTTTAATATTATGTGATCCCAAAATTATAATGGGTTCATGAACAGAGTTATTAATAGTAATAATCATAATAATGTTATTTATGTAGCGCTCTTTCTCCAAACAGGACTCGAGGTGCTTTACAGACATCAAAACAATAAACATTATACAGTAGATTAATACAGCAATACACAGGCCACACAGACATGAAAATGAAAACCTAGAACACATAGAGTAATCATGATGCAGGATTGGTGTAGGCATTTTGGGTAATAACTTAGTGGATGCTTGAAGCTTTCCACAAATCAGATTGCTGACAGCATAGAAGCATGTTATGAGATGGTCCAGGACCGCTGGAGTGGCATGTTATGATTTTTTTATTTGGTTCATGTGATAGGTGGTTAAGGTGCCTAGTACATTGCTTTGCCCAAGGCCTACAATACTGTTAAGATGGCCTTATGACGATGGAGATATCTATCCCCCGTGACATGCATCTTAGTTATACCCCTTTTCCACTAGCTCAAAAAACACGGGTAAATGCACGGGGGCGCGCATTTACCCATGTTTGTTGATAGTGGGAACGACTCCTTCAGGAAAAACCCAGATCAAGTGACCCGGGAATCCTAGTAAGGTGTAGTGTAAACGGAAGCCGAGTCGATGCGACATGGCTCCCATTCACACTGTATGGAAGAGCAGCGCTTGGAGATCATGTGATCTCCCAGCGCCGCCCCAGCTGCTTCACCGGGAGATCATGTGATCTCCCAGCGCTGCCCCTGCTGCTTCACCAGCAGCGTCACCAACCTGGCAATATGCCGGGATGGTGACTGCTGATGGGAAAGGAGCCGATGCAGGTCGCAGCCGGGTAGCACCCGTGTCAGTCTCCCGGCTGCGACCCGCATCCTAGATGGAAAAGGGGTATTACTATAAACTCTCTCTGACCTAGCATGAGTGCCTTCATTCTGGGCCACTCTCCCTCACTAGTAAAGTGGCCTGTCTGATATCTCAGAAGCCCTGTTTACTTTACCTATGCCAAACGCATTTGCAATGCCCATCTGATTCTATCAATTTAAAGCTAAGAAAAATGCCCAGACACCTGTGGCAAATAAAACCTTTTATTTCAAGAGCAGAGCAGGTAGAGTAAGTGTGTAAGGATATAAACACTGGCTATTTGGCTACTCTATTGGGATTTTTATGAGGTTTCCAATTTGGGAAAAGTGTTCCTGGAGTCCATAGAGAGCTAACAACCCTCCCTAATCATTCTCATTTCTCAAATGAAGTGTGTATATTGGGATAGAGATGATGTGATGCACAGCATTATGCGACTTGATGATACAGTTCATGGTGTCATGTCATTTCAAGTCCCTGACTGGACGTAGTTCCCTAAGGTCAGCTAAAAAAAAGTAGGTAAGCATGCAAATAGTACATTTTTGTTCAAAAGTCTAGGGGGGAGATGTACTAAAGCGTGGAGAGAGATAAAGTGAAGAGATATAAAGTACCAGTCAATTAACTCTCAACTGTCATTTTTCATTCACAGGAGGAAATGCAATTAGCCCCAGTAAATTACCACAATTTACTGATCCCCGGGAGGTTATTCAATTCACGTTGATAGCTGTCATTATCAGTGATTTTGTTTCAACTGCCCAGAGGCTGGAGAAACAAAGTCCCCTTATAAGTGCAGTTTTTTTGCGGCACGATCACAAAAACATGGATCCAGAAACTTATAGTGGATACTGTGTGTTTTTAGCTCAAAAGTGGGTAAATATTTTGGTGAAAAAAACAGCATTCATTGAATTGCCCCCCAAAAATTGGGCCAGAAATCATGGAAAAGCCTGTTTTCTTCATGGAAAATGTTACTGCCGCTAATTTAATTCCCCCCACAGCCTGTAACATGGCAGTTAGAGCTGATTGGCAGGTACTTTATCTCTCTCCATTTTATCACTCTTTAATGCTTAGTACATCTGTCCCTAGGTGTTTTATTCTCAATTACGGTACAGTATGTACTTATAGTATACAGTATGTCTGTTGGGGAGTGGAATGTCACTTTAAGGAACAGTTATTTACTAAGAATCTAAAAATACTCAACAGTCTGCTCAACATTTTTAGCCTAGATCTATAGTAAAAAAAATTATCTTCGTATGTACATTTCATATAACGTTTATTTGATGCAATTAAGTGAATTTTCTACTGAAGTAAGAAGTGCGTTCGGTAACACAATTATCAAAAGCAGGGAAGGTCCTGTTTCAGTAGTAAAAAGCAATGAGGCTTTCACTTAATCCTTGATGATCTGTTAAAAATATGCAAAAAATGAAAAAGCAGCTATAGCTACAAATATTTCAAGGAAGTTTTTAATTAGAATTTCATTATTTAATTAGATAAAAAATGTGCTTAAAAAGTAACATTATGCTTTGTACTGATAGGAAATGCTCGGCCTGGTCTTCATGTTATTCAATTAAACAGGAAGCTACCAGTAATATGGCTCTCCAGTGCCTTTCATTTATTGTTCAGTGATTATTAAATATTCATTTTGCAGGGCTGCAATGAAACCATGGAAGCCTAACAGAATACATTTTTCATAAGTATTCGCCAGTAAGGGGAGATCTGGTCACCTTAGCTAAACAGCTGCAAATCTAAAATATATATTTTCTGCTCTATTGCTATAGGGTGGACATGGGCATATTGGCACAGACACTAGGCAGAAGTGTCTCCAAGAAGACAAGAAGCAGAGCTCCATGCATGTCATCTCATGCCTGTCTGAAATATTTCCATGAAAATGTAAAACACAAACCATGCTAACTGGATTTATTTGTTTAATTGCCTTGTCTGTGACATTTTACAGCAAAATTCAGTTTGTGTTCAAGATAAATTTAATGGTATTATACTCTCTCACCTCACCATCTGTTATTATATATTTATGGAAGAACCACAGGCCATGACAGACAAAACGCCAAAGTGACTCAGAAAAAGAAATGTTAAAGTGAGTGTTGAACTTAGCTCCACATTATGTACTTGTAATAAAAAGGCTATAAAAATAGCACTTTATATAATTTGTAAACATTTCCAAATAAGACATTTTACAGCCACAACCACAGAAAAGGTGGCACGTTGATTAATGTATTCTTTTAGCCCAGATAAATATGCTTAGTAATAGTCTAGAATACACAAAGTTTTGTAGATTGTGTAGGCACCATAGGTACTTCTCGCCTTTGGCAAAACTAACCTAAAAATATTTTAAATCTGTATAGATATTATTATTCTCTTTACATTGAGAAAGGTCCTGACCTAGAAATGCCATTACTGGCCCAGTAGACATAAGGTCAGATTCAGTTTTTCCATTATCTGGGCTTGCTTTAACCTGAGCTGAGCTAAAACATGTATGTTAATTAATTATTTTTACAATCTTGATGTAATTTAGCCCAGGTAAGCAACATTTGAAATTACTGTGACAAATAGGAAGTGACTATGATATATCAGCTAATACAGACCATGTATGCTTATGTATGCATATATTTCATATAATAATGTGTTCATTACATATTACATTTCAATGTATGAAATAAGGTCAGTTTTATATACTTATACCTTATATATGCCATAACATAAACAGCATCTTCATTATTATATACAGTATAATACAGTTGTTTGCTAGTTACATAAAGCCGGGGCTGCGGGGGACTGCTTCAAATATCGGGGGCCTCCCGCAGCTTCCGGGAGGGTAGGCAATTGTGATTTAGGGGTGAGGCAAAACTGTAACGGCCACCATCCCCCCCCTCCCCCTCGCCTGCCTAATTTTATTATTTGTATTTATTATAAGCCCTCATTTGATGGTAGCCAATTTAATAGAATAATTTTAAAAAAGCCACTAACTATGAAATTTTAATTATGAATACATATTTACTAAGTAGGTCAGCTTACAGGGGCAGTATTTGCATGCCCTACCCATTTAAACTCCATTCAAGGTGGCATATGGTACAGTTTAGTGGAAATATTTTGCAGTTACTGATACGTTTTGGGCTGACAGTACCAACACAAGCATCCAAATGCTGCCCCAAAACAAGTGTCGCCCCTAGGCACGTGCCTCACGTGCCTAAAGGGAAATTCACCACATCAGACATCATGCTTAATACAGGTCAATAGCAGTCTTATGCAACCATGAATATGTTCTTAGAACCATTCTTGCCTACTCATGTAAAAATAATTACATGTTATACTAACTACACTTACTAGATAAGCAAATGATAGAAACAATTTTGCAGGCAACAATGAAAAATTAAAGAGTATGTTCTGTGGTCACATACATATTTTGAACACCCTGGATGTAAACAATTCCAGATCATGCATTTGCATTTCATTTATATCTTGTTTTCCATGATAGCTTATCCTAACTTATTTTCCTACCACTTTAACCACATACTAGTAATAATACTAGTAGTAGTAATAATAATAATCATCATCATCATAATTATGTACACCCAGAAGTTTATGAATAACTCGAATCACAGATGGCTGACAAAGAACATTTGGCCTGACATGTTTGCACCGTAAGGCATTAAGGGCAGTGTATAGTCAGAAAGGGGATTTTACTAGATGAGTAAAGGGGGGTACATACGGAGAGATCCGTGTTTAAAATCTAAGCAATCTGACTAGATAGCATCTTTGTTATTATATACAGTTATTATATACAGCATCGCTAACGGGGCTGCGCATCACTATCACCGGTCCTAGATTGAGCCTGCATGCAGGCTCAATGGGTGGGTGAGGGGTTTTGAGTTAGGGTTTACATATTAAGGATTGTACCCCTGACTGCTGCCTCTTTTTCAAGACATCTTTGCCATCCTTCCCTCTTTTTATTTGTTTTTTGATGGTGGCAGTGAGTGTCAGACAGGAAATCATGCCATCTGGGTCCCCTTCTCTCTAGATGGCAGCGCTGTAGACTCCGGGCACTAGGATCACTAAGGGACCCTAGTGGTGTCCCAGAGTATAGTGTGCATGCACAGATCTACAGGAAAATGCTGTGGTGGCCATTTTCCCAGTGATTTTTCCTACTGCGCATGAACAATTCTCTGGAAAAATGGCTGCCTCGCCATTTACCAGAGATTTGCTTAGCAATGCTGCTGCCAGCGAGGGACTCCGAAGAGGTGAGTATTTAAAAAATGGGTGCAGGGTGTGAGGTGTGGGCCCCCCTGGTCCCCAGAAGCCAGTATGCACCGCACACACTGCACCTATTGTAACTATGCCAGTGCATGTCATGCTAACAGTGGTTTACAATTTTCAGAAGGGCAGTGGCAGTTACTGTACACCACTTAGCTGGGTGGGTCGCCCATTAGGAATGATATGAGAGAGTAAGCAGAAACCATTTGTTGCCACCTTTTATGCTTAATGGTGGCCACTGCTGGAATGCAGGGACTCATTGTGGTAGTATGACCTTCTCACTTTTTGTTATCTTACGAGTTATAGTTATTATTATTATTATTATTATTATAAATTAATTGACCAAATTTAATGCCAGCTCTTGTCTGTGTGATTATTTTTTTACAGTTGACGTTTGTATTGTACTAACAAGTAATACATTGCAGGTGTATGCCATTAAGGGATTTATATTGAGTTGGTGTGTGAGGGTCTTTTCATTAGTGTGTTTACAAGAGCATCTTCTACAGTGATTGAAACTTCTCCACTGGAAGTAATATTACTTTCCTGAGACACATAATGAAACAGAACCTGTCTGATTTGTACAGGATAAATATCTCTTACAAAGAAAGCAAGAAGAACTGTGCCAGGTTCCAACAGCAGTGGGTGACAAGACTTTTCGCATGATCAGTCTTCACTGCAGGACCCTTTAGCTCATGCAGGTATTTTTTTAAACTTCACTACTTTGTTAATTGTAAGAAAACATTTCACATCCCATTTATGTATGCCAATGGAAAGTTTTTCTGCAACCTTCAGATTTAAAAAAGTTAGTATTCAAAATGATTTCATATTCAATATGATTTCAAAGTCATTGTTATTATTTTTTTTATGCTATCATGGGAGAAATTTTTTTAGCTGTTTCAACACATCACTTAATCTCCAGGAGATTCTTACTAGCCTCAAGGCATAAGCAGCTCCACTATATCCTTTATCTACTTCCTACTAATGAAATAATGTTTAAACAAACTGATACAGTGATACATTCTGGAAGTTAGCTAACCCTCATGCGGCATAGATATTTTTGCCCTCTATATAAATACAAAACCTGGCACCCAGAGAAAGTGTTCTTCTCTCCAAACTTTGTAACACACCTATGGTATCAAAATATGTTTCTTCATAGTTACTGATTCCTTATATGTTCATAGACACTTGTCTTCATTGGTATTCTAAAAACTGCATTCTTTAAGCACAGTCCCTTTCTGCTTAAGCACTCATTGCTCCTTTTCTGTGGAACTTGGAGCCTTATTCAGATACGCCACTGAAGAGACTGTCGGGTCTATTCATGAAGCTGTGAAAAGTGTGGAGAAGTGAGCCAGTGGAGAAGTTGCCCATGACAACCAATCAGCACTGAATTAACATTTATTATTCATATACTATACAAATGTTCGGAGCAGCTGATTGACTGCTGTTGGCAACTTCTTCCACTACTTTCACTGCTTCATGAAGAGACCCCTATATGAGAAATGCCAAAAAGCAATGTTTAAGAAAAGGGAGTGAGCATGTGCCTTCATTATTAAACTATAGTTGTATGTTTAAAAAAATAAATTATATATATATATATATATATATATATATGTATATATATACACTGCTCAAAAAAATAAAGGGAACACTAAAATAACACATCCTAGATCTGAATTAATGAAATATTCTTATTAAATACTTTGTTCTTTACATAGTTGAATGTGCTGACAACAAAATCACACAAAAAATATCAATGGAAATCAAATTTATTAACCCATGGAGGTCTGGATTTGGAGTCACACTCAAAATTGAAGTTGAAAAACACATTACAGGCTGATCCAACGTTGATGTAATGTCCTTAAAACAAGTCAAAATGAGGCTCAGTAGTGTGTGTGGCCTCCACGTGCCTGTATGACCTCCCTACAACACCTGGGCATGCTTCTGATGAGGTGGCATATGGTCTCCTGAGGGATCTCCTCCCAGACCTGGACTAAAGCAACTCCTGGACAGTCTGTGGTGCAACGTGGTGTTGGTGGATGGAGCGAGACATGATGTCCCAGATGTGCTCAATTGGATACAGGTCTGGGGGAACGGGCGGGTCAGTCCATAGCATCAATGCCTTCATCTTGCAGGAACTGCTGACACACTCCAGCCACATGAGGTATAGCATTGTCTTGGATAAGGAGGAACCCAGGGCCAACCGCACCAGCATATGGTCTCACAAGGGGTCTGAGGATCTCATCTCGGTACCTAATGGCAGTCAGGCTACCTCTGATGAGCACATGGAGGGCTGTGCGGCCCCCCCAAAGAAATGCCACCCCACATTATTACTGACCCACTGCCAAACTGGTCATGCTGGAGGATGTTGCAGGCAGCAGAACGTTCTCCTTGGCGTCTCCAGACTCTGTCACATGTGCTCAGTGAGAACCTGCTTTCATCTGTGTAGAGCACAGGGTGCCAGTGGCGAATTAGCAAATCTTGGTGTTCTCTGGCAAATGCCAAACGTCCTGCACGGTGTTGGGCTGTAAGCACAACCCCCACCTGTGGACATCGGGCCCTCATACCACCCTCATGGAGTCTGTTTCTGATCATTTGAGTAGACACATGCACATTTGTGGCTTGCTGGAGGTCATTTTGCAGGGCTCTGGCAGTGCTTCTCCTGTTCCTCCTTGCACAAAGGCGGAGGTAGCGGTCCTGCTGCTGGGCTGTTGCCCTCCTACGGCCTCCTCCACATCTCCTGATGTACTGGCCTGTCTCCTGGTAGCGCCTCCATGCTCTGGACACTACGTTGACAGACACAGCAAACCTTCTTGCCACAGCTCACATTGATGTGCCATCCTGGATGAGCTGCACTACCTGAGCCACTTGTGTGGATTGTAGACTCCGTCTCATGCTACCACTAAAGTGAAAGCACTGCCAGCTTTCAAAAGTGACCAAAACATCAGCCAGAAAGCATAGGAGCTGAGAAGTGGTCTGTGGTCACCACCTGCAGAACAACTCCTTTATTGGGGGTGTCTTGCTAATTGCCTATAATTCCCACCTGTTGTCTATTCCATTTGCACAACTGCATGTGAAATTGATTGTCAATCAGTGTTGCTTCCTAAGTGGACAGTTTGATTTCACAGAAGTGTGATTGACTTGGAGTTACGTTGTGTTGTTTAAGTGTTCCCTTTATTTTTTTGAGCAGTGTATATATTAGTGAGGTTCCATTGGGCATGCGAGAGTAATTAGGTTGGTGAATCTGGACAGGTTTTGTTAGTGGCAGCAGGAAGGACTGAGAGGACTGTGAAATAGCATGGACAGTGTAAAGTATTCAGATATGATGTAAAAAGAGACAAGAATGATAGATTCCAGGTTGGGGCCAATGATAAGAAGTGGGACCACTGTTAGACAAGTTTGTTTACCATTGGTGGCACAGTTTGTGAGTCATGGTGCAGCATGAAATATGTATACAGTGTATTAGGTGCTACATAGTGCTATACATAGGTTGGAAATATAAACAAATGAACTGCTTATTTCAGTATAAAGCATGAATTTAGGAATTAAAGTAAAACTACAGGTCAGGTAGGGAAGATTATAGAGGCAGGTGTCAAAGTCAGAAAAATATCACGATGCACACTGCCATATTTGCACCTCATATGTGTCCCTGCTGCGCATGCGTGCGCTCTCCCGTGCGTGCGCATACTCGCTGTTGCGGGCACCCGCAGGCGCACGGTATGCGCATTTACGGTAGAGATTGTATGCGTCTAGCGGGCGACTCTTTTGTTACATATTTTCACCATATAATGTATTTTGTAGATTATGGTCCCTTTGATAGAATCTGAAAGTATGGTTAATGTAGAATGTTCATGTACAGAGAAATCCCTCTTTGTTTGATACGAAGGGTCAGACAGGAGTAATACAGTGGTGTTTAGTATCCATCGGAAGAGTATTTAATTAGCAATATTCCGGTGTTGGTTTGAAGCGTATAAATCGCTCGTGCGAATAGTTATGGACATAAGAAGTTTATGTCCATTTACTATTATTTGCACTTACTTATCCATGCGGCGGGAAACCTAGTTTCCCACCCACCTGAGCAGTTGGAAATCGTCACAGCCCACCTGTATGAATCAACCTATGACCTTTTGTTATAATGCGAGGAGGAATTCCTGTGTCCAATGAACTATGAGATTGTAGGGACCATTGAATTGTATTGTGTGTGGGGCATAAATAGACAAGCCGATCACATCCAGCTCTCACTCTTCAACGGTTCTCATTGCTGATAATCGGGAGCTGGATGTCCAGATGCGATCGTTCCCCTTTGTGCGTAAGTTTTTCTCCGCAATCATATTGTCTTCCTTGTTATTCTGAGCCATATCTCTCCATATCTCTCCATATCTCTCCATATCTCTCTCTCTCTCTCTCTCTCTCTTCTCCCCTTTCTCTCTTAATTTTCCTACAAACGTAATTGTATTATATTGTATTTCCTGTGTAGTTATCTGGTTAGTTAGTCTATGTTATATTGTAGTGTGTGACTTGTATTGTATTATTCTTTTTGCAAGTAATAACATTCATATAAGGCGTTAGACCCTAAGCACGGTATCGGTGTATTTCTTATAGTGTTAAGTATTTTCAGAGCGTCGGTGACGCTCGATCAGCTTTTAAGATAATCAGGCTACACAAGGTTGCATCTACACTCTATCATTACACTAAGGTTTTGCTGCATAATACATTGTTTATGGTTTAGATATAAAGGTTTAACATTGTGAGCGTCAGCGCCGCTGGTGATCTCCTCGTGGTCCCGAGCGTCCGCTACGCTATAGCGAATCATTACGTTAGTCGGCAGCCAATAGCGTGCCTGCCTGTGGTCTTTTGGCCGTGAGCGAACGTGACGCTTGAGCGTCTCGACTACGGCTAAGCGATTGTTACGCAACGTGCGTACCCTTACGGTACTCCATACGTGAATAGCGTACAGTGTTCTTAGACCTCATAAAGGGTGTTATATAAGATAAATATTTAGCTTTATCAATTGGCGGCTCGTCCTGTCCTTCACATATCTCTGCTAGGTAATTTCAGCAGACATTATCCATCAGCAAAGGGCGGGAGATCATATTCTTCGCAGTGCTGACGGGATAAGCGTCTGCTTCGCTTAGTAAAGGGTGCTGAGGGAATCCGGAACCGGAGGTAAGAACAACACGCTAGTGTCTTTTAAAACTGTTTATTTCTATCTTGCGTACGCACACACGCATATCTGCATTTCTTTTTCGTGTATTTTCATATATCACTCTCCTGTTTGCCATTTTAAATTGATAAAACGTGCTAAGAGAGATTTGTCGCTATTTTATAGTTAAAGTGTAAAAGTAATATTAAGGGATAAAGTGTAAAGCACACACGCAGCTCTACCTAGAGGTACAAGGAGAGATTGGTGTGGGGTTCAGTAGATGATCGAGGATCATCTACATTGATAAACGGGTACATTGTGTTACGGTGGCTATTGGTTTTGTGTACACGTGTCTCTAACAAAGGGCTGAGACTCGCGTACGCAAAGGCCGACGCACGCAGCGTAAATTACGCAACGGAGCGTCTGGGTACGCCCACGTAACTCAAGTCACACGATAGTGTTGAAAAAGCGAAAAGGTGGCAAGGCGATAAATAGCGCAAGGCGATAAATAGCGCAACAGGCGATAAATAGCGCAACAGGCGATAAGTAGCGCAACAGGCGATAAATAGCGCAAGTTTATTTTAGTATTCGAAATTTAAATTAACAGATCCTTCTCCAAATTTACAACACATCTGGTCTAAAGAAAATTTCTGCGCAGAAATAGAAATAGAAACAAAAGTGTATATGTGGTGAGTGAGTGTTTGTTTTTTACAATTTTGGGGATTGAACCACAGAAATCATCGAGTTCTCGTGAAGGTACATACGTGTAAGTGACATGCACGGTGGCTAGGGAGGCATCCCTGGTTAAACATAAAATTTGAGCATTAGAGTGTAGCGGACCAGGAGGTATAGCAGACCAGGCGGTCGTATAACAGACCAGGAGGTCTAGGTACAAAGAAGTCCGCTATAGAGACAAGGCACAACACCAAGAAGGGTTGGTGCAACACCCATATAGGACAATAAAGCTCAGGCTGAAGGAATTCGCAGCTGCCGAATGTCGATTCCACTGGTCGCTCCGTACATAAGATTAGTTGCTTATGTGCTGAACGACTGTACCGCACGTAATTGTGTGCATTAGTTAGTAACCTGACCAGTACCATTTGTGTACAAACCCGGTCACAAACGCTATTTGTACATTCTGACGTGATTTGTGTAATTTTTTATTTTTTCAAAAAGGGAAGTTCGCTGGTCACTCTAGAACTATCCGACAACCCCACCTTTACTGGAAAGGGTTAATGCTCTTCGGATCATACCTACATGTTCCAGTAAACTAAGGTTAATAGGGGCCCTGGGTCGAGTACGCCAGCACTATATCAGTGTGTGGGCATATTGGTCGGCGTGGGCGAGTGAGTGAGGTGCTCGGTAAACTTCACCGTCAACCTATCTTTGAATACTTTGGTTTTTTGTAAGGGTTCGCTGAAGACCCTGACATAAAGGTCAGAGGTAGAGCAAGCAACACCTGCAAATTATGGGGGCCAGTTGTTCAGGAAGGGGGCGATCAACCTCGGTTCGGGTTGCTTCTGTAAACCGACCAGTCGGGTCGGCAAGGTACGTAATGTGTGAAAAATACGGAAACACACAGAAATTTTATGTGATGAATGGGAGAAAATGACTGTACATGACGGGGAGAAATTTCCAAGAGTAGGCAGCTTCAGCCCAGAAGTGTTGCAAAATTTAAGGAGAAGGATATGTCTCATTAAATCAGCAAAGAGACGAATCAAACATTATGATTATTTGCAGCTATGGCAACAGGAGGGTGAAATACAGAGAGGATTGGCTCAGGCGGCGGGATCTGGCCCTATCAGGAAACTGATAGCCACGGCCCCACCGCCACCATACATATCAGGAGAGAAATTGGTTGCGGAGAATGACGCACCAGGGGGTAACAAACAGGCACTTAGCAACTGTATAAATGTTAAGGATAATGTTAATAAGTTAACCCATGCAAGTATTAACCCATGCAAGTTGTACCCTGTTTTGAACTTTCCCCAGGAGTGTGATCAAGAGGACGAATCGGCAACAATATCGGCGCTCTCTCTAGCAGCCACTATATCAGAAACGACAGTAGGCACGGCCCAACCCATAAGATTAGTAACAAAGCCCCCTAGCGGAGGGACAGGTGAGGTCGTATCAACGGGTAAGTACGGCACCATACACTATGCTGAAACCATTTCACCACAGACTGTAGAATCTACACAGAATGATGTTGTTAGAATTAATCCTGTTAAGGTAATAGTAGTGCCAAATGGGAAAACGGACACTTCAGGAGTCACTCCTGTTAGGAACATTGCCATGTACAGCCCGTTTTCCCGAATGGAATTAAGGACCATAGTGTCTGAATTCCCTGACCCCAGGAAAGACTTAGTTGCTAGCCAAAAATACATCAGAGACCTAGGAAACACTTTAGAGCCCAATAACAAAGATTGGCAGATATTGCTGAGGGCTTGTTTACCCTCCAATGTCGACGCAGCTCAATTTTTAGCTGACTGTGGACTGGATCAGGATGTACCTCTTACATATGTGTACAACAAAGACAATGTAAAAAGAATACATTTACAGTTAAAGGAGTATTTCCCAGCTGTAGCCAAATGGAATAGAATTTTTTCCATTAAACAAAAAGAGACAGAAACAGCTGCTGATTATTTTCACCGGGCACTATTAGAAATGGCAAAGTACACTGGCATAGAGGACATTAGGACCAATGCAAATCATCAAGAAGTAGCAGTATCTGTGCTAATGGATGGTTTAAAAGAGGCATTAAAGACCAGGGTACAGACCACACAACCATGTTGGCGAGGTCTGTCGGTGGCTACTTTGAGAGAGGCTGCTATTGATCACGACCGGAATATCACCAGACACAGGGAGTCACAAGGTGATAAGTTAATGTCAGTAAGTATACAGGCCCTGACCACAAAACAGCCTGTGTTTATGTCACCAAACCCTGTGGGTAAGTCAAATGTGGTAACATGTTATTTTTGTCATAAACAGGGACACATAGCACGAGATTGTAGAGCGAAAAATTCGCAAAGATCATACCAACCCCCTAGACAACGACACGACACACGACATTGGGAGCAAGGTCCGCAGAGATGGAGTTATGAGCCACATACAGGGGAAACAAAAAGATACCCCCCGAACAGAGACTGGCACGCCTCTGGTAGTTCCCAGCTAACTCCCTCACAAGTAGTTGCTGCCAGCGGGATTCAGGGAGGTCACCATACCCAATAGGGGTGTGGCCATACCTGTAATCTCCAGCCAGTAAAACTGATTGCAAATCTTGGAAGTGAACCCGAGATTGCAATGAATGTAGCTGGTAAAACATTAAACTTTCTTGTAGATACAGGGGCGGCCAAATCAGTGATAAATTCGACAGTGGGCATGAGAACCACTGGTAAGACAATTCCAGCCATAGGAGTAACGGGAGTAGTCCAGCACTACCCTGTTAGCAAACCAGCCGAGATTACAATAGGGCCTTTACATACCAAGCATTCCTTTTTGCTGGCTGCATCGGCACCGACTAATCTCCTGGGAAGAGACTTATTGTGTAAAATGGGGTGCGTCATTTATTGTACTCCTGAAGGTGTATTCTTGGACATACCTGAGAATCACGCTCAGGAAGTGCGAGACATGTTAGACTCCCCATCAAAATTAATGTCACATACCATTATGACAAATAGGACTCCATCCCAAGTAGAAGAAATGACATCCCAGATACCAGAGTCACTTTGGACTAAAGATGGACAGGACACTGGATTAATGGCAAACGTAGCTCCGGTAGTTGTACAAGTAAAAGATGGTAGGATAGCTCCAAAAATCCCACAGTACCCTCTGAAGCCAGAGGTGGAGTTAGGAGTGTATCCCGTAATAGAGCGCTTGCTACAACAGGGCATTCTGGTAAGAACGTCCAGCACTGCCAATAGTCCCATCTTCCCTGTTAAAAAGAGTGGGGGGAGGGGTTACCGGCTAGTGCAGGATCTAAGAGGGATTAACAAAATAGTTGAGAGTCAGTTCCCCGTAGTGCCAAATCCAGCTGTCATCCTTATGCAAATCCCTCCCACTGCGAAATTTTTCACTGTTATTGACCTCTGCTCCGCTTTCTTTTCGGTACCTCTGCACCCTGACAGCCAATACTTGTTTGCATTCACATACAGAGGAGTCCAATACACATGGACTCGATTACCACAAGGTTTCATAGACAGTCCAAGTATATTTTCCCAGGCTTTGCATGATTGTTTACAGTCTTTCCAACCAGAGAGTGGATCAGTATTAATACAGTACGTGGATGATCTACTACTGTGTTCCGATTTATTGGAAGCATCCCTGAAGGATACGAAACAGCTCCTGTTTCATCTTTCAGACACAGGACACAAGGTTTCCAAAGACAAGTTGCAATTATGCCAAACTAAAGTAAAATATTTGGGACACTGTCTAACACAAGGACTGAGACACCTGACCGCTGATAGAATTCAAGCAATTAGAGACATGACTCTGCCACAAACCCAGCAACAGATCAGAACATTTTTAGGAATGTGTGGGTATTGCCGTAACTGGATCCCAGGATTTTCCATTCTGGCGTTACCTTTGCAGGAGATGGTCTCCTCAAACAAACCTGATCGGATTTCGCATACAGACGAGTCCGAGATGGCATTTGAGAGACTTAAACAGTGCCTAACGCAGGCACCAGCATTAGGTATGCCAGACTATGGGAAACCCTTTGAGCTGTACGGAACAGAAAGTGCTGGTTGCGCGGCAGGCGTCTTAACCCAAAAACACGGTGATGCCAGCAGGCCAGTAGCATACTATAGCGCTCAGCTAGATACGGTAGCGCGATCCCTCCCCACATGCTTGTGAAGCGTTGCTGCGATAGCATTGCTAGTGACAAAAAGCGAAGATGTAGTGCTAGGTCACAACCTCACAATTCATACACCGCATGCAGTGTCAGCCTTGCTAAATTCTGCCCAAACCAGGCACGTCTCATCAGCGCGGTTTACAAGATGGGAATTGGCACTAATGGCCCCCGTAAACATCACCATAAGGAGATGCAGTGCATTAAATCCTGCAACATATCTCCCAGGTGTGCCTGGACAGGCACAAAGGGTGGAGGATGAGAGTGGTGGGGAAAGAGAATTTAACACAAAGGAGGACACACATGATTGTATGGAATATTTGACCCAAAATTTTACCGCAAGGCCTGACATCAGTGACAACCCACTGGAAGATGTAGATCTAACTTTCTACACGGACGGTAGTTGTCACAGACAGTCAGACTCGGGAGACTTGTGTACTGGATACGCAGTCGTAGATGACCAAGGCACCATAGAAGCAGAACCGCTAGGCCCACCTCACTCAGCCCAGGTTGCTGAACTGGTCGCCCTAACCAGAGCATGTGAATTGGCTAAGGGCAAATCAGCCAATATCTACACCGACTCTAGATACGCATTCGGGGTAGTCCATGATTTCGGAGCCCTATGGCGCCTCAGAAATTTCATGACGGCAGCTGGTACACCGGTAGCGCATGCAGCTCACATCAAAAGGCTTCTAACAGCGATACAGGAACCCGACAGAGTGGCTGTTATCAAGTGTAAAGCACACACATATAGTCAAGATCCAGTATCACTTGGTAACAGCCGAGCAGACGAAGCTGCTAAGTTAGCAGCTGGTACCCCCAGACAGACAGACACCACACAACTGATGGTATTTAATACCATCAACACACAGAAGTTGTGTGAAATGCAAAATTTGTGTTCCACACAGGAAAAGGCAGTCTGGAAGGCAAAGGGATATGGCCAGGAGTCCTCAGGACTCTGGACGGATGGACATGGTAAACCGGTGGCCCCCAGAGCATATCTTCCATGTTTAGCTGAGGCAGCTCACGGGCTGACTCATCTGGGCAAGGAAGGAATGTGCAAGTTGGTAAGAGCATATTGGTGCGCCCCAGGATTTTCATCTCATGCGAGTAAGAGAGCAATGTCATGCCTTACCTGTTTGAGAAAGAATATCGGAAAGGCAATACCAACAGAACCATCTCATATCCCACCTACAGGCGGCCCTTTTCAGGTAATACAGATTGACTTTATTCAATTACCCCCTTGTCGAAATTTGAAATATGTACTTGTTTGTATAGATGTATTCTCAAATTGGGTCGAAGCATTTCCTGCGGCCACAAACACCGCTATGTTTACTGCTAAGAAAATTGTGCAGGAATTTGTATGTAGATATGGTATCCCTAGAATTATCGAAAGTGATAGGGGTACCCATTTTACAGGTGATGTCTTTCAAGGAATGTGTAAGTTGATGGGAATTGATAGCAAGCTGCACACTCCATACCGTCCACAGGCGAGTGCGAAGGTGGAAAGAGTGAACAGCACTATTAAAAATAAACTGAGCAAAGTTATGGCAGAGACAGGATTGACATGGCCAGAAGCTTTACCCATTGTACTGTACAGCATCAGAACCACTCCCAGGTCCCCTCTTAATCTGTCTCCCTTTGAAATCTTGTTTGGTCGACAACCGCATGTTATGATTAACCCTCAGGATGATTTGAAGTGTAACAATGAAGTGACTGTAAAATACTTGATTAACATGAGTAAACAGCTAAGGAATCAAAATGATAATTTGAAGTTGGTGATTCCTGATTTACCGGATAGTAATTGTCATGACATTGAACCTGGGGATTATGTAATGATACGGAATTTTCTACGCTCAGGTTGCCTTATTGACAGATGGGAAGGACCATACCAAGTCTTATTGACTAGCACTACAGCATTGAAAGTTGCCGAGAGAGAGACTTGGGTTCATTCGTCCCATTGTAAGAAGGTTGCTGATCCAGAGAGGTCCCGTGATAAGGAACAGACGGTAGAGGAAGTTGTATCACTGGAGTTTCTGTTCCAGGAGGACTGAGGCGGCACCTGAGCATTGAAAATCACAAGATCAAAAGCAGTTGTCGATTCCCTGTTCCCTTTTATTGTTTTTATCCACTTCCCATCCCCTCTCCCTCAAATTATTTTTTCCCCTTCTCATTCTTCTTCGTTTCCTCCTATAAGATGGACTTGCCTCAAGAGACTGTGATCCGGATTTTCCTGTTGACCATGATGTTGACCAGAGCAGTCTGTTCCGGCGAGAGTACCATGGAGGTCGAGAAAGGTTCTGGAATGGGTTCTGATGACAGAGATGGAGGCGTAGTTTTCCAAGAGCAACCTAATCAACAAGTAAAGGCGTGTATCAGAAAACGATCCGATAACATTGACAATAGAAGGAATTGTGAAGGATTGTTAGCTGAAGAAAACTGTATCTGTAGGCTCTGTTACAATGTGGTTGAGGATGGGTGCATTAAGAAATGCCAATCCAGTTTTAATATCCACATGGACCGGCATCCATTGAGTGACTATCACTCCTTAGTGGGTAGTGTGTTAAATCAGACAGATTGTTGGGTATGCTCTCAAGTACCTCAAGGTCATAGCAAATCAGGACTAGTACCATTTCCTTTAACGATAGGGGAGGTACTTGAGCTAAAGGGTGGGAGACCGGTGGACAGGAGGTTTAATATCTCCAGTCCTCCTAGTTTGAAGCTCCACCAATATCATGTGGATAGGTCCCTAATATGTTTTAACATTACCAATCCCCGAAAGCCGGGAAATTGGGAAGTGTCATGGAGTAACCAAACCATGACCTTTTCATATAGAGCAGATAGAATGCCTACAGATACAGAGCTTATACGCCACATAGCCAGTAGAGAAAAATCTTTCCGATATAGGTATACCCTAGGAAGTAGGATTACGAGAGTTGGAGAGGTATCACCAGGATACTGCGCACATATCGTACAAACTGATACGTGTACTAAACAGATGGGAGCATTAGGGTTAGGAGATTTCACATGGAAGATGTGTAATATGGTTATGTCCTACTCCGTCCCATATGTTCTCCCCGATGATGCATATTTCATATGCGGGAGGAAGGCGTATAAGTGGCTTGCCCCAAACTCTGAAGGATTGTGTTATATTGGAAAAGTACTGCCTGAGGTAATGACTGTATCACATGCCAAAATGAAAGATATTCACCGTGTTGCCCAAGCTCCTTATACTCACACCCACTATGAGCACGTAGTTAAACGGCACCTGATAGAAAGAACAGAGCATCCGGCCTCTGACATGATCCATGAATCCACCGGGATTCAGTTTCTAACCGCGTTAGACATCACTCGCACCGCCAGAGGAGTGTTGAATTATAAATACATATCTGCGCTTGCAAATTTGTTAGACAATATCACAGAAATGTATGATGACACGTTTAGGTATACTGGAAGAGAACTTCAAGCTTATAAAACAGAACTGGTCCAGCATAGAATGGTTCTTAATTATCTCACAGCAGTGACAGGCGGATATTGTGTCACACTGGCAACGCAGTATGGCGTGAAATGCTGCACATATATTACGAATAGCACCGAGGACCCGGTCGAGGTCATAGACCAAAAGATGGACGATATTCTCCAACTGAAGTGGGAATTTCGCAGGAGACACAATCTCACTCTTGCTGCTGTAGGTAATGAGCTGACTGGTTGGGTGTCATGGTTGAACCCGCGAAATTGGTTCTCTGGTTTAGGAGAATGGGCTCAAGGAGTCATAATGGATGTAGGGAAGTTTCTCCTATGTATCTTAGGTGTTATCATAACGATTGGCTTGATATTTAGATGCGGTCAGGCTTTAATGAAGTGCAAACGTCGTACCAGGGTAATGAGTTTAAGGAGTGAGGAAACTGTAATTCCAATGGATTTGATTTATGACCCAAATGTAGAAACAATGATGTGATGAAAATGCGATTTCTACGGTCCGTTTCTTTCACCTGTTTTTCTGGTTTTTCCAAGGTAAAAAGACCCACTTTTGACGAGGAATTTGATGATCCGGTATACAGACAACAGATGGATTAAAGAAGAAGTTTTGACAACCTTATACACAGATTTTGATGAACAATGCCATAGACCCCCAGTTTCCCTAGAAATTTTAAAATTACGCTAGCCCAACACTTTTGTAAGCCTATGGACATTGACAAAGCTTTTTGCCCACACGCCTTTTGGCAAAAGCACAAAGAAGACTGCATTCAACAGACACCGAACAAGACTTCAACCGACAAATGTTCATTAACCTGACATAGAATACCACTGCATTTACCGTAATTATGTCTTTTCTTCATCTCTACAACCTTCAGGTAATTACACACATAGTCGATAGGGAATACAGGCACAGATATCAGCAATCACATATTCCCCCATTCATGTATCATCAACTAAAATGTGCTCCCCATTTTTGTTGCAACTAAAATCCGAAAAGAGCTCGGTAAAGTTTGACAGCCCATCCACAGACCCGTACCACGGGATAAGAAGGAATTCAAATGTATACTTCGCAATACCTCGAAGCTTGATTTAAAACACATACGGCACGATGATACATGACCCCCAAACACGGATTCATACACACATGCTTCTGCTATCTCACTAGGACATACCCTTTTCCTACCTTCTCCTCTCCTCCCTTACCCAACCATGGAAATGTATTAACCCCTGACATATATTTTTCTCGTTTTGAAATGTTTTAGGAAGTGGCAGTTATTGTTGACTGCCAAAGGGTGGACTGTCAAAGTCAGAAAAATATCACGATGCACACTGCCATATTTGCACCTCATATGTGTCCCTGCTGCGCATGCGTGCGCTCTCCCGTGCGTGCGCATACTCGCTGTTGCGGGCACCCGCAGGCGCACGGTATGCGCATTTACGGTAGAGATTGTATGCGTCTAGCGGGCGACTCTTTTGTTACATATTTTCACCATATAATGTATTTTGTAGATTATGGTCACTTTGATAGAATCTGAAAGTATGGTTAATGTAGAATGTTCATGTACAGAGAAATCCCTCTTTGTTTGATACGAAGGGTCAGACAGGAGTAATACAGTGGTGTTTAGTATCCATCGGAAGAGTATTTAATTAGCAATATTCCGGTGTTGGTTTGAAGCGTATAAATCGCTCGTGCGAATAGTTATGGACATAAGAAGTTTATGTCCATTTACTATTATTTGCACTTACTTATCCATGCGGCGGGAAACCTAGTTTCCCACCCACCTGAGCAGTTGGAAATCGTCACAGCCCACCTGTATGAATCAACCTATGACCTTTTGTTATAATGCGAGGAGGAATTCCTGTGTCCAATGAACTATGAGATTGTAGGGACCATTGAATTGTATTGTGTGTGGGGCATAAATAGACAAGCCGATCACATCCAGCTCTCACTCTTCAACGGTTCTCATTGCTGATAATCGGGAGCTGGATGTCCAGAGGCGCATGCGATCGTTCCCCTTTGTGCGTAAGTTTTTCTCCGCAATCATATTGTCTTCCTTGTTATTCTGAGCCATAATCTCTCCATATCTCTCCATATCTCTCCATATCTCTCTCTCTCTCTCTTCTCCCCTTTCTCTCTTAATTTTCCTACAAACGTAATTGTATTATATTGTATTTCCTGTGTAGTTATCTGGTTAGTTAGTCTATGTTATATTGTAGTGTGTGACTTGTATTGTATTATTCTTTTTGCAAGTAATAACATTCATATAAGGCGTTAGACCATAAGCACGGTATCGGTGTATTTCTTATAGTGTTAAGTATTTTCAGAGCGTCGGTGACGCTCGATCAGCTTTTAAGATAATCAGGCTACACAAGGTTGCATCTACACTCTATCATTACACTAAGGTTTTGCTGCATAATACATTGTTTATGGTTTAGATATAAAGGTTTAACATTGTGAGCGTCAGCGCCGCTGGTGATCTCCTCGTGGTCCCGAGCGTCCGCTACGCTATAGCGAATCATTACGTTAGTCGGCAGCCAATAGCGTGCCTGCCTGTGGTCTCTTGGCCGTGAGCGAACGTGACGCTTGAGCGTCTCGACTACGGCTAAGCGATTGTTACGCAACGTGCGTACCCTTACGCTACTCCATACGTGAATAGCGTACAGTGTTCTTAGACCTCATAAAGGGTGTTATATAAGATAAATATTTAGCTTTATCACAGGGATAGGGCAACTGTCTACAGCTTGTAGAAGCAGGCAGTGGTGGGTTGTAGGGAGTGTTGAGGCAAAACAGTACTCAGTGATTCTGTATCCATCATACAGTATGGGCAAACTGACAGTATAAGAGTTGCTGATGGTGACAAGGAGAAAAATACAAGGAGAACTGGTGATTTGGACAGTGTTAGTGGGTGAATAGAAGTTAAGTGAGTCCTGCCTCAGAGTTTGCATAATAAAGGGATGGGGTGAACAGTTAATTGGTGAAATGTGAAGGATACAAGATGGCGGGGTAGAGGGAGTAAGCTGGCAATTAAGTGGTGGGAAGGGAGGAACTAGCAAAACAGTGTGCTTTTAGGTGGCATTTAAGGCAGTGAAGTTTGTCAGAAAATATGAATAGGCAAGGGTGGCCTTGAGAGGAAGTGACCAAACTAGAGGAAAGTCATGGTTGGAGCTGATTAGGAGTGAGAGAGTATGTTGGACAGAGCCCATGCATGGATGCCTCTCAGCATTGGGAGTTAGTGACAGCAAAGTCTGAAATTTATTCACGCCTCATTAGCGAAAAACACCTACTGCTAACAATACAATGCCACTGTGGCTTTCGCAAAGGCTACTAGATTACGATCCCATGACTACCACACTTAAGAGCAATTAGAGATCCTTGTTCGATATGAAAGAGCAAGGCCGTGCATGTAAAGTGAGAGGAGAGCATAGCTGGATTCTGCAGAGGCTGAAGAGTAAAGAAGAATACCTTTGGTAGATGAGTTTTGAAGGTGTGATTGAAGGCTGTTACTAGGACTCAAGATCAGGGACCAGTTTGAATGGACATGGCTGATGTGATGGTGTGACTGTTAGTTTTATTAAGGGCACTGTTTACCAATGCTCTTTAATGGTATATGTTGCCTGGTAGGCTACTCATATTAAAGTGTTGATGGTAATAAATAGAAGGTTATGACCATATCTCTGCACTGCTTGATGTGGTGTCAATTACCGTGTGCATTATTTAATGTATATGGGGACATAGGTACAGTAAGCTTCTGTATTTAATGTCATGGTTCCTGCTTTTCAAGATGGACAATGTCATATCAGGGGGTTTTGAAGCCTTTCTAATTGTGCAAATGTATGCACTGGAAAACAAGACTAACGATGGACCTGTCACTGTGACATAACACTTTTTTATGATGGTATGCAATCCAGTTGCTGTATTTTGATCTGTCTTAGATATGGAACCTACTGTTTGATAGATAAGTGTCATGTGTCAAACATAGATCCTTCCTTCTTCCGGGGGTTTAAATGAACCAGTTTTCTTTGGTAAAAGGAAAAACGGTAAAATACAAATTAAAAAACTCCAGCAATGATGTTAGGAAACATGGTGGTACTTACCAAGAGGAGAACTCAAAAACTTAAAGGTAAGTACTAGTATAAGGATGAGGTGTTGTATTTAAATATGTTATTTACAGAGATCTCATATTAGATTGCCCAAGGAGGAAATGCAGGGTGAAAGCTCCATGCCTGAAGTCCAGGAAGCAGTTCCACATAAGTATCACAGATTTGGCAGAAAGCCAGGACTGTGGGATGTTCTTTGGCTACAATCACATTGTAGCTTCTCTGTCCACATTTCACTCACATGGCTTCCATTTTATGTGGTAACAGGACTTTAATGAGATCAACTATATTTGTCCCTAAACTTCTGTCATTTTGTATCACAATATGAAGGTGAAACGAACAATCATTATTTGGCATACACAAACTATATAAATGCAGAATTTGCACAAGCATGAATATAAATGTAATATATGCTCCCTCCCATTATAACAAAACACAAATATTGCACTTGCCTCTTGTTAATCACCACTACTAGTTTTTTATGACAATCTAGCAACATACTAAGTAAATAGCACTTAGGGCCTAATTCACTATGGATCGCTATTGAGGAAAAATAGCAATGTTCACAAATCCGCTATTGCAAAAAATTGCATATGAAGAGCCGCCCAAAAAGTATAAAAGATGGCCACCGATTTATTAGCAAATCTGCATATGCATTAGCAGACTCAGGGCGGGATGTATTAAGATACATCACCGCCCCTCGCCACCTATCTCAGCGATGTCGATTGCATATGCGTTCAATATCGAAATGCGGTGATGGAGGCCCCCCGCGATACCTGTGAGGTGGTATGCGGGGGGTCTCCGTCACCTCCCAGGGGTCTCCACACTTCTCCCATGGCGGGAAGCAGCATCAGGCTGCCCCCTGTGCCTCCTCTTCCCCCCTGCAGCCAGAAGGACCTCCGGCAGCGTTGCTAGGGGGAGGAGGAGATTACCTTCCGGTACCAGGGCAGCCTGGAGGAAGGTATGCTGGGGTGGAGGAAGGGGGTTGGCGTCTGCAGCGGGGGCAGCGGGTTGTGGCGGTCGGTGATAAGAAGCCCATAGGCTTCTATAGGGTATCGCCATCCAGAGATGGCGATACCTTGGATGGCAAAATACCGGCGGTAGGGTCTTAGTACATTTGAAAATGCAGTAAAACCCCCGTTTTAAGGGGTTTTACCGCATTTTTAGTTTAGTACATCACGCCCTCGCAATGCAAAAAAGGACACCATCGACAGCTGCGGCTGGTCCCAGCATACTGAAATCAATGAGAATGCAGTCGCACCGGGCACCAATTTTTTTAACACAGCGTTTGCAGATTACGTCAGATACATTCACTGAAAATGGCCATGACATGCCTACTTTTGCCAACCACTCTCCACAAACGCCATGTTACCACCCACGAATGGTCACTTCTTGTCAATCAAAACGCGTACTCTTCTCGATTAGGCTGTATACACAAGGCGATCGTATTTTGGACTTCACGCATGCGCAATGCATTCATAGTACATGCGCAGACTACCAATAATCACTCACTGCGTGCAAACTCACATTTGCAAACAGTAGTGAATCAGCCCCTTAGCCACATGTTCCTGTTATACAATAAATTACATTGAAACTGACTTTTTTTTTAAGAGACTGACAGCTTGCAATCAGTTTTAAATAACTGGTATCTAGTGTTACAGAGCTATTCCTAAAGGAAGAAAAAGTTTTATCCTGTGATTAGATGATTGTCTGCTGACGTAAAATACATTCATTTTTTGTAAATGTAATGATTAGAAAACATATCATGCCATAAATGTGTATCAAAAATAGCATTAACATCTTCAGTGTTTTATGCTCATGGAAATTCTGCTAATAAATAATGCAAAAGTCAAGCACTGACAAAGTAACAAATGTTATCAATTAAAGATAATGTATTTGCATATATCACATATTTTATTTTGTATTTTTATATCAGGTATCAGTGTTCCTGAGAAGCCACTTGCTCTGTAAATTTATATTAAAATCGAACAGGAGTAGAACATACTCACTAAGCAGCCATAAAATATAGAACATTATGTTCTCAAAGAGGAGCTCTTATGTCACTTATTTCTTAGTTCTTTGAGCACCGTAAACAGCATGAGGCATATTGCCATACAACATTACAGCTGGGCAGTTCTCCCTCTGTTATCATCAAACGCTGTCTCATCAACATGTTCATGTCAATATACTTATTAGACAACTGTCTGATATTTCAGCTATTTTAAAATTCATAACATGTCTTTTCTTATTAACGTGTTCCAAAATTACAACTTCAAAGGTAAAATGTACCATATAAATCAGAATGGTTATTTTCATTGTAGGCGGACAAAATTACAGATTACTGGTTAACAGAATGATAAAATCCAATTTACTATAACATTAAAAGACAATTAACTACTTAACACAAGTATATTTTTGCAGAAACTGCTCTTTAGGGGTCTATTCATTATCCCTTAATTATTACAAATTTGTAGAAATTGGCATTTATTATAAAGGTAATGCAGGAAATATCATGGATTTCTCCTGCTCACAGTACCTTTCACTCCTGATCTGGCCTGCTGTTCCCATACTATTGTGTGGGGACAAAATTAATCCAGCTCCAAAAATACAACATTTTCAGAGCTTGACAGTGGGACTCTTTCCTATATACACATGACGCTGACTCCCAGTACCCGTTCCTTCCCTATGGGAAGGAGTCCTGGGTTGTGAAGAGATATCCTTTTGACTCCTTCCGCAATTGTATTGCTCTTTTGCCGGATGAAAGAATCTTTGTGCACCTGCGTGAACCCAAGCAAATGCATGAATACTTACACTGTCAAACCAGACTCAACAGTGCTAAGTTTCACTACTTTGGGAAGTAGCAATGATATGGAGCATGGGGACATCATGTAGTTATGTGACCGGTGGTCAGGAGACCGCCGGTCACAATACCATCCCCTACATCGCGCCCCCTCAAAATCCCAACGGTCGGCATACTGACCAACAGGGACTATTCCCACTCGTGGGTGTCCACGACAATAGAACCTGTGGCGACCGCACCGATCCCAGAGCCCACAATGGGCTTGTTATGCTAGCCCCCCTCCCCCTCCCCACCGGCATTCCGCTACCGGGATACCAGTGGATGTATGACCGGCGGTCTACTGACCACCGGTCATGTATACTACACCCTTGGGGACAGCTGATCTGCATGATATCTGTCTCAGCACCGAAGCAATATTGATTTGCTCTTGTGATTTTGTATCCATTGCTGCTTCTCGCAGCCAGTTGGATACTAATGTATCACTGATGTAATTTTTACATCATTAATAGACCCCTTGTCCATAACAGAATCTGTCCCAAACTGTTCCTGCTGAATTCTTTCTGCTTGCTGTCCGTGATTACATGAGACAATTGTAGGCCATCTCCCAATCTTATTAGGGTGCGTCCTTACTTATTGATTGGCTGACTGACTGTCCCATCTTAATTTCCAGTGGGGCTGGGTCTGTCACTCAGCATGTGGTTTAGCTAAACCGAATTAAAACAGATTTTGGCAGTAAAGTAAATATTTTCGGAACTGCTAAAGAATACCTAATGTTTTATACTGTACTGTAGGTACCTACTATGTATTATTCAATTAATCCGCCCATAAACTAGTTGCTCTCGGGACAATTCTATAAATGGCATATGATTTCTATAAATGTTATAGCCTCAAAACTAATTTATAATGATTTTTATGGTTTGTAATTTAACTTTCCTGCATTAATCAGCAAATATACTGTATGAAGACAGTGTAGGTACTATGTGGAGAATGATGTCTGTCTTTCTAGTGGTTTGATAAAAACATTAATTGAGAACATGATAGTTTCCCTCTAATATACTGATTTATGAATCGTACAGCCAGGGCTCAGTGCAAGACTGCCTTTGGTCCTAATTTGTGAATTGATTCATGCAAATATGCCTGTCAAAGGGGCAGACTGAGGAAGCATTTACATCAGTGCCATGAACAGTTTTTGTTATGCAGTATGGCAGAAGAGCACACATGGGTTACAAGAATGCGAGATCTCCCTTTGGATTATAAACCTTCAAGATACCCCTTTCAATTACAAAACTATATCATTTTCCTTTAGGTAGGAAAACTGTAAAAATAACTAAAATTACAAAATGCAAAAGTAAATAATATTTTACAATGAATTTAGGATGTATTATGCTCCCCATAGCATTATACTGTACCATAACTACCGAGGCAGTAATGTCACTCCATTTGTTTTTATATATTTTTTTAAATGACCTCAGCACCCACAGCTGAGGAGGGACAGTGCTTTTCAGGATAGTGTTGCTAGCATTTGAGAATGTACAGTAAGGCATGTTTACTTTGTGCCCTCCCATAGAGGCTCCAGTCTGGGGCTGACCTGGCTGAGGTTAGTTACAGCTATAACGTGGGAAGCTCCAATCTGTGCTCATTGTGCAATCTTGCCTGGCCTGTCTAGCCTGACACTGCTTTCCACTCTCACAGGAAGAACCCAAACTCAATGGTTTGCAGTTCAAACGGGACAGACATTGGATGCAGATTTAAGCAAACCTTAATATTATTAATACATTTGTAATTATTTATTTTTTAAACTACATCCTATAGCATGTCTGCAGCATTTAAAAGGGGATTCAGTTAAAATGCCGGCTGTCGGGATCCCGGCGTTCAGGATACCGAAGTCAATATCCTGACAGCCAACAAAGCCAGCAGCAGGAATCCTAGCACACCAGGGCTATTCACAGTCATGAGTGTCCACAACACCCACAAAGTGGGAATAGATCCTGTGGAAAGCGCAGTGAGCCACCAACCCTCAGCGTGGCATGAGCAACGAGCCCAAAAGTGGATACTTAGTGCTCACCCCGCTGCTGGCATTCTGGTGGGCGGGATACCGATGTCGGGATATCAACAGAGAGGAGAGGAGATTCCGCACAATACGGCGTAAAGGCTTTTTCACGGTAAGGACAATACGTGTTTGGAATTCCCTGCCCGAGGGAGTTGTAATGGCGGAATCTGTCAACACCTTTAAGAATGGGTTAGATAAATTCCTATTGGATAAGGATATCCAGGGGTATGGTGCATAGTCATGCATTATATTACTATTTAGTCAAATCATCATGCAGAGGACACCACAAATAGGTTGAACTCGATGGACAATTGTCTTTTTTCAACCTCAGATACTATGTTATGTAACATCCGGCATTCCGCCCGCCGGGATAATGTATGTAACCCTTTAAAAGTGTATCATGAAACAAAGTTTACTGCATACTGCCCTATAACAGTACACCTAAAAGCCTGTTATTCCAAGTGGGACAAAAGGGGTCATTCCGACCTGATCGCTCGCTGCAGTTTGTCGCAGCGCAGCGATGAGGTCAGAACTGCGCATCCGTCAGCACCACAGTGCGCCGGCGCATGGCAGCCGTTGTTGGCGAGCGATCGCCTCTGAGGTAGAGACGGTCACTGGGCGGGAGGGGGCTGGACGGCGGCGTTAAGCTGCCATTTAGGGGGAGCGGTCCAGCCAACGCAGGCGTGGCCGGACCATTGGGGGGGTGGGCCGCGGTGGCTGCGTGACATCACACGTAGCCGCTGTGGGCCGGGGAGCGACGAGTAGCTCCCGGCCAGCACGCTAAAGCTGAGCTGGTCGGGAGCTACTCTTGAACTGCAAAGGCATCGCCATTGTGCGATGCCTTTGCACTTCTGCGAGGGGAGGGAGCAGGCACTGGCATGCGGGGCAGACTAGCCCTGTTCTGGGCGTCCCCCCCGCATGTCAGTATGAATGATCGTAGCTGTGCTAAATTTAGCACAGCTACGATCAACTCGGAATGACCCCCAAAGCTGCTTAGAGCCCATAATTTGGTACTATCCTCCCTATATCGGTACAGTTGGGAGCTATGCTATATGACAACATGTATTTTTCAAAACTTCCTTATGATTTTAGCTGGTGTTTTCCCTGAACTGCTAGAACAGGCTCTGTGTAAATTCACACTGCTCTTGTGCTCTAGTAGTCACATGAACAGAGTGCTAATGTCTAGGTCTGTCCTTGTGCAGCTCAGTCTATGATAATAGATTGTCTGCTTTTCCCAGAAGCCCATTCCTAGCAGCCTGCTAACTGCAAGTGAACTAAAGAGATATCAGCCAGTCTGCCAATACATTATGATTTTAATTTGATTTTGGCAGAATGTATAAAAAAACACTGGGAAATATTTCCCCAAATTGTTAGAGTTGTATTCTGCATAGTACAAGCAATCAATTAGACTGAATGCTCCTAATTTAATATTGGTCATAGGCTTGGTGTGCTCATTTTCAATAGTTGTTATACAAGAAAGCAACATTTGTGACAAGCTAAGGAAAGAAACACAAGTGTCTGGAATCACCCTGATAATTTCCTCTGAAGAACATTTACATTTGTCACTTTAAAGAGCAATTAAATCCCAAATGTGAAATGTCATGTAGAAAGCATGGAGGTAAAAAGCAGCATTTGGTTTTACCCTGCCGCATCTTTGTTAGCTGGAGTTATTTTATACCATTCTGGCCAGATAACATATTACAGTATTTTGTTCAGTGAAACTGAATATTTCAGGTCTCATTTAGAGCTAATATTTAATTCAGAAGAATGTGCAGTTTTTCAGGTTGGTAAAACCATGCTGTGGCGAAGAGATGAAGAGGGGTCAATGTAATGTAGACAGATTTACTGTGGGAGGGGCTATATCCTGATTCAACTCAAAGTTAACATAAAGTTGTTTTAGTTTTTGTAGCGTATGCTACATGAAAAAGTGGGCAGTACTTTCTCTGCATGCAAAATATGCATTTGTACCCTTGCATGCATAGGCGTGCGCACGCGGGGTGCCTGGTGCGCACAGGCACACCCTAATGTCTGGCACCCTCCACACACATGCCTGCTGCTGCTGCCGCCGATTCCTGTCTCTGACGCTGAAGGGAGGAGAGCACAGCACACGTCTCTCCTGCCCCCTCACTATGTCCGTGAGGTGTCCCCGTCTCCAGCAGTCATTTAAAATGTCTCTTGGCTGTCAGCCAATCAGAGCTCATGGACCGGCTCTTGATTGGCTGCCAGCCCATGAGCTTTGATTGGCTCACAAGCCGGCGCCATATTTCAAATGGCCGCCGGAGACAGGGACTCAGTGAGTGAGGCACAGGAGAGACGTGCGCTGCGCTTATCTCCCCTCAGTGTCAGAAACAGGAATTGGCGGCACTGGCAGCAGAGGAGGGTTAGCACAACTAGGGGTATATATGTATCTGACACCACTGGGGTCATATGCATCTGGCACCGCTGGAGGTATATATGTATCTGGCATCGCTGGGGGCATATGTGTATCTGTTACCGCTAGTGGCATATGTGTATCTGGCACCTCTGGGGGCATATATGTATCTGGCTTCACTGGGGCCATAAGTGTATCTGGCACTGGGGACATTAGTATATCTGGCACCACTTGGGGCATATATGTATCTGGCACCGCTGGGGGCATATATGTATCTGGCACCGCTGTGGTCATATATATCTGGCACCGCTGGGGGCATATGTGTATCTGGCACTGCTGGGGGTATATGTGTATCTGCATTTGTGTATCTGGCACTACTGGGGGCATATGTGTATATGGCACCACTGGGGGCATATGTGTATCTACACTATGGGGGCATATGTTTATATTACTTTGAGTGCCAATAGAGTGCTCATGATGTGTTACAGATGTGGTAAGAACCTCAAAGGTTACTTGGTATGCAATGATGTGTCCCATTTAGGAAAGAAACCCAGTAGTACCTTCCTCAGTAAACCTAAAAACATCTGTTATAGATGTCCTAACTGCAATACCTGTAGCTTTTTAGAGACAGGATCTTGCTTTCATCACTCACAACATAAGGTAACGGCTTACTTGTACCAGTCGCTTTGTAGTTTATGTTAGAACTTGCCCCTGTTCAAAAATTTATGTTGCTAAGACACAGGTCACCTTTTGTGAAAGGATGGCACAACATCGCACTGCCATTCGGGCAGCCATTAGCACTGGTACAGGCATCCAACCTGTGGCATGCCATTTTGTTGAGGTTAAGCACAACCTTTCCTCTTTACGCATTAGGGGTGGGGAAAGATCTACCAGACAGAGGGAGGCGGAGTGGATTTTACGGCTTGACTCCCTGACTCCTAGGGGATTAAATGAGAATACTGGAATGCAGGTCTTCATATAATGTGAGATGTACTATTTGGTGGAGGGGGGAACAGTAAGATATCCTTGGCATGATTAGGTTAGGTGTTTTTCCCATTTATAAATTCCAAGCGATCGTATATACAGTATGTACTCTTGGATTATATTTTTCCGTGTTTAAACATGTTGGTTATTATACTTCTATACATGTAGATACCTGTGTATGAATAATACTTGTCCAATAGCTAGTATTATACTACTTTGTTTTTAATCTTCAATCTTTGTTTGTCATTGCACTGTTTTTAAACTATTGTTTTTTTCTGTAATTATGGTTACGGTGTGTCTTGTGGGGTTAATTGGGATTGTGGGTATATAAAACATGTGTATTTTTGTATTGCATCTAATTGGCTTGGTAAAAGCGCAAGGAAGCGCTGAAATGTTACCTAACAAGCTGCTGTTTGAGTCTCCTGAGTGCCGCCATTAGAGGATATCTTTCTCGCTATATATATATATATATATATATATATATATATATACACACACACTAGAAAAGCCACCATATTGTAAAACAGAGCATGTAATATGTTTAACATTCATAATTTAAAATGGACCCATTAGTACAATTTTCAAAATTCTATCATTACAGACGAAGGCCTAATTCTACGTAATCCCAATAGTTACACACATCTCCATTGTTTTTTGGATCTGTAAATGTGCAGAAGCCACAAGGTGTATGTGCTGATTCAGGGCTGCAATGTCTCTCACAGTGCCCGATGTGACACTACATGATTGATACGATGCTGGCATTTGGGGGAGGTGACAGGAAGCGTTCTAGAAACCAGAGGTATGTCAATCCGATTTTTTGGGCATGCTGAATCCGCTGCATCCTTGCACACAGCTTCACAGGCTTCAGTAGCACGAATTTACTTGCCATCCTGAGTAAATTCAGAGTTAAGCTGAGTACACACAGGATGATCTAGCCAACTAGACATGCTCCCATGGGTAATCGACAAAATCGTTGATAGACTGTGCAGCAAGGTCAATTTTGGATAGATCGTTCATGATTAGTCACTGTCTACACAGTGTGTATGGACGATGAACGATTTTGGCTAGATGATGTCATCTAGCCACTAAGAAAATAGTTACAATTGGAGCCAAAAACCATCTAGGCAAGATCTCTGAAAGACTGAAAGATTTGGCTAGATGTCCATGTGTACACTCTAGATCACTGAGTCAGGAGCAGGGAGCTGAAAGTGAAAGATTTTATCTTTCGGTCTTTCAATCTTTATCTTTCGGTCTTTCCGTGTGTATCCAGCTTTACTCAGATGACCGATGTTCATGCACTGTAGATGATCCAATGCTGCATCCTCAGATATAGCAGCAAATCAGGGAAACTTTGTGTAAGTAGACACCTCGTGCTGCAGAATATTTCATTTATAACCACTTCATGCAAAGATGCAGTTGGCTGTGTGAACTGCGCCCATCTCTGAATCAGATCCAAAGTCAGAGGAAAAATGTAATGCCAATTCTTATACAATCAGCTATAAACCTTTACACTTCCGTCTATAAGTAAAACTTTCTGTTATAATGCCTGTGACTTAGACTGTAGACTTCCTCTACTGTAGTCATATGAGGTCACATAAAGTTTTTTTAAGGTGAGCAGTAATCCAGAATGTTAACACCTAAAAATATAATAATAATAATAATAATAATAATAATAATAATAGTAGAAGTAACAATATTGCACACTAGGGACCTGATTCAGAGATAGACGCAATCTGTATATGCAGCCAAATATGCATACATCTCCTCACATGCTTTGGGCCGCCCAGAATGTGTATCACCGCCTCACGATGCATCCACATTTTAATTGCGAATGCATCGAATTAAGGTTGAACCCTGGCAGCGCAGCCGGACCGCCACCATTTTTTAAATTGGAGTGGCTGTATGTGATGTCATGCAATAGCCCCGAAAATGCTTCAGGCCCACCCTGTTTGACCCACCACACCCCCTCAATGCTGCAGCGTCACCCTGCGAACACCTGCCGCTGTCAATCATATTGCTCCCGCATCATTCCAGGGTGCGCCCGCAATGTATCAGGCCGTGCAGTCTCAATGCGGCCACTGTACATATGCAGTTTGCCAATATAGGCAAATTGCGCTGCGAGCCACTGATGCGGCCATCTCTGAATGAGTCCTATATGTGTTCATTTGATAGGTCATGCTTTCCAAGAAAATGTGGAAAAAACTATACAGCTATAGCTTACACTGTGAATTTCTTTATGTGCTGCTTGTTCAGATACACACTGTGTCTGTTTAATGCATAGCTGTGTGTAGGTGATAAGTCCACAGCACCACACTAGAATATATATGAGAGAGACTGCTAAACATAATAAAAATGCACAGAAAAAGTAGCAAGGTAACTATTCTATGTGAATATAAATGATTACATATACCCTGATGTCACCACCAGTGATCTCAGGCTGCTGCCAGAGACTGGCCTATTTCTAAGCAACTAAATGAATGAGAGGATGGAAAGTTACCAATGATGAAAGAATGAAGCTGGCTTAGAAATGAGCCACAACTCAATAGAGGAATAGAAATAAGCAATGGAGTGGAAATAAAACGTGTTGTAACATACAGAAGAAGCACAGAATACGGGCATGAACTGGAAGAATGTAGTGACAGAAAATGACACAGCATGGTAATACAAACAAACAGTACAGAGCAATGCAACATTAACTATACAAACCTGCTCTGTGCAGTATGCAAATAAATACTTGTGCCAGTTGTCAACATGAGGTAGGTATACTAAATACTGCAACAATGTAAACAATGCTGTTACTTTTATCCGATTTAAAAAAATAAACAAAATGCAGTGTTGATTGGTCCGGTCCTACATACCTAGTAAATTATAGATCACATACAGATGAACAAATTTGCCTACTGTATCCCAGCAATAATGCAAATGTAGCAGTCTAACTTTAGAAATTGTTTTAATTAACAATTGCTGCAGAAATTGTGTCTCTTCTTTTTTTGTGATAGTACACCTACTGGTCTGCCTAGGATATGTCATGGTGCACTGATGTTACACCTACTTGTCTGTCTAGGGTATGTCTTGGTGCACTGATGGTACACCTGCTTGTCTGAGTGTCTAGGGTATGTCATGGTGCACTGACGGTACACCTGCTTGTCTACCTAGGGTATGTCATGGTGCACTGACGTTACACCTGCTTGTCTGTCAAGGGTATGTCATAGTGCACTGAATGTACACCTACTTGTCTACCTAGGGTATGTCATTGTGCACTGATGGTTCACCTACTTGTCAGCCTAGGGTATGTCATGGTGCACTGATGGTACACTTACTTGTCTGTCTAGGGTATGTCATGGTGCACTGATGGTACACCTGCTTGTCTGGCTAGGGTATGTCATGGTGCACTGATTGTACACCTACTTGTCTGTCTAGGGTATGTAACACTAGAAAGACCAACCTAGTTACATTCCAATTTAGCACAACCTCTTTTAATATTTTCTACATTTTAGTTTTTATCATAACATTCTTTGCATTTTAACTTGCTTTACTCTAGGTCCAGTGCTGAAAGTAGAGTGGTATGGGGTGGTACGGAGTACCATTAAGAAATTTGGTGGTGGTAAGCAGTACCATCAGCCCTCCACTGGGGCATAATTTATAAGGGGAATGTTTGTGTGTGGGACATAAAATGGTGTCAGTGGCATAACTGTGTGTGGCATAATATATAATAGGCATTACGGTGTGTGGTATAATAAGTATGGCATTACGTTGTGCGGCATAATGTGTAATGGGCATTATGGTGTTTGGCATAATGTGTAAGGGGCATTACGGTGAGTGGCATTATGTGGCAATGCCCCTATTGTCATGTAGCAACTCCCCTAGTTTTGTGTGACCACACTCCCTCAGGACACATGACCACACCCATTTTAACTATCAGTACCACTCAGAAAAAAATTCTACTTGCATCTCTGTCTAGGTCTTACATTCATGAGAATGAATGGCATCTATGTTGTCTTTATAATGTGCTAAATTTGTGTGCCTTATAAAATGCTCTTAAGTACACTTACAAATACATTTGAAAAATCATGTCCTCTTTATATGAAGGTTACACCAATTTTTGCATTCTGGTAGAAAAGTCAGCAAATACTAACACATCCAGGACATTATTCAGGATTGTTAGCAAACCAAAAAAGCACACTAATGGGCAAAGCCATTATGCAGATGCAGGAAAGGCAGATGTAACATGTGCAGCATTAGATACACACCCATGACATACCAACAAGTCACGGCCATACCTCCCAACATGACCCTCTCCAGGGACTTTTCTCCTAATTTATGATTTTCAGCACCTGAGTTGAACAGGTTAATGAATAAGAAAGGTGTTTCACCACAGGTGATGCCAATCATAAATTACAAGGAAAGTCCAGGAGCAGAGCATTCTGTCCCTCCTGGAGAGGGTCTTGTTGGGAGGTATGGTCAGGGCACTTGTGCTTGCAGACATTGTCAATACCCATCTTCCACCCTAAAATACCCTATATCATGGCTAAGTTCTTTCTGAGTTAGGATAGGCAAAAGTATGTAAATTGGCATCTGCACATGCGCTGTATGCAAAAGGTCGCTATTTGTAAATTGTAAAGCGCAACAGAATATGCTGAGCTATATAAGAAACTGTTAATAAATACATACATAAATATTTACACTTGTGCACAGAGACCAAGAGGGAGTCCCTGCAAATTCATAGAAAAAAAAGCGGCATCTAGTGGTTATTATTCAGTACTGCATATGAACAAACAATTCTTGTTCTATATTACATCCGAATGAGGTATATCCCTTCAGGCAATCAATTCTTGTTTTAATTAGCAGAAACTATACCTGCTTAATAATAATAATAATAATAATAATAATAATAATAATAATTGTTGCAAGTTTGAGAAGTTAATAATCACTCCTGTGAAGATTACAGAGAAATACATAATGAAAGTGACAAAAGACCTGCTAAATTACAGTTGGCAGTGTAAAGGTTACTAAGAGTGACAGCCTCAGCAGGTGTGCAAGACTTTGCCCATTGATTCAAATTGAAACTGAAAATAGCACTTTATTCAGCAAATCAAACCCAATCACTACTGAATAGTGTTCAGCTCCTATTTCCAAGCCCACTACTCTTTATTACTACCTTCTCTTTTGCTGGAGAAAAAGAAAATACTTCTTTCTAAGGTGCTAAGCATTCTATTTCCCATTTACCTGCTATCATCAATTGCTTCTCTCTCTTTCAAATGAGACAATCATCTTAGTATGCTCCTCCATGCAATTCAGTACTTCAAAAAACTATCATATTTGTCACAGAAATTTGCTACCATTCTGGAAATTAATCTTTCCTGTAATGTTTAATATTTCTTCAGAAACAATTACAATTTAATAAAGCATTGTAGCAAATGCTTCTATTTTCTGAACACTTGAAGATTGCAAATATTAGAGCCATGCCTGGCAGCTGCAAAGCCTAGATCTACAAGCATGAAGAATTAATGTAGGTTGACTAATAGGAAAGCACTTTGGGAAGTGGCTCGTGTTTTGTTAGAAAAGGTGGTTTCCGATTGGATATCATAAATAAAGAGAATTAGAACAGGCTACAGTGCACAGAATTTATATATGTGTTTGAATGAGAGAATCATTTAGGCTTTCCAGGCTCATTGAGAACATGTTGCCATAGTTACCAGAGAAAAACTTAGCCACTAAATAACAGTTCAGAATGCACAATTTATAATGTTCACTAGGACAATCTATCTACAGATTTCTGATGCCGCTGTGTTCTCTTTTTAGTGTAACAAGAAGAAGCTGAACTGTAAATATTAAGTATTTGTCTAAGGTATATTCAGTAGCAAATATGCATCAAGCAAAAGTCAGGGATAAAGATTGTTTAGTATGCTAGTTGTTAACAAATAAATACACGTTTCAGCTGGCACACTGACTGCTACTAGCAAAGTTCATCTCTGGCTAACACATGAGATACCTACTACTGTACATTCAACACATTACGTGACTGTTGGACGTGTTACCTGATAAAACAGTGTAAATACCGTAGATGCTACTGAGCTCCATACAGAAATAACATTCCAAACATTAGCTACATTGCTAAAGTGAATATGTTGCTGTGAAGATTATGGTGGTCATTCTGAGTTGTTCGCTAGCTGCACTCATTCGCTGTGCATCGATGAAGCAAAAAAAGGCACTTCTGCGCAATGCGCACACGTGGCGTACTATTACAACGAACGATGTAGTTTTACACAGGGTCTAACGATGCTTTTCAGTCGCACAGGCAGCCACAGAGTGATTGACATAAAGTGGGCGTTTCTGGGTGTCAACTGACCGTTTTCAGGGAGTGTTCGGAAAAACGCAGGCATGCCAGGAAAAACACAGGCGTAGCTGGGCGAACGCAGGGCGTGTTTGGGACGTCAAATCAGGAACTGAATGGTATTGAAGTGATCGCAAGCACTGAGTAGGTTTGAAGCTACTCAGAAACAGCACAAAATTATTTTGTAGCCGCACTGCGATCCCTTCGTTCGCACTTCTGCTAAGCTAATATACACTCCCAGTGTGTGCGGCGGCATAGCGTTTGCACGGCTGCTAAAAACTGCTAGCGAGTGAACAACTCGGAATGACCACCTATGGGCCTAATTCAGATCTGATCGCAGCAGCAAATTTGTTAGCAACTGAGCAAAACCATGGCCCTCATTCTGAGTTGTTCACTCGCTAGCTGCTTTTAGCAGCTTTGCACACGCTAAGCCGCCGCCTACTGGGAGTGAATCTTAGCTGTGCAGAATTGCGAACGAAAGATTCGCATAATTGCGAATAGAAATTTCTTTGCAGTTTCTGAGTAGCTCGGGACTTACTCTGCCACTGCGATCAGTTCAGTCAGTTTTGTTCCTGGTTTGATGTCACAAACACACCCAGCGTTCGCCCAGACACTCCCCCGTTTCTCCAGCCACTCCCGCGTTTTTCCCAGAAACGGCAGCGTTTTTCCGCACACACCCATAAAACGGCCAGTTTCCGCCCAGAAACACCCACTTCCTGTCAATCACACTCCGATCACCAGAACGAAGAAATTTCTTCGTTAAGCTGTGAGTAAAATACCTAACTTTTTGGCAAATTTACTTGGCGCAGACGCACTGCGAACATTGCGCATGCGCAGTTTGCGACAAATCGCTCCGTTGCGAAAACCACTAACGAGCGAACAACTCGGAATGAGGGCCCATGTGCACTGCAGAGGGGACAGATATAACATGTGCAGAAAGAGTTAGATTTGGGTGGGATGTCTTCAAACTGAAATCTAAATTGCAGTGTAAAAATAAAGCAGCCCGTATTTACACTGCACAGAAACAAAATAACCCACCCAAATCTTACGCTCTCTGCACATGTTATATCTGGCCCCCATGCAGTGCACATGGTTTTGCCCATTTGCTAACAAATTTGCTGCCTTGATCAACTCTGAATTAGGCCTTATTATTATTATTATTATTATTATTATTATTATTATTATTATTATTATTATTATTATTTTTAAAGATCATTGGAAACTGGCAACAATATATATTTTCCCTACAGGAAAAAATGTAATTCATAAATAATGCCTAAAGGATTATGAAAACACAAAAGCAAAGGTAAAATGCTAATTACATTCAATAATCATCAGGGTATAGTTTTTTTTATGTGAAGCTCCTGAGCTGCCCAAATTCTTGCCATTTGCGCTGGTTGGCATGGGCGCTGAGAGAAAGCGTCACTTTCCAGTTTGGCTGCACGCATAGGTTGGTAGCCAAATTGGATGAGATCTGATTGTTCGGCACTGACAATGAGCTGCCAGATCACATACAACAACATGGGAGCCTCTTAGTGGCTTTGGTAGTTGACTGCACACATAATCCAATTTTGATTGGCTTATTATTGGGGCCAAACATATGTGTGATAGACTTTAAACTTGGCAATGACCTACAGTGCATGTAATATAGTTTTATAACAGAAAATTTAGCTTCTATACACATGCATATTTCTATAAATATTCATTGTAGGTTTGTATTTTCTCTATATTACAATTATTATTATTATTATTATTATTATTATTATTATTCTCATCACAATAAATGATTATTATTAATGATTATATTGTTATTTATAAAACACAAGGCAGTTGGTAATTAGAGGCACTACACTTGTTTCTAACGCAAGCTAGTTGAGGATTACAGGCATTGTGTTCCTGAATATGGTAATTACAGGCACAGTATTAGCACATGGCTCTCATGTGCTACTTCATGGTTCATGGCAGTTGTTAAGTACAGACAAATGACTTGGGGCCAGAAATACCATTATGGGAACATAGACAACCGCCTATGAAGCCAATGGCGAGGAGTGTTAAAACACTGAGGCCAAGATGTACTAAGCATTAAATAGTGATAAAGTGGAGAGTGATAAAGTACCAGCCAATCAGCTTCTAACTGCCATTTTTCAAACAGGGACTGTGACATGGCAGCTAGGGGCTGATTTTCTGGCACTTTATCACTTTCCACATTATCATTTTTTAAGGTTTAGTACATCTGGCCCTGAATGAAAGTTACTTGTAGAGTAGTTATAATGATGCTGTGGCACTCACACATGGAATACAAACCTATAACATAAAGGAGAAACTGTGCCTCAATGTTTGTAAAATGGTGGAAGTGTGGTGCTTGTCTTCACACAACCATGCAACACACTCACCCACATATACCGCCAGCTAATATAAGACACATTTTGGGTGGTGGTGAATGTCCAAGCTGGTTTGCACTACCTGTGGTGCACCAACAGATGTGACAGCCTTAACTGTGCTTGTTTAGTTTCTGTCCCTGAACAGTCAGTGAATGCAGCTTCTGTGCTGTTTAAGCAACACAGGTAGTTGATCAATGCATGTATAGTGCTATTTCTTGGATTTGGGCAGTCAATGGTTACAGATACTGTGCTAGTTCATACAAAATGTTGGAATAACTATCATTCTATTCAGGGGCGTAAGTTCATACTAGGCGCCCAGAGGCAATATACTGTAGACAGTGGCACCCTCCCACACACACACAACATTGGTGACCCCAAAATACTACAGACAGCAATAGTGACCCCCATATACTACAGACAGCATTATTGGTTGATGAGAAACAGATGTGCTGCCAGGACAGTTTCAGGGAGATTCTATAGAATATGATAGTTTGCATGTCACGTCACTGAGGGGGCATGCCATGCTCCGCCTAAAGGGTGTGTCTAGCTCCACGTATGGGAAACACACACACACACACACACACACACACACACACACACACACACGGGTCAGTGCCAGACTACATACACACAGGTACACTGTACCTTCCACTTTACCTTCCAGACAACTAAAACTACAGTGTATACTGTACTCATTTCAACCAATAAAACCTCTGCCATGCAATGGGTCTGGGACTCCAGGTCGAAACCAAAAAGGTCGACACACTATAGGTCAACACCAATTGGTCGACGCACCTTAGGTCGACATGGAAAAAAGTCAACATACTTTTTTTATATTTTTTTGGTATCATTTTCTTTGTAGAGTGACCAGGAACCCCAATTAGTGTACCGCGTCCCCTCGCATGGCTCGCTTCACTCGACATGCTTCGGGCAAGGTGCCTCACTCTGCTACCGCTGCGCTTGGCACAGATTACCATTCCCAATCGTAGTCCACGTGGATCGTAAAGTATGAAAAAGTTACAAAAATTTTAAAAAAGTTAAAAGCTCATGCAGACCTTTTTCCACATCGATCTTGTTCATGTCGACCTTTTGTCCATATCGACCTTTTGACCATATTGACCTAAGGTGTGTCAAGCTTTTTGGTGTCTACCTGGAGTCCGGATACCCAAGCAACAACTACACAATACAAAAGGCCACCTCTGCACTCACAGAACATGTATTCATGTCAGGCTGTCAGAGGGCCTTCATTGATAAAAGCCTTGTAAACTAAATATCACTAAAACCACTAAAGCTACTGTGGAACTACAACTGTCAATATATGCAGTCAGTGAGAGGTTTGCAAAGTTGCAAGTCATGCTGTGACTTATAGTCACACAGTAACTGAAAGGCAACAGACTGACTACTTATACTTTAGATGACAACTATTGCTGGGACTTGTGGTTCCTCTGAAGCTGTGGAGAAGCAGGAAGAGCAGCAGAGGTGCATTGCTGTGTGTGCTGCTGCTATATAGTATATATCACATTCATGTGCTGGCAGCTACAGTACATAGGTTCTTTGTGCATGTGATCAGTGAGTGTCCAGCTGGAGCCAGGTAGGGCAACCTGATAGCTCGGGGGTGGGGGCACTCAGCAGTACACAACAATGCCCCTTGCATGCCCACCCCCCACCCCCCTATTGGCCTGCTTATTCCCTGCCTCCTACTAATAGCCAGGCAGGGTGAGGGGCAGCATTGGGAAAGTTATAAATTTAAGACCTCCAAGCCTGTCCGTACTACTGTGGTCCCACTCCATCCCAGCAGCTGCAGACGTGGCCAAGCCACTAACAGACCTGGAGAAGAGGAAGATCAGCACCTGCCCTTCATCCTTGTCAAGGACCGAAATGTCTCCACCAACAGGGTCTACTGCTTCACCCAGCTCCCAATGTGCAGAGGGGTGAATAGGGTTGGGGGACAGGGGAAGGATTTGTTGCTACTGCTGCATATGGTCTCCTTGTCTGCCCTGCAGTGGCGAGCCGGAGCTCACTGCTTTCAGGCTCTGTTGAACGGTGATGCTGCCAGTGCACTGCCAGCCATCAAGCTCCACCCCTGGCGCTCCTGGCTAACACATATGCAGTCTGGATTTCATGTGGGGCTGTGGGATTATGGGAGATTGCTTGGGCTTTTGAGGAGTGCGCGATACTGGCCTGTGTAACGTGAGCCTGGACTGTCGGCAAGTATACAGCAGTGGTAGGTGCACTACTGTTCACTGCAGAAGTGGCCGGGTCCTCTGTGCCCCTCCTGATGGCTAACACCCAGACACCAATGTTTCCATTGCTTCCAGGAGTTATGCCACTGGTTCTATTGTTTTAACGTCACTAGTGATGAAATGTTTTGAACAACTGGTAATGAGACATCTTTAGTCTTCCTTCCCAGCAGAGTTTGATCCCTTTCGATTTGCATATAGAGGTAATCACTGTACTGATGATGTGGTGGTTACTGTTGTGCATTCTGCTCTAACCCATCTGGATCAGTGGAAGTCCTATGTCAGGATCATTTTTGTAGATTCTAGTTCTGCTTTTAATACTGTTATTCCAATGTAACTGATATAACTAATTTGATTTAGGATGAAGTGGTTTTATCTGTAACTGGATTAGATATTTTTTTAATGGCCAGACCACAAGTGGCTAGAATGGGAAGGACAGTGTCAGGAGAGGTGGTGATAAAGGCTGGAGTTCCCCATGGCTGTGTCTTCAGTCCCTTTTTGTACTCACTGTTTACCCACGACTGCGTGTGATCTTTCTATCAAGGTCATCAAATTTGCCAATGACATCTCAGTTGTTGGATTAATCAGTGACAATGATGAGACTCACTAAAGAAATAGCCATAATAGCCAGAAAATATTGCTGTTTCCCAGAGCACAATATACAAAACACAATATCACTATTCCACAAAGGGGAGCACCACAGATGCTTACCTTCACACACATGGGCGGGATGTACTAAGCATTGCATCCGCGATGCTGCACATCCTACCTATTTTCGTGTACAAAACTTTCGGGTATGTATGTACATAGAAATGCAGTTATGAACACAAAGTACAACTCTCTCGATAGGAGATGCCCTTTGCGATCACTGGACTTCTGGGAATCAGTCCATGCGCAGGGTGACGCAGGGGTTGTTAGGTGTGTTGGGAGGGATCCGATTAGATCCCTCTCAGAGGAAAATGCAATGACAAGCTCATAGGCTTCTATAGGGTAATTCCGGCAAAAACTGGTTTGAACCATGGCTTCCGAGATTGGTACTTATGGGGAATGCAACCAAAATCCAAAAATGCTAGTTTTCAGGGTTTTGCCCGCACTTTCCCTTTAGTACATCATGCCTACAGCAGTAAGACTAAGTAAATGTTTGAGATTTGGGAAAAGATTGGGGAGAGATACAGCACCAGCCAATCAGCTTCTAACTCATTTAACAGGCTATGTTTAAAAAAATGAAAGGAGCTGATTGGTTGGTACTTTATCTTTTTCCACTTTATCTCTCTCCAAGGCTTGGTTCATCTGCACCTCTGCATGGCATATATCTCACACAGCTGTGCATACTCCTGCAGTCTGTCATGGAGACTTTCTGGCAAAATGTCAGCCGGAGAGGTTCCAGCCATTTCTCCCATATTTTCTTATCTTTAAAAAAAAAACACTGCAGATTTATGCCTCCTTACATACTGTGAGATAACCTTGTTTATATTAGCTATCCAATGTTTTAATGAAGGTACTCATTCAGGCATCAATAATTGTACCACCTAGATTGAAATAAATTACCCTGTGTGACTAACTTGTGATACTATAATTGTCCTCACAGTCTCCTTTATGTCTCCCAGGAGACACTGCAAGGGCGCTAGGGGGACGGTGACACCATATTGTTGACTTAATTTTCAAAAAAATATGCCCCAGTACCTTGGGCTGAAATATTCTTTATTATTGTACTTGGCACAAATGTGTTTTCAAAGACATTTAGAACATACAAAGGAACCTTTCTGATCAATGGATTAAGCACAGATAAATAATGGTGCCTTATAATACTAATTTATATTTGCATATATGTTTTAATTCGATATCTAATAGAACTTCTCCGGGTGACATTTTGCCAGAATGTCTCCTTGACAGACTGCAGAAGTGTGCACAGCTGGGTAGCTGTGTGAGACATATGTCACACTAAGGGCAGGATGTACCAATGGGAAGTTGCTGTAAAAACCTCATTTTCGGGGTTTTACAGCATTTTCCATATGTACAGTACTAAAGCCCCATCTCCGGGTTTCCAATGCGGAGAGTAATGCTCTATAGAAACCTATGGCTTCTTTCCACATCGGTGCTGTCAGAGGGATCTGATCAGATCCCTCCCAGCACACCCTGCGGCCGCTGCATCACTACACATGTGCAGATGGACTCCCGGGACATAGACCCAGATGTCCAGGGACCAGCTTCCACCATAAAGGGCAGCTCTTATTGGGAGAGCTACTTTTTATTGTACTAATTGCATATGCTAGTACATATGCGATTAGTGTTGGCACGATGTGTGGCGGGATGTTCCACAAGAGGTTAGTAGGGAGAGATTTATCAAAGCCTTGGGAGATAAAGTAGAGAGAAAATACCAACCAATCAGCTCTTAACTGTCATTTTTCAAACACAGCCTGTAAAATGACAGAAGCTGATTGGTTGGTCTCTTGCCTAGGGTCATGGTCCTATGCCATATCACAAAACCCAAGACAGGTAAGTCCAATATACACTTTAATGACCTGCTTCTGAGTTGGATGTGAGTGGAAGTGGTGACAGATCTTGCAGATTTCAGCATACAAAACATGTGCCAAAGAAAGAAATCTGCATCTGCATATGTGGTGGATCAGTATGCCCACAGGGACAGAGATCGCTAGTATGTATGGATTGATCCATTCATTGATGGAGCTCACTATCTGTCAAAGGGCATTTCTGGTCATTTCAGTAGCTGGGGCGACCATGGGGCAGAAGTATTAAGCCTAAAGAAGTGATAAGCGCAAGGTGATAATGCACCAGCCAATCATTACGGGCTTAAAAAATGACAGATAGGGTCTGATTGGCTGGTGCGTTATCACCTTGCACTTATCACTTCTTTATCACTTCTCCAGGCTTAATACATCTGCCCCCATGTGAGCAAACGTAACTGTTCTGTAGGAGTGTCATGGCTGTCCTGTGGCTGTGTATGCCAGCTTCTATGCTCAATCAAAGTGTGTGGACAGAAACTGGACACCCACTGCGGGGCAATGGCAGGTGCGGCGTTTGACTGGGGCGATACACATGTCAAACTACAACAGAGGTGCCGTAAGCTGAGCTCATGGATGACAGAAACCACCCATGAAGTAGGAGTGCAAGAGATAGATCTGCATGGAGTGAGTGCAGGTCCAGGTACTAGTGATGACAGTTGTGGCTGCAGGTATAACAGTATGCAGGATCGGTTTTCACATGCAGATGCATGGATTAGCATACACGCATTGGCAAAAGGAAGTTAGTAGGCTACCGCGGGCAAACTAAACATTGGTCACAGATGTGTCCATGCAGAACCAGGCCATGAGAGTATTCATAGAGCCGTAATTTGTTATATGGATGTTCGGTAGACATGTCATGATGAATATATGAAAATAGAGTGTGCAGAGGTTGTTTGGACTAAAACGTGTGATCTGCAGCACACACCTGTATAGCTGAAAGTTTCCTGAAAATTATAATCAAATGTTGGCTCATATGAGTAAATCTTAGCAACCATTGGCTCTATGATTGCTGCCACATCGCTGAATAGGTGTGATGCCAGTGGTTGTTCAACAACATCTGGTATGTAATTGGTTAAAAATGTAAGTCCCTTGGAGCAATGCTGAATGTGTGTCTTCCTAAACTGATCTGTTTGTGTATATTTCTAAAGTCAAGTAAATCTGTCACATATCTGCTATATCACTTCAATTGTGTGACATAATTCATATCTTCACAGGGCTCTGACAGAAAAAGAGCAAATGACAAATCAATCCCTCCAGCATGTAAAAATACATGTCACCGGTGCCCATAACCAAGATTTACTTGTGTTTGTAAATCCAAGCACAACACTGTTCTTGCAAACACCACTTTAATACAAAACACAAGGGGGTGATGCAGTAAAGCTTATTAATTGTGCCAGCACAGTGTGTCAAGAAGTGTTTGGGCTGAATCGATTTGTTATACTGGATAGTTTTATTTGTATTGTCCCACAATGTTGGACAATCAAATGATTTTAACTGTTTTCATATTGTTTTGCAGATCAGATAAAAAACTGCATAATTCAAAAATGAATTTGAATGGTATGTAACAGGGTTCATTGCCTTAATCTGAAAGCATGGGTAGATTCTGAATGTGTACACAATGCAATATTGAAAAGAAAAAAATAAAATGATTTAGTATAGAAAAATAAATATCATTGGACACTACAACATACGTTATTTCATTACAAAAACATATGAGCTTTGAGAATAGTTTCAGGGTATAATAAAGAAATACAGTTAGTGCTTCCCATATGGTAGCCTTTGTATAAGCAGGTGAGGCTAAAACAGGTATTGTTGTTCTTCAGATTTGGTGCCAAAGTGCCATATGTGTTTTTTTTTTTAAAGTGTGAATTATTTAAAGCTGAAATCTGCCACACAGGCACTATTAAGCTATAATAGTACATAACATATTTATATATATATATATATACTGTATATATATATATATATATATATATATACACAACTGCTGCAGAGTGTTTCTCTCTAGTAGCATTTAGACAGGGGCCCTGTTAAAATTTTGCTATGGGGCCCACAAAGATCTGGCTACAGCCCTGCCTGTGTTCACATGGAATGGACTTTGTTGAAACAAAAAATGTTCCACGGATTAAGATCACTGGTGGCGGCTGGCCGTGGGCTGCAAATCCGACTACACATTGCAGGGGAAAGCCTGTTAGCACATATAAACATACAGTACATGTTACTGTATGTTGTATGTAATATATGTGCTGGCTGCCTTTCCTGGGGATCAGCTGCCGCCTCTGTCACTCCTGTGAGCCAATGGGACTCAGGGGGTGGGCATATAGAAGATGATAGACAAGCATAGTGATGTGTCCCATGTTTCGGCTGGCGTGAGGTCAGTGATACACACACCGGTAGCTGCTGATCCTTGTGTAAGACAGCCAGTGCATATATGACAATATCACAATATCACATTGTATGTTTTTAGTTGATGACCAGTTCCCCCCTGCAATGTGTGGTCGTATCTACAGCCCAGGGGCAGCAGCTGCTACTGATAAGATGAAAGTGATAATATCTTGTCACAGATTCCTGATGTAACAGGAGGTAACTGCTGATTCAGATGTGTCTCACAAACAGCAACAATCCACACTACTTCTGTATAAAATGCAAAATGCTAATTACTGCATTTTTTGTAACTATGTTATTTATGAGGATAGATAGAGGTTTCTGGTGAGTAGATAGGAGAAATAAGGATTGGCACCAAATGAGGAGAAGGGAAATCTCTGCTTTCTGAGGACTGCGTGAGAGTATACGTTTACTAGTGTTTCAGCCATAACTTAATAAATCAACTCAAACAATAAAGCACAGAGCCACAGTTGCCAATAATGTAATCATTTCCAAGACTTCTTTGCAGCACAATCACACCTTCTTCTTCTGCAACATTGTATAGTATGTACTGCTTCTACATTTATGTATGATTTGTATGTACAGTATGCATGATTTGTTATAACTAATGTCCAGTGCGTTTCGGCATATTATAACATATTTACAGAATCTGGTTACAATTAGGGTTCTTGGTTTAAATTGCATTTATTAATAAACATTAATTGGCAAAGTACAGAGAATTAAGGTACCCATACAAATGCAATATTGCAGCTGATACCGTTAATTGGCCTAATATCCCTATGGATATGGACAAAAGAATTAACTGCTGTCCCTGATAATGAGTCTTTCAAATCACAAGAAAAATACAGCTAAAATATGACCATAAAAAATGTGTGTATGACACTAGCAAGCTGCACCAGAGCAGGAACTAATGTTTCTGCTATGCTGGAGAGATCCAAATGCTTGGCTCTTGTCCCTGTGTGTAGACCAGTGGTAGCCAACCCTGATCCTCGAGAGCTACCAACAGTTCACGTTTTCCAGCTCACCTAGCAGGAGCACAGGTGTAGTCATTACTAACTGACTTTTTAATAGATCCACCATTGGAGCTAATTACTTCACTTGTGATTCTGTAGGAGACCTTGAAAACATGAACTGTTGGTAGCTCACGAGGACCAGGGTTGGCTACCCCTGGTGTAGACTCTGAGGGGTAAATTTACTAAGATTTGAGTTCTATTTAAGATGGGCTGTTGTCCATAGCAACCGATCAGATTCTACTTCTCATTTATCTAGCACCTTCTAGAAGATAAAACCTGGAATCTGATTGGTTGCTATGGGCAACATCCCATCTTAAATAGAACTCCTATCTTAGTAAATTTACCCCCGAGTGTTGCCTGTGTGTCTGGCATGAGCAGATGCCTCCCCCAGCAGTAGAGTGCCACAAGCCAGAATATGGGGCAACTGCTACTGTATCTGCCTTGCACCTAGGAAGGCGACACTGGTCGCATACCTCTAGTTACGGCCCTGCATATGGACATGCACACTGTTCTGAGCATGTGTAATGTGAATTCAGCCAACATATGCTACGCCAACTGATGTAATGCTCACAATGCTTCAGCTGCATGGTTTGCCATGTGAAGCTGTGAACTGTATAGATGCATCCATATTTACTATTATTCTGCATTTGGGGTGCATAACTTCTATTTATGGTAATTTGTTTCTTTAGCATATCTCATATTCTTTAATGTCTTTGTGTCTGTCTTTAAACATAATTGTACAGTATAGTATGGCATAAGTAATTCTTAGCATCTGTATTTATTCACAATGTATAGACAATGCAGTGTTACAGTTTCTGACAACAAGCAATTAAGAGACATTAGAGCTATGCTGTTATAGTGATATGACTTTGGAGGAATTAGTACCTTGGAGTGTCAACAGTATGTGTAACTGCATAAAAGAAACATGTTCCTGCAAATTGAACTCACCCGTTATCAGCAATTCCGATAATGGTGAGATATAATTTTCCTAATACAACTGTGACTACTGCAGCTGATAAAAATAGTCAAGAAATAAAACTGTGCTGCTTAGTATGAAATGAGTTGTGTGAATGACACACACACACACACACACACACACACAAACACACACACACACACACACACACACACACACACACACATTAAAAGGCTAATCAAATTATTATTTTTGTGTATTATTTGCTATTTATTTATATTTTCCTTTAGTTTAACTTTCACTGGCTATTTTGCCTCTGTTTTGTCTCTTTTGTGGTACCAACCTTTTGAAGTACAGTGTGCATGCTGCAACATAACGTCACTCTCTCACGCTGCACAGGCCTATTCTGCTTTTACTTTGTGTAGCTTTCTTCTTAGGTGCCAATTCTGATGTGAAAGTACACACATCTAAAAATCTACACTCTAAAAAGCGTCACATAAAAATAGTGTTTTTACATCCATTTGCTGAAGCAACATGTTCTTCTTGTGTGCATATTCAGTATACTTACACCGAACCAGTCCATATAGAAAACCTATAGCATTTGCTCGATAGCAAAAAATGTAAAAAGCTCTTTTTCACAGCAGGTATAGGGCCTAATTCAGATCTGATCGTAGCAGCAAATATGTTAGTAGATGGGCAAAACCATGGGGGTCAATCCGAGTTGTTCGCTCGCTAGCAGTTTTTAGCAGCCGTGCAAACACGTTGTCACCCCCCACCGGGTAGTGTATTTTCGCTTTGCAGAAGTGCAAACGCTTGTGTAGCAGAGCGCCTGCAAAAACATTTGGTGCAAAACAAGACCAGCCCTGGACTTACTCTTCGTGTGCGTCGATTCTAATGTTGGAGGGTTGGCTTTTGATGTCACACACCCGCCCAGCCACGCCTGCGTTTTCCACGACACACCTGCATTTTTCTAAACACTCCCTAAAAACGGTCGGTTGACACCCAGAAATGCCCACTTAATTTCACAAAGGACTTACGCATGCGCAGAAATGCTGATTTTTAGCCTGAACACTGCGCTGCAAACAACGGCAGCTAGCGATCAACTCAGAATGACCCCCAAAGTGCACTGCAGGTGGGGCAGATATAAAATGTGTAGAGATTTGGGTGGGGTGTGTTCAAACTGAAATCTAAATTGCACTGTAAAAATAAAGCAGCCAGTATTTACCCTGCACAGAAACAAAATAACCCACCCAAATCTAACTCTCTCTGCACATGTTATATCTGCCCCCCTGCAGTGCACATGGTTTTGCCCATCTGCTAACAAATTTGCTGCTACGATCAACTCTGAATTACCCCCATAATTCTCATTGTCGAGTGACAGCAGCAGCCAATTTATTTTACAGTAAAGCGTGCCAACAAAATCATAAAATATAGATACATTTAGTGAAGAGCTTGTATCGGCTGAAGAGGCAATTTTGTAACCAGTAACGAATAGCGGATAACTAGTGCAGGCGATTGTCATCAGTGTATAATGCGCACCAGCCCTCATTCACCTGCTAGTGATAGGCCCCTGACAGGAGCATTAGTGTACTTGTTCAGGTCTGTCTCAGTTTGCAGCTATGTGAGCACAATCCCTAGGCTTCGTACACGTGTTGATATATTATTCATACAGCCAATGAAGGATACTGCATATCATCTTTGCGTACAGCCGATATGTATGTGAATGACATCGTTCAAGACATATCACATTGGCTGTGCAGCCCTGCATATGTCGATTTAAAGTATGCAGTACATCTGCCTGTGTGTACGAGCGACCCATATGCTGGCCGCAGGAACCGCTAACAAAGACGTCACTACCATTTGCTGTGGTGGAGCATACTGGCAGCGGATTGGTAAGTTTGCATGCAAAATTAAATTGTGCAGAACAGCAAAACATTGGATCGGTTGGCCGGCTGGTCCATTGTTCAGGTGTGTACCTAGCCTTACTATACTTTCATGTACTTTTCCCCACACATCTTATCTCACAAAGGGTAAGGAAGTGCAACTGACATAGTTATTGAATATGCTTTTATTGTGGGCATGCAGATAACAAATTCTGCATGTTTATGCTAAACAAACTGGTATACACACAGTTTGAGTCTGCCAACATATGGTGTGGTATACAAGTTAGACAGTTAAAAGATAGACGTCATTAGGTCGACACCGTATGGTTGACAGTCAAAAATCTGACAGGGCCAGAGGCGTAACTAGGGTTTTTGGAGCCCAGGGCAAGATGAAGAGTGGCGCCCCCCCCACATCAAAAAATGGGCACACACCAGAAGGGGCGTGGTCACATACCAGAAGGGGCATGGGCACTAAAAATGGGGCATGCCAATATGATTATCACCTACCCCCTGTGTCGCCTCTCAGCAAACTATCACCTACCCCTTGTGTCGTCTCTCAGCACACCATCATTCAATTTTTGCACAGTATGCACGCAGAGTCCCCTTTTTACAAAGTATGCAGGCAGAGTCCCCTTTTTACACAGTATGCATGCAGAGTCCCCTTTTTACACAGTACACACAGTGCCAGATACACAATTGCCCCACAGTGCCAGATACACAATTGCCCCATAGTGCCAGATACACATTGCCCCACAGTGCCAGATACACAATTGCCCCACAGTGCCAGATACATATTGCCTCACAGTGCCAGATACACAATTACTCCACAGTGCCAGATACATATTGCCCCACCACAGTGCCAGATACATATTGCCCCACAGTGCCAGATACACATTGCCCCAAGATACACATTTCCACCACCCCCCGCTCACCCGCTGGCTGCTCACCGAGTCACCACTGCCTCTGTAATGTGAGGGGTGGAGACCGCAGCGCAGCGCCTCTACTGCCCCTCAGTGCTGCTCCATGATGAAGACTGTCCAGTCTCCAGCAGCGGGTATATTGGTGCCGGTTCGTTAGCCAATCAGACCTCGCAGACCGCCAGCCAATCAGGAGCTGGTCTGCAAGCTCTGATTGGCTAACAAATGGAGACCAGGTTACAGCACATTGAGGGGCAGGAGAGGCACTGTGCTCTCCTCCCCTCACATTCACATAGCAGTGCTAGCAGCAGGATTGGGGATGGCCTGGGCTTGGGGCAGGCAGATGCAGAGCAATAAGGGGCGAGTGGGCGTGATGCCTTGGCCGCTGGCAGCGCCCCCCCTCTGCTGGGCCTGCCAGCACGTGCCCAGCTCGACCCCCCTTAGTTACGCCTCTGGACAGGGCCAAGGTTTGACAGTCAAAATGTTGACAGGGTCAAATTGTTGACACAAAAAAACCATCGGTGTGTTATTTTGTGTTAATAAACATCTTTTTTTTCCTTAATTTGTTGAAATCCGTCCCCTCGCAGGCTTGCTTCACTCGCCACACTTCTGCTTTGGTTACTAAAGGTAGTAGTTTGTGACATGGATACTAAATGAAATTTTTTTTTTAAAACCATGAAAAATTGCTAAAAACCATATGTTGACCTTTTGACCTCATCAACATTTTAACTATTGGACTTTTGACACTGCAGACCTTTTGACCCTTTCGGACTTTCGACCCCGTCTGACTTTTGACTGTCGACCATGTGATGTCGACATAATTACTATCTATCTTTTAACTGTCTATCAACCACCTTTCCTGACTTATTGCAAACACGCACAGCACCGATCAGATCTGAATTAGCCCCTGTATGTTTTCCCTGACAAAAAAAAAAACTATTTACAATTATCCATTTTTATTCTATAGAAAATAATAGAAAAACAACAGACTCATTTTCTAATATTACTTGGCAAAATAACAAGTTTAAGACAAGTAAAAAAAGGTAAGAATGGTCTAAAATGATCCTGTTCGATCACAGCTTGTCATGCTGGTGGCAGGTTATGTATCACATTCTTACAGTATTTTCTCTTTCATTTATATACATAGTTTTACCAGGGATAGCATATACTAGTGACATGATATCAGTTCCTTGATACAATTTTTTTTCAGCCCCTGGCTCCCAATATTAAAGCTTATTTTAGGCTAAATGTGCTGTTCTTAAAAGCATATACAGTAGGTACTGTTAAGCAAAGAACACATATTCTGCTAGGTAGGATTGTAAGGCTGAGAACCAGAGCTAGCGGCAAACTTTCCCTATTAATTTACTTCTCTATGTAGGAGTTCCGTACCTTGGATGCAGAAATCTAGGACACTCAAGTGATATAATGTTCATACATAATGATATGCTTACTCAGTCCAGTTATCTTTTGATGATGCTGAATGCAGTGACAGATATAGACATCTGCTCCTAATAAAGCAGGTAGACTGGTTGCTTCTAGATTGTAGGAATATTATCAGTGTAAGTTATGGATTTCTGACAACAGAACACGGGATAGATGGAAGGTTCTATATCTTTAGTAGTCCAATTATAAAAGCAACAGTGGTAACAGAATGATACAAGTGGGAATAACATCAAGGCAAATGCACAGAAAAGATGAGAGGGAAGAAAGTCCATATCAGTGACAAGAAACTTCAATCGTGGAAAAAAATAATTTAGTAAAAGTGTATAAGTGTATGTCAGAAAACATTACTGCACAGTAAACATACACAGCTCAGCAGAGCACACAAACATGGTGTACAACAGTGCGGCACAGCTGTGACAAATGTTAATGTACCCTCTGGTGAATTGTAATGCAGAAGCAGGTGCAGCCTGGACTTACAATGCATTAGGCCTCGATAAAAGACACCATGCTTTGCTATATCTGTACATCGATTTTACCTGTTGAAAAATATACTGCAGGTCTGTGTCACATTAAACTCCTCTACAATCAATTTCAGGGCTAATGCATCTTTAATGCATAGATATATCAACACCTATACAAGGATTGAAGCTAATATAAACACTTCTCTGTAAAAGGCATCTACTAGATAAATACTAATAGGAAAAGAAAAAAACTTTTTTTTAAACTCCATGGGGTATATTTACTAAGGTCCCGATTTTGACCGAGATGCCGTTTTTTCTTCAAAGTGTCATCTCGGTAATTTACTAAGCAAAAATCACGGCAGTGATGAGGGCATTCGTAATATTTTGGAAGTCCTAGGAAAAAATTACGAATCAATACACCATCGGTCAAATACGCCTGCAATTTGGTAGAAATCGGGAATTTACTAAAAAGTGCAAAACACAAACACTGCCGACAATAGCCAAACACTGCCGTGATGAAATACAAATCGTGAAAAAGTGCTAAAAAAAAAAGACCTGCTTTTTTATCCCGTGTTTGTATAGGCATGCATGGATCCATGATAGCCGTGCATGTTTTTCAGTGGGAAGGGGTGGGAAATGTTATAATTTTTCAAATAAAAAATGCGTGGGGTCCCCCCTCCTAAACCAAACCAGCCTCGGCTCTTTGAGCCGGCCCTGGTTGCAAAAATATGGGAAAAAATTGACAGGGGTTCCCCCATATTTAAGCAACCAGCACCGGGCTCTGCGCCTGGTCCTGGTTCCAAAAATACGTAGGGACAAAAAGCGTAGGGGTCCCCCGTATTTTTGAAACCAGCACCGGGCTCCACTAGCTGGACAGATAATGCCACAGCCGGGGGTCACTTTTATAAAGTGCCCTGCGGCCGTGGCATTAAATATCCAACTAGTCACCCCTGGCCGGGGTACCCTGGGGGAGTGGGGACCCCTTCAATCAAGGGGTCCCCCCCCCAGCCACCCAAGGGCCAGGGGTGAAGCCCGAGGCTGTCCCCCCATCCAATGGGCTGCAGATGGGGGGCTGATAGCCTTTGTTGAAAGTAATGAATATTGTTTTTAGTAGCAGTACTACAAGTCCCAGCAAGCCTCCCCCGCAAGCTGGTACTTGGAGAACCACAAGTACCCGCATGCGGCGGAAAACCGGGCCCGCTGGTACCTGTAGTACTACTACTAAAAAAATACCCTAATAAAGACATTACACACACACCTTGAAAGTATAACTTTAATGCATACATACACACCACCATATACACATACTTACCTTATGTTCACACGAGGGTCGGTCCTCTTCTCCAGTAGAATCCATGGTGTACCTGTTGAAAAAATCCTACTCACCAAATCCAGTGTAGAAGGCTCCTCGGATAATCCATTTGTAATCCATGTACAGATGTGTCCACGATTACCTTTCTGAAAAGAGTGCCATGGCAGTCAATTTGGCAGGACATAAGTTCATTGTGTTGTTCTGCCGTGATGTTGAGCCATGACAATTCATAGTTTCACCACTGGGTGGCCAGTGCATTTCCACATACAGTACATTTGGTCTAGAAAAGATTTTTTCCAATTACAGAAAGAGGACAAATGAAGAATGACTACCAGACACCAAGGTAGTCTAGTGGACTAATGCTTTGATTTGTAAACCAAGTACCCAGGTTCGAACCCCAGGAAAGCAACTTTACTTTTATATAAATTTTAATTCTTAAAAATGTAATTTAAATTTAAGCTGCTTTGTTCAGAGGAATTTTTTTTTAGGAATGGCAAACAGGGTATTGGGATTACTTTCACTTCGATTATGGTGAGGGAGGGGAACACAGAGCCACTGCTGGCTGTGATCAGGGAGGGGGTGTGGAGGAAGAGACCTGCTTTGAATTCATTGCTAAAGCTGTCCAAACTGTACATTGAATGATATTGTTCCAACCAGCCAACTCTGACTCTGTCTCTCTCCTGACTCTGTCTCTGTGTGTCACTCTCCCTCTAAGTTTGACTCTCCCTTTGACTCTACTGTATCTCTTTCCTCCTGACTCTCTCTTCCCTGACTCTGTCTCTCAGTGTCTACCACCATCTAATTGTCTTTCTAGTAGACTTTATCTCTCTCCCCTGACTCTATTTCTCTCACATGACTCTGTCTCACTGTCTCTCTCCATCTGACTTTCTCTCTCCCTCTAACTTTATCTCTCTCATTGACTCTGTCTCTCTCCCCTTAACTTTCTCTCTGTGTCTCTGTCCCCTGACTTTGTTGTTCTCTCCTCCTGACTCTATTGCTCTCCCCCTAACTCTGTCTCTTTGTCTCCCACCCTGATTTTCTTTCTCCTAGACTTTATCTCATTCAACAAGGCTCTGTCTCTGTCACATGACTCTGTCTTAGTGTCTCTCGCCATCTGACTGTCTCTCTCCCTCTAACTCTATCGCTCTCTCTCCTTTAATATATCTCTCCCCTTCACTATCTCTGTGTCTCTGACCCCTGAATTTGTTGCTATCTCCTCCTGACTCTATCGCTCTCCCCCTGACTCTGTCTCTGTGTCTCCCACCCTCTCATTTTCTTTCTCCTAGACTTTATCTCTCTCCCCCTGACTATTTCTCTCTCACATGACTCTGTATCTCCATCAAACTTTCTCTCTCACATGACTCTGTATCTCCATCAAACTTTGTCTCTCTCCCTATAACTCTATTGCTCTCTCCTTGACTCTATCTCTCTCCCCTTAACTATCTCTCTATGTCTCTGTCCCCTGAATTTGTCACTCTCTCCTTCTAACTCTATCGCTCTCCCCATGACTCTGTCTCTCACCCTTTGATTTTCTTTCTCCTAGACTTTATCTCTCTCCCTCTGACTATCTCTCACATTACTCTGTCTCACTTTGTCTCTCCGAAAAACTTTGTCTCTCTCCCTCTAACTCTATCGCTCTCTCTCCTTGACTCTATCTCTCTCCCTTTAACTATCTCTGTGTCTCTGTCCCCTGAATTTTTTTGCTCTCTCCTCCTGACTCTATCGCTCTGCCCCTGACTCTGTCTCTCAGTGTCTACCACCCTCTAATTTTCTTTTTCCTAGACTGTATCTCTCTCCCTCTGACTCTATCTCTCTCACATGACTCTGTCTCACTTTGTCTCTCCATCTAACTCTATCTCTCCTTGACTCTATCTATCTCCCCTTTACTGTCTCTCTGTGTCTCTGTCCCATGACTTTGTCGCTCTATCCTCCTGACTCTATCGCTCTCCCCCTAACTCTGTCTCTGTGTCTCCCACCCTCTGATTTTGGTTTTCAAGTAGACTTTATCTCTCTCCCCTGACTCTATCTCTCTCACATGACTCTGTCTCACTTTCTCTCTCCATCTGACTTTCTCTCTCCCTCTAACTCTATCTCTCTCCCCTTAATTATCTCTCTGTGTCTGTCCCCTGACTTTGTCACTCTCTACTCCTGACTCTATCGCTCTCCCCCTAACTTTGTATCTGTGTCTCCCACCCTCTGATTTTCTTTCTCCTAGACTTTATCTCCTTCCCCCTGACTCTCTCACATGACTCTGTCTCAGTGTCTCTCTCCATCTGACTGTCTCTCTCCCTCTAACTCTATCGCTCTCTCTCCTTTACTCTATCTATCTCCCCTTAACTATCTGTGTCTCTGTCCCCTGAATTTGTCACTATCTCCTCCTGACTCTATCGCTCTCCCCCTGACTCTGTCTCTCAGTGTCTCCCACCCTCTGATTTACTTTCTCCTAGACTTTATCTCTCTCCCCTGACTATTTCTCATTTGACTCTTTATCTCCATCAAACTTTGTCTCTCTCCCTATAACCCTATCGCTCTCTCCTTGACTATATCTCTCTCCCCTTAACTATCTCTCTATGTCTCTGTCCCCTGAATTTGTCACTCTCTCCTCCTAACTCTATCGCTCTCCCCCTGACTCTGTCTCTCAGTGTCTCCCACCCTTTGATTTTCTTTCTCCTAGACTTTATCTCTCTCCCTCTGACTCTCTCTCTCACATGACTCTGTCTCACTTTGTCTCTCCATCAAACTTTGTCTCTCTCCCTCTAACTCTATCGCTCTCTCTCGTTGACTCTATCTCTCTCCCTTTAACTATCTCTCTGTGTCTCTGACCCCTGAATTTGTCACTCTCTCCTCCTGACTCTATCGCTCTCCCCCTGACTCTCAGTGTCTACCACCCTCTAATTTTCTTTCTCCTAGACTTTATCTCTCTCACATGACTGTCTCACTTTCTCTCTCCATCTGACTTTGTCTCTCACCATCTAACTCTATCTCTCTCCCCTTATCTCTCTCTGTGTCTCTGTCCCCTGATTTTGTTGCTCTCTCCTCCTGACTCTATCGCTCTCCCCCCAACTCTGTCTCTCAGTGTTTCTCTCCATTTTACTTTCTCTTTCCATATGACTCTAACCCTCTCCCTCTGACTATCAGTAACCGTTACAAATTTCTCCCTTCCCTCTACTCCCTTCCTCCCTGTACAGAACCCTGTGCTTGGGTACTTCAAAAACATGGCTATGGGTGGGTGCTTCAAAATTTTGAAAAAAAATCTAGCTTCTGTCACAAAGTAAGTCTGTTGCTGACCTACAGCGATCAGTGGGTTTTTACAGCCATTACTGTACAATCACATTGAAAACGTGGTTTACTATTACAATGATAGTTTATTGTAATGTTAGCAGCCACACAGCAAAACACAAGCTAAAAAACATTCTCCATAAAGGAGCTGCACAATAAAGAAAATATTACCCCATATTAATAAAGATCTGTTTACAGACTACAGTGAGTGGCCAATTAAACACAGGAAAGTAGCAAACATGCCATAGCTTTAGAGTCCAATTCCTAATTGTGTACAGTAGGTGTGAAAATCTCAGTGTGTGAGGCCTTTGAAATAGATTCCTTGGAGAGTATAGATAGCATATATCCTGTCTGGGGGATGGCCTGGGATTTGAAATGAATAATTCAATTCCAATTTAAGTGTTTTCAGCTTCTAACTTTAGTCTATGCAGCTACAATATCAAAAGTTTTTTTTATACATTTCTTGTTCCTTGCAATAAACAAATATGGTATGTTTTTAAAAATATAATTGATTCAGCTTCCTTCATAACTGGTCAAATAATGTAAAATGCTCAGGAAATGCACTGTTGGCTGTGAGGGGAGCCTGTGCCATGCTTTAGAGGAGAGTAGGGAGTGGGCATCACAGCATCTACTGTATAAAAGGGCCTACACAGTACAAACGGGGTGACTGTGCTGAGCGATCTGAGCGATGCTAGATCACTCAGCAAGATTGCTCAGCACACAGCGCTGCACAGCAATGTGTCAACGATGTGTGCTGAGCGATCTGTCAGGGCCAGTGAACACTGGCCCTGACAGGAGATCTGACTAGATTTATCCTGCATGCAGGATCTTATTCGCCGCACCATTGCGACAACTGAACATCTATGTACTTGGGATATACAGTACCTATCACCCTCATAATCACTGTTGAAGTCTGGTTCCAGTTTAAGAAATATTACATCATAACTATTTATTTACAGTTTCTTACATAGCGCAGCATAATTCTTTCCCATTGGTCCATTTAAAAAATATGAGTTATTTTGTGTGCACTGTGACTGTGTAAAGTAATTGCTATCACACAGAGCTGCCACTGCTGTTATCGGGGAGGGAGGGGGATTGGAATTGCTTGAGCTGTGTGCACTGTGCCTGATTGTTGTCATTCTGTTGGGGGAGGGGAGAACACACAGAGCTGCATAAAGGGGGTCATTCCAAGTTGAGCGCTAGCTGCCGTTGTTCGCAGCACAGCGATCAGGCTAAAAATCTGCATTTCTGTGCATGCATATGCCCCGCAATGCGCACGCACGACGTACGGGTACATAGCCCTTTGTGGTTTTGCACAGGTTCTATCGACGTTTTCCTTCACACTGGCGCCCGCTAGAAGATTGACAGGAAGGGGGCGTTTCTGAGTGTCAACTGACCGTTTTCAGGGAGTGTTTGGAAAAACACAGGCGTGTCTGAAAAAATGCAGGCATGGCCGGGCATTCGCTGGGCGGGTGTGTGATGTCAAATCCGGACACGAATAGGCTGAAGTGATCGCAAGCACTAAAACTGCACAAACTGTTTTTGCAGAGCTCGGCTGCACATGCGTTCGCACTTCTGCTAAGCTAAAATACACTCCCCAGTGGGCGGCGGCATAGCATTTGCACGGCTGCTAAAATTAGCCAGCGAGTGATCAACTCAGAATGACCCCAATGCCTGGTGCTCAGACGTGCATTAAATGCTTTGCTCACTACAAGGATACTAAAGGTTATGATTTGTGACATGGATAGACAAGGATGGAAAAAGTAAAAAAATATGAAAAAATTCCCAAAACCTTGTGTTGACCATATGTGTGTTTTGACCATTTCCATGTCGACCATTTGCTGCTGTGAGTAGTTGTTTCCTGATTTGGGAGCAGCCGGTATATAATGAGCTTTCCAGGCTCATGGTAGTATTCTGTAGTTTCAGGGGTGGTGATATCTGCGCTCACCTGATGTCTAGGTGTATGTGTCTTACATTATTATTACCAGTAATTTATACAGTGCACACATATTCCGCAGCGCTTTACAGAGAATATTCAGCCTTTCACATCAGTCCCTGCCCCAGTAGAGCTTACACTCTATATTACCTACCACATGTACACACACACATTTGCACAAGGGTTAATTTTGTTAGGAACCAATTAACCTATCACTATATTTTGGGATTGTGGGAGGAAACCGGAGTGACCGGAGGAAGCCCACTCAAGTACGGGGAGAATATACAAACTCCGCACATTATAATGAGTGTACAATGGTGTATTTGTAGTGTTCTTTATTGCGACACAATGCTCAGGTCACATGCATATTAATTAGACAGGTAAAAAGAGAGGTTTTTAAAACCGCACAGGACATGTGTTTGGTTCACACTATGATTAGTTAGAAATTCAAAAAACCAACATAAAGGCAATAAAAGGGTCAAATGCTCCTGGCACTTGGTTGGTGGTGCGCCCAGAAAAAATAGTTCAATAAACTTTAAGCTTAGTACATCAGGCCCAGTGCACCGTTCCAAGACAGACAACTAATTAGGTTTCCATTTGCCCTCCCCCCTGCCTTATGTTAATGCTAATTGATGTTGTATTGAGACTTTTGTTCAGTCTCTTACTCACAAAGTAGCACATGCACTGTAAAGGGTCAAATACTCCTGGCACTTGGTTGGTGGTGCTCCCAGAAAAAAATAGTACAATAAACTGTATAAATGGAAAATCTTTACATAGGAGGTAAAGACAAAAAGAGACTTTAAGTCTACCCTGGGGCACACTTGTCAAAAATTATTAATAAAATATAACTTTTAATATTCACAATTAAAAAAGATCATCTCACATGGCGACATGTAAAAATTGTAATCATAAACTTTTTGATACGGTAATCCAATGTATTATAGCGAAATATACAGTATGCGGTATTGAAATACCAAAAAATCTCTCAGAGGTGTATTACCTCGTTACAATACTTTGAGAGAATTGGCTTCTCTATACTCACACCTTAACCACCAAACAATGACAAGTAGTGCCTTTTAATAAGTATCATAATTTTCATATCAAATCTCTGTGTTGAGTTTTTTTTACAACCAGGATCGGCTCAAAGAGCCCGAGGCTGGTTTTGCTTAGGAGGGGGGACCCCACCAATTTTTTGGGCGGATTTTTAACACTGTCCACACTTCTTTTAAGGTACACAATGAAGCCCTGCACGGATTACACTGATCTGGCCGGGATTCATTGTGTTAAGTCCGGCAGTGTTTTACTAATCACTCCCGTAAAACACTGCCAGACATTACGAATGACATCGACATCGGAAAACACGACAATGCAGAATACGAAAGCATAGTAAATGAGGCGTAAAAAAGCCCAAAAGTTGCAAATTATCACTCCCGATGTCATTCGTGTTTAACCTTCAACCAAAATACGAAAATTTACGATTTTTAGTAAATATACCCCCTATAAGTCTGTCCTGGGGCACACTTGTCAAAAATGATTAATAAAATATAACTTTTAATATTCACAATTAAAATAGATCATCTCACAAAGCGACATGGCGACATGTAAAAATTGTAATCATAAAATTTTGGTACAGTAATCAAAATTTGTAATCACAAACTTTTTGATACGGTAATCCAATATATCATAACGAAATATGGGCCTAATTCAGATCTGTTCGCTTGCTAGTGTTTTTCGCTGTGCAGCAATCAGGTAACTACTGCGCATGCGTATGCACCGCAATGCGCAGGCACGTTGTACGGTTACAAAGCGGATCGTTGCTGTGCACTAGTTCTAGCGAAGAATCCATTCGCACAGCCGATCGCAAGGAGATTGACAGGAAGAGGGCGTTTGTGGGTGTCAACTGACCGTTTTCTGGGAGTGTTTGGAAAAACGCAGGCGTGTCGAGGCGTTTGCAGGACGGGTGTCTGACGTCGATTCCTGGCTTGAATAGGCTGAAGTGATCGCAGCGGCTGAGTAAGATCAGAGCTACTCAGAAACTGCACAAGCGGTTTTTGTACAGGGCGGACGCACACGCGTTCGCACACTTGCAAAGCTAAAATACACTCCCCTATAGGCGGCGTCTATCTGTTCGCAGCGCTGCAAAAATTAGCTAGCGAGCGAACAGGTCTGAATTAGCGCTCCCTTGATAGTAATTGCTAACTTTGTGTTTATAATAATTAATTGGTGGGACAGTACCACCTGTGGGAGTTGCAGGAATCTGGTATACAGAAAATATTCAACAGTTTTTGGTGGTTTGTAAGTGATGTGTTTTAGTATAAATTATTGGAGTTCTGAATTAGGCTCAATATTGAAATATCAAAAACTCTCTCAAAGGTGTATTACCTTGTTACAATACTTTGAGAGAATTGGCTTCTCTATACTCACACCTTAACCATCAAACAATTGCAAAAAATGACAAGTAGTGCCTTTTAATAAGTATCATAATTTTCATATCAAATCTCTGTGTTGAGTTTGTATGAACTCTCCATCAGCCCATCATAAATCATAAGGAAAGAGATTTTTGCAAACATATAGGCAGCATTGTACCAGAACAAAAAAGGGTGTAGGGGACTCCTATCACACAGGCGCCTGGGAAAGCTGCCCTGAATTGTGCTCCTTCCCAAAGTGTCACCACACTTTAAAACAGAGAATGGTCAAAAATTGGTTGGAAGAAGCGTCACACTGTTTGACAGGCAACGGTGCTGGCAGCTTGAAGCTTCCCCCATGCGAGGGGACGCCGTACACTTTTACGGTGTCCATGACGACATATGTCGACATAGCCACCAAAAATCATGAAAAACTCATTGCGACTTTTTTGTGTCAACCTTTCTATATTGACCTATTACTTGTGTTGACCTTTCAATACTGTCTACCTAAACCATGTTGACCTTTCTGATGTGTCGACATATGGCCTGTCGACCAATATTGGTCGACCTAATGACTGTTGACCTTATTGTCGACAATATGACCCATTCCAATTACATGCAGCTGGCTCAGCAAGATCGCTCAGCAAACAGCGCTGCACAGCGATGTGTCAACGAAGTGTGCTGAGCGATCTGTCAGGGCCAGTGACCCCGACAGGTGATCTGACTAGATTTATCCTGCATGCAGGATCTTAATCGCCGGGCGATAGCGACATCTGAACATCTGTGTACTTGGGCGATCACTTTAGCCTGTTCGTGTCCGGAATTGACGTCAGACACCCGCCCTGCAAACGCTTGGACACGCCTGCATTTTTCCAAACACTCCCAGAAAACAGTCACTTGTCACCCACAAACGCCTTCTTCCTGTCAATCTCCTTGCGATCGGCTGTGCGAATCGACTCTTTATTAAATTCAACGCTCAGCAACGATCCACTTTGTACCCGTATGACGCGCATGCGCATTGCAGTGCATACGCACGTGCAGTTTTGTCCTGATCGCACCGCAGCGAAAAAACCTAGCATGCGATCAGGTCGGAATGACCCCCATGGTTTTGCCTATCTGCTAACAAAAATGCTTCGATCAGGTCTGAATTACCCCTCTAGAATCTTTCTCTCAGACTTTCTGCTTACTCAGTTTCTGAAAATGCCACCTGCTGTCTGAAAAGTGGTACTGCACTATATTTCAGACGACTTACACACGGCCTGCCATGTATATATTAGGAGGATAGCTTATCTCGTGCCATGAATGGCAGGCCATGATACTTTTTTCAGAAAGGTAATCGTGGACACATCTGTACTTGTAAAAATAAAAAAACGGGACACCCGACCACGAACTGAAAGGGGACCCATGTTTTCACATGGGACCCCTTTCCCCGAATGCCAGAAACCCCCTCTGACTGATGTCTAAGTGGGTTTCTTAAGCCAATCAGGGAGCGCCACGTTGTGGCACCCTCCTGATCGGCTGTGTGCTCCTGTACTGTCTGACAGGCGGCACACGGCAGTGTTACAATGTAGCGCCTATGCGCTCCATTGTAACCAATGGTGGGAACTTTGAGGTCAGCAGTGAGGTCACTTTCGGTCAACCGCTGACCACAAAGTTCCCACCATTGGCCAGGGGTGACTAGTTGGATATTTGATGCCACGGCCGCAAGGCACTGTATAAAAGTGACCCCGGGCTGTGGCATTATCTGTCCAGCTAGTGGAGCCCGGTGCTGGTTTCAAAAATACGGGGGACCCCTACGCTTTTTGTCCCCCGTATTTTTGGAACCAGGACCAGGCGCAGAGCCCGGTGCTGGTTGCTTAAATATGGGGGAACCCCTGTCAATTTTTTCCCCATATTTTTGCAACCAGGGCCGGCTCAAAGAGCCCGAGGCTGGTTTGGTTTAGGAGGGGGGACCCCAAGCAATTTTTTTTTTAAGTTTAAACATTTTTTTTTCTACAAGGTGCACAATGAAGCCCTGCACGGATCTCTCAGATCCGGCCGAGATTCATTGTATTAAAGTCGGCAGTGTTTTACAAGTCACTCACGTAAAACACTGCCTAAAAAAACGAATGACATCGACATCGGAAAAACCGAAAATGCAGAATACGGCAGATTAGTAAATTAGTCGTAATCAATTCAAAAAGTTGCATATTTACACTTTCGATGTCATTCGTGATTGAACTTTGACCTCAAACGGGAAAATACGAATCTTAGTAAATTTACCCCCTAGTTTTGTTATGAGAAAGATAAAATTGCATACATTATGAGCATGACATGAAGATAGAAATCCTTTTATATACAGGGTGATTCAAAAGTAGGAAATGGGTAAACTGAATACTCCAGTAAGGTATGGGTGAGGTGGGCTATTTTTTAGGGTATGTACAGAACATGGGCGCCATCTTGAATCTATGTCAGTTTCCCCATTTTCTGCACAGTTTTTAAAACAATACTGCGACTTTTGAATCATCCTATAGATATGTATAATGTGTATATGTGCAATAAAGACAGTGGTGTAGGTTCATCCCACTCGCAAGATATACAGTATATTGGTGTCCCCCACTATATCTATATCTATCTATCTATCTATCTATCTATCTATCTATCTATCTATCTATCTATCTATCTATCTATCTATCTATATATATATATATATATACAATTTTCAATCAAAATGTGGGTGCAAGGTCTAGTTAATTAAACAGCAAAAGTCTATCCTCTGATTTACAGGGTCTCTAGAAGGTGGAGAGAACAGCAGAGCCATGTATACTTCAAAGGGTTTTAATATCACCGGCAAAAAAGTGATAAAGCTCTCTCAAAGGCATTAATGGTGATACTGTACTTTACGTATTCATGTGGATACAAGTATCACCTGTATATATATACAGGTTTAGTATCCCTTATCCAAAATGCTTGGGAACAGAAGTATATTTTGGAATAATTGCATACCATAATGAGATATCAAGGTGCTGGGACCCAAGCCTAAGCATAGAATGCATTTATGTTTCATATACACCTTATGCACACAGCCCGAAGGTCATTTTAGCTGATATATTTAATAAATTTGTGCATTACACAAAGTGTGTGAACATTCACATAATTAATTTATGTTTATATACACCTTATACACACAGCCTGAAGGTCATTTAATACAATATTTTACTAAATTTGTGTATTAAACAAAGTAAATATATATATTTATTATACACACTGGAGGCAGACACATTACTGATTAAGCTATTTGCTCCTGCATAGCAAGCCTGCAAATTCTGTATAAAGCTACTTATAATTGTCAGTTCAAAATCATTGCAATTGGGCAGATCTACTATATGTAGTGTACAGCCACACATCCAATTCCCTGTAGCCACACACTACCTACAGTAGTTCTGCTCAGGTAAAATGCTGATTATTTCTCTGACAATTACAAGTAAGTTCTTATAGTTAGAAATCCCATACTTCCTATACAGGAGCATATAGCTCCATCAGTAAGGTGTCTGCCTCCAGGGTAATAAGTTGTAGGTTCAAATCCTCATTATGACCATTGCAAAATGTACAATATGGAGGATGTAACTTTTCACTGGCAGGGACTAGTGGGGGAGTTGGCCACGGAAGAGATAGCTGTGGCTATCAATTAACTGATTATAGTTAAAGTGATGCCAACAAGCTGTAAATCCGCTACAGCAGCAAATACGGGTCAGCACAAATGAAATGGGAAACAATGGACCTGAGGTGCCTCCTTCAGGGCAGGAGCCTGGCGGCAGCCAACTCCGTTGTCTCTGGGAGTTCTGCCTTTGAATTCAGATATGCTGTGCCATTACTGTGCCTGTGGTTACCTGCAGATTCAGCACTCTCATGGAGTGATTGCTGTCACTCACAGTGGAGCAGCTAATTCACAGATTTGTTACTTTGTCTTCCTCCATCCATGGCACTCTGTCTTCCCTCATAAGTGCCATCCAATCTTTTCCCCCCGTGTATGCCTTTCTGTCTTCACACATGTGTGCCCCTTTGTCTTCCTCCATTCATGTTGCTTTGTCTCCCTCCATCTGCACTGCTCTGTCTTCCACCATCCATGCTGCTCTGTCTTCTCCTGTATGCACCACTCCCACCCCCCATCCACGCCACAACCCCGCCATCTAGTCAGTTCTCACATCTATCACACTGGTGATGATTAAAAAGAAAGAAGAGGATAATGAATAGACATTTGCATGACAGCAGATTGTGGGATACGATATAATTATAGTAGGTGTGATGTGGAAATTTAAGAGTATGTGTTGACACTTCAGTGTGAGGACTGAGTGGTACTGTAGGTGAGGAATAAATAGGAAATGGGGAACGAGCCTGAAAATGGAATTGATAATTGTCTAGGTGAGTAGGTCATGGGACAGGATAAATGAGAGATGGGGCCTGGCTAGAATGTGGAGACTGAGAGGGATGTAGGGTGATGAGTGTGAGATGAAGAGTTAGATGTGGGTACTGTGTAGGTATTTAGAAACTGCATTGCATTTGAGATGTGGCTATTGTGGTTGTCTTTTGGGGATGGGATGTCAGGATGAAGCATAAGACAGAGTGCAATGGTTTTGGCAATTAAGCAGAATGTCTGTAGGAGCTAAATGTTGATAATGAATGAGATGGATGTAGTGAGTGAGTGGGATGTTGCAACCTAGTAGAATTGTGTGTTGTGACTGAGTGGGATGGGTGTGCCACATTACTGCTCAGACCTTCAGTTGCATAGACTGCATACGTGAATTCCACTGAACACAACAATCTGTGAATCAGAAGCTCCGCCATTTTGATAGTGACAGCAACCCCACACACGAGAAAACAGAGTCTGCATTGTTACCCACTGGGGGTGAAAGCAGATCTGTATTGCACAAGGAACAGCTTTAATGGTCATAATTTCATTGCTTTTTTCCTTAATGCATAAGGGTAAGGCATGACATCAGACATGCCTACTATGCCAGCCCTGTTTATCATTTTTCTGTCACATGCCTTCTCTGCCCACCAGATTTTCTATCACATGCCACCCCATGCTCAAAAGATATTCTCCCATTTACTACTACCTTCCCACCATATTTTCTCTCAAATACCCCTTTGTACACCAGTTATCTAAAATGCCATTCCCTGCCAAATGCAATCTGCCTTGGCATTATACTAACCTCATAATTATAATCACTGATACCAGAGCATTAAAAGGAGTACCTATCACAATACCACCCCAACATACTGGCAACATCACACCTATCTCCCCAATTGCATACCAATATGTACAGTGTAATAAGACTATCACCAATTGCTGCCACAAACTAACATGCAATGCAGTTTATAGCAAGGGCAACTCCTGGTTCTCCATCACAGCTCCTGGAGGTATGGTGCTCCAATACTTCTCCAGGAAGATCGTGTCTCATGGTGATGGGCAGTAGCAGCTCCTGTAAAAGATGACTTGCTTTATACTTAATACACTTCCATAGCTGACCCAGTCTAAGCTTTCATTACCAATGCCAGAAGAGCCTGGCCTGCACCACCAGCTCCAAACAGTGAGCAATGATAAAAGACAGCATCCAAACTGCAGAACAGAGATTGTTCGTGACTCTGAGTCCATGCATCACCTCGCCTAGTCTGCAGACAGGGGCTAATTCAGACCTGATGTATAGGCTGTGTTTTCGTACAGCGGGCGATCAGGTCTGAACTGTGCATGCATATGCACCGTAATGCGCAGATGCATCGCAAGGGTACAAAGCAGATCACCGCTCAGCAATGGGTTTGTGCCAAAGATCCATTCACATGGGCGTTCACAAGGAGATTGATAGGAAGAAGCTGTTGTGGGTGGCAACTGACCGTTTTATGGGAGTGTTTGGAAAAACGCAGGCGTGTCCATGCGTATACAGAGAGGGTTCCTGACATCAATTCCGGTCCCGGTCAGGCTGAAGTGATCGCAGCGGCTGAGTAAGTCCTGGGCTACTCAGAGACTGCACAAAATCTGTTTGTATAGCTCTGCTACACATGCGTTTGCACACTTGCAAAGCAAAAATACACTCCCCTATGGGCAGCGACTATGCAAATGAAGGTCTGCAAAAAAAACCTAGTGAGCGAACAGGTCTGAATTAGGCCTACAGAGCAGAAACCACTTTAGAACTTCCAGCAGTTCAGTATATAAAATGAATAAATTAACTGATGTCACTGACCTTGTGCTGTGACAGCCACCTCTGCTACTGCACAGACAGGACATATTAAACTCTTTAATGAAAGCAATGCCAGGGCTATTACTTTTAGAGTGTGCCCCCCACAATCTTCAAACATGCCCCAACCCCACTATATTACACTAAGGTATTTAGTTCTCCTGCCACTCACAGAAGAAATCCACTATACAGGGACAAATTGGCCATGTTGCCCCTTTCAAGTAAAGCTACTCAGATTTTACACCCACCACAAGTTGCTACTTGACAGGTGTATTGTTATGAAAATCACTATCTTTAACATGGGGCATATTTTTACCATATTACATTTTTTAAAACTTTCCCAAAAATAACATCTCTTCTAAAAACCTGCACTTTAGCAAATACAACACTAGTCTTAAATTGTCATCTATGCTGAGTTATGCCTACTCAAAAATACTTAAAATTTGTCACTTTTGTCAAACAGGAAGTGGAAAAAAATCAGTGACATTTTTATTCCACATCAGGGGTGTATCTAGGGTCCTAAAGAGCATTGAAGTCCAGTGGTGGTTGTTGTGATAGGGTTACAATGCAAACTAAATTTGAAATAGTGGAGCACCAACAACTGCCCTCCCAAACGCTACACCACATCTCTGTCAGTGTGACGCCTCCGGGAACCAAGCAATGGTTTTATGTGGACATGACAAATTTCAGCTCAGTATGTACAGTAAGTTTTGGTGTGTGGCCCCTCAAACACTGTGGCTGCACCCCACAGGATTAACATGGCCCTTGTAATATAAAATGAGCCACATAACTCATTTTCAGTGTTGAGTGATGGTGTACATAAATGTCATGTAAGACAAAACATACCTCAGCTCGAGTAATCTGTTATATGCCTTACAAAAATGACATAGGATGATAAAGAGGTAACCTTGACTCTAAAATAAGTGAAATTGCTTTCCTCCATGATATGGATGGTATATGAATGGTATGGCTGCTACCGTCTGGTTTTAATTACTACTGAAATTTGTATTCATTGTTTTAAAAAGATTAATTGGAATGTAAAGCAAGCACCACACCCAGGTCACTGATTCTTGTCAAAGTCATACTTAATTTATCGCAGAGCTTGAATGTGGGATATTTGGGCCTCCGTACAGCCCAAACTTGTAGAAGGGGTCTAGCCTATGATGTTAACAGGTCCCATTATTTTTGCTGACGGTTAATGGCTTGGGATATCATAGAAATTATGACATCATCAGTTAAAAGAAAGTGATAGGGAAACTAATTGCATAAAGAAAAAAGCAGCAGGTACTAAATTAGCCATAGTAATAAATATGAAAGTAGAGATAAAGGAAAAAGCAAGGAAAAAGTAAGGAAATTGATTAAAATGGGTATAAAAAGCCTGCAACACGAGGACATGATAACAAAAGAAAGTAATGATAAAAAAGTGAAAGACTAAAATGTGAAAAAAGAAATCATTGCTGGAAGCTGACACAGTGAGAAAATTAAACAGTAATCGTCATTTTAAAATCAGCTGTGAATTCCTTTACATAAAAAGAAATACTAATTAAATGAAAGAAACTCTGTAATAAAATCTGTTTGCAGCTTTGAGGCGTTTCAGTTTAAAAAAATGAACATACAGTATGCAAATCTGCTAATCTGCACGTCTGTGCATCAGCTCTCTTGTAGTTCTGTTTTTTACCTCTTCAGCCTCCCCCTTCCTGCATGCGGTATTTCACAGGGTTATGCCAAGGGCAGCTTTGTTGAAGTAGGGGTGAAAGTTTAGCAGCAGGCAGGTTGTGAGTTACCAGGCAAAGAATCAAAACAAGTCACTATGTACTGGAGATTTAACATCTCGGAAATATCTCAGAGAGCACGTTTTATTTAAAGTACATACTGTACTTTATCAAATTTTTAGCAACCAATGGAGTCACTTACAGTATAGCCGAATTGTCTAATCATGAGTCCCACACTGTCGATTCTGCACACAGCTGGATGATGTTTTAAGTCTGCTTGTGCAACCCAGAAACACAGAATAGATTTGGATGCAGGGTCTGTGGAATGCAGTGGACATGCCTGGAAGGTAACACGGGGGGAGGCTAAGCAGATGCAGGTGTGTTGTGGGCACTTCGCTGTAAGCAGCTGCATCCAAAGGTCCACTGCTCCTGCCATAGCGCTGGAGTAAGTTTTCATGGTGCATCGAGGCAGAAATGCAGTGCAAGATGCTGCAAGTGGGTATTACGAAAATCAGCAGCACCATGAGCACATGATGCAGATGCGGCTGCTGGGAAAATACATAGCTGCAGCCGCATCTGCGTACAACTCCGAATTGGAAACATATTGTTCTCAATTCTGTATATACATGATTGTAAGTAGTATTTTTTAAGAGGGACTTCAAACATGCTTTTTTTCTATAGTATGGCCAGTACTCACCCTCAACTAGTAAAACTCTGGTAGAGATACTGTACCGAAATAATTTGGACTGGTTCAGTTTTGCCAATTTGAATGCCTTGAAGCTTATTATGGTACATCCTGCAAGAGTTGTTGTACAAAAGCCAAGGCAGCACTGTCTTCCAATGGAAAACCTCAAATTGTATTATTGTTCAAGTTTGCGGTTTTCATTCGTGGTTGGTTGTTATTAAGATGTTACATGAATTTTTTTCCTATTTAAGCTTAAATGTTACATTGTATAGTATTTACTGTATCACTTCCTGTATAACAATGAGCTTTAATGTGTTTGAGCTTGCAGTTAGCAGTTTCCATGGAAAATCATTAAAAGTAGCATACAATGCAGTTATTAAACTAAACAGATATGTACAAGCTTGAGTGCCATTCACATTTTAGTTTAGCTGCAAAGTTTGAGAACTAATTGCAAATTTTTGAATGTTAGACCTGGTTGAGAAGCAGGTCTAAACTGTGGGAGACTAATATACATGACTTTAATGTGTGGGAGATTTTCACTTAGTATGTCTGCTAAAAGATTTTCCTGCTAAAGCAGATTGATGTTTGACAGATGCCAACTGAGTTGATATCTACAGCAAGAATGACTTGTTGGAAAGACAACTGGTGGCTGTTCTCAGGTGAATGACAAGTGTCTTATACATAGAAGGACAATCTCAGTTACATTTGTTGGGAGAAGGGGGGCTTACTGTAAAATCTATTTGGCTGGATGTTTTGCTGTAATTCGTATATAAAGTAAATAGTTACTAGCTTGATAGGTTAAAGGGTGACAATACGTAATCTACAACATGCATTTCAAACATGATCTGTCCTTCTAAAAGAACATAGATGCCAAAACATGGAAAATTTGCAGTTTAGGTCATCAAGTTGTACTTCCCTTTAACTCTACTGTTTCTTTAATATAACAAAGTGAAATAGTAAAATGTACTAGCCTATAACAATCTCTATTCTTATTATATTTCTCCTTTTAATTTTATTATATTTCTCCTTTTAATTTACAAAGCACAGATAGATTCAAATTCAGCTGACTTCTGATACATGACAAAGGGTGACAACTGTGTGTTGGTGCCAAGCCATGAAGTCATTTTTTCTTTCTCCTGTCACTAGAGCGCCTATTAAAAAAAAAAAAAACAGAGAAAGGCAATCTCAGCAGTGAGATATCCGACATCCTCTGTGAACATAAGGTCTGTGTCATTACCATTACAAATCACAACTTTCAAATAGATTATTGATATTCAGTGACGGGCATACATTTTATATATTTCAACCTGTCTTCACGGGGTTAATCAGTATAGTGAACATCCTATTGATAAATGAACAAACAATACTAAGAAATGATTATGAAGCGTATGATGTGAAATCATTGACAATATCTATGTTAGGGAACTCAGCAGCTTTCGCAATGAGCTGGCAAACGGCAGATTCCATTTTGAAAGAAGCCAAAAGGCGACTTAACTTATTTTTTGTACTCTCATTTTGTGAAGGTGAAGGGGTTGAAGAGTTATGTATGCTGCGTCGCAAAATGTATTCCTAAAAATGAAAGAGGCATCCTTTGGCTGGGGATGAGTTAAACCCCATTTTAATTTACAGTCTGTAATATAGTTTTGTTGGCAAGGATTCATAAATCTGTTTCATCAGTACGACTGTTGAATGATAATGGTGCTTTCTCTGGAGCTGAGTCTATCTTCTGCAAGCTTGCCTCTCAGGCCACGGAGGATTCAGCTGTAGGGATATCACTCGGTGCCAGTCTTCACAGAATCGTAAGCATTATTGAAAATGTGCTGGTGCCTCACATTATTATGCAGGTCCAGGGTCATTAAAATTTTATCATATAAACCCTGCCGTCTGCACAGAAGAGAAATTGAGATCCTTGGCAGAGGATGATCACATACTTTATCAGTTTTCTGAAAGGGAAACCAGCAGGTTCAGAGCAGGAGAGAAACAGAATAATATTCCCTTTAATATAAACATAATATTATGTCAAAACCCTCTGAAATTGACATTTATCTACCATGGTTAATATTAACTTTTTCTCCAGACTAGCTGAATGTCTCAAGGCTGCGTGACAATTCATACTAGTCTCACTTGATATCATTTCTCCATGTTTTACTTTCAGGCAGTTTTAGTTAGAAGTACAAAGATCAACATATACACACACACATCCACAAGCATACACACACATACGCCCATAGGCACTTAGAAACACACTCACTTCCAGAAACCTGCTGAAGAGATGCAGTGCCTAACTATGATCATAGAACAAGATACTATAAGTAACACAAGCAAAAACTGAACTAATAAACCATTAATAAAAAAAAAACACTGAAAGTACATAAATGTCATTCTATATGCATTGCTTCACAAAGACTTAAAGAGATATGGGGGGTCATTCCGAGTTGATCGCAAGTAGCAAATTTTTGCTGCTCATGCGATCAACCTGACGCCGCCTATGGGGGAGTGTATTTTAGCATAGCAGGGCTGCGAACGCTTCTGCAGCCCTGCTATGCTAAAAAAGTTTCAAGTACAACAAGACCAGGGCTGCAGTTACTCACCCAGTGCGACGGATCCAGCGATGAAGGTCCCGGTCCTAACGTCAGATATCTGCCCTCCAAACGCCTCAACACGCCTGCGTTGGACTCACCATATCTGGAAAACGGTGAGTATCCACCCCGGAATGCCTCCCACCTGTCCGTCTTCTTGTGATTGCCGCTGCGATCACATTTCTTGCTGGTGGTGTCGCTGCCCGGCGACGATTGTCACCAGGCAGTGACGCACATGCGCAATGCGTCCACCGCGCATGCACAATTCTGACCCTTTCGCACCACAGCAAAGAACCGCTGCGTGCGAACGGGTCGGAATGACCTCCCAGGTTGAGTGTGAGGTTTCACAGTTGCCATTAACTGCATAGTTTTCTACTTATTATTATAAGGTGGTAGTAGTACTAGTAGTAGTAGTAGTAGTAGTAGTAATAAAAATAATAATAATAATATAGCATATACCATTTATATTTCTCATTAAAGGGTATATACAGTATAAGGGCTCATTACATAAGCGGAACTGCTAGTTTCTGCATGATTTAAGCAATGGGCCCATTCACTATTAGGAACCCGATAAGGCCACCTAGTATCTCTAATCACTGAAAACTTCCAAAGTCTGCTTGGGAGAACCAACGTTATCTTCAGATAGCATTTGTTCTTGGAGCCCCGCTCTTTCCAATGGGAAGATGAACTGTGGTTGTGAAGAGGGATCCACTGCCACCACACGACTCGACCTTTAGCTGTGCGCATGCGCAGCTGAAGGATGCCACTGGTAAGTGTCATTGCTACCTCTGTAGCAGTGATACTGATCGCAGGTACAGCTGCATTTCGAAGCAGCTGTCTACGCATTGGAACAATATTGAATGCTTTACGTATACAATGTGGCCATTCATGGTGAGTCGAATACTTTATTACCTGGGGGCCATGGCCCCAATAATTGACAGGCCTCATATATTAAAAAATTGATTCAATACTAAATGATAACAAGGAAGCAAAGAAATTAAATTAGTATTACGTTTTTGATCAAGATGTATTTTTAATTAATTATAATATGATAAATCAATAAAATGATACCTAAAATGATCACATTATTAGTCTGAATTGTATTTTATTATACCTAAAGTGGTGAAAATGTGGACTTTGTTTTAAATATGGTTGAGTATATCAAAGTTACTTAATTCATAAAGTTCATAAAGTTCAGTAAAAGAGAGATAATTTTAGAAAGAAAGCTTGTGTTCATTGAGATACAGTTACGTGTGAAATGGCTAAATAAGAGGTCCTCCTTTTTGAGCAGCCTAACAAAATGTAATGCATTATTTAAAAGAATTAATATTTTAAAAGACCATAAGAAAATATTTATTAGAATAAAACAGCTGGAAATGTGTTTCTATTGCATCCATGGCATGTCCCACCTGCTATTTGATCACTACATGGTGATCATGGTATAAGGAGTGCTTTGAATACAGATCATTGATCCCCACATTACACTGTAGCATTCATAATGAATAGACCTTAGAACATCATACACGAATGGTATATCCTCATAAGCAGATGAATATCTGCTAGAAATGTAGTGAACTTAAACTGGTTAGGACAGCTCACTGGCTTGTCAAAATAATGATCAAGATATTACTATGACAAATGCAGCCAGAATGATATACTTGTGACAGTTTTAGCAAACTCCAGATTGGCACATTTAAAGCTTTTTAAACCAGCCCTGAGTACTGTATTGTGACTACACTTGTCATTGAGATAATCAATTACTATTTTGATAAGTGATCCCTGTTTGGTGAACAAGGCAGCTTACCATTTGCCGCCAAGAAGCATATACTCATTGATTATAGAATATAAATTCCTTAATGTCTATCTTTGTACACTAGAGCTGAGGATAGAAGGAGAGCAGAGAAGAGGGGTCCCATGAGAGAGAGAAAAGGAGTGGCAAGGTAGAGAGGAGGGGACACAGGATTTAGAGGACAAAGTGACAGTGCAGAGAGAAGGGGTCCTAAGAAAGAGAGAGTACAAGATGGCAGGGCACAGAGGTATGTCCCAGTATAGAAGCGGGTACAAGATGGAAGGGCAGAGAGGAGAAGTCCCAGAAGTGTTAGGAGTGAAGACAATGTGCTAGGGCAGACAGAAGGGGTTCCAAGACAGAAGGAAGACAAGGGACAAAGTGCCAGGGCATAGAGGAGGGATCAAGAGAGAGAGAGAGAGAAAGAGGAAAAAATATCTGCAGCACAATATGGAGAGAGGGGAGAAATGGGGGAGAAGGGGAGGGAGAAGCATATGGGGAGATGGAGATGGGGTAGGGACAGTATTGGAAGTGAAAGGGAAAAATAAAACATTCAAGACCTGCTTTATTTTAATTTTTGGAATAATCACTATGCCAAATAAGATTCTCCTGTATTTACTGAACAGTAAGAATTCACCATGTGTGCATTGCATGGAACATAGGCATACCTAAAGGTATATGGCTCTCAATAAAAGTCAAGATTGGCACAAAAAAGCAAAAGCAAAATGATAATCTGTAAGCATGTATTGACAGAGTAAAGGTGGAGTATGTTAGTGTTAGTAAATGGCATACTCACTTCCAGTACTTCCAAGTATACCATGCTACCAGTTTAAAACAAAGGATTGTGGGAGGGTAACAAAACAGACAGACCAAAACAAATGGGAGGATAATAACTTGCACCATTTGTCGAAAAGAAATATACAGATAGCTGTAACACACACACACAGCTACTGAATAACCATAGGCATGCACAGTTTACCAACTCTTCATTGTTGAGCCTACATGTTACTTGTAGATGACAAGAGGCATATGCCGTGTGTTAATGACTGAAGATAAATGGTGCTCCAGCCAATCAGCTCTCACTGTTATTTTTCAAACACATGACAGTAAAAAGCTGAACACATGACAGTTAGTAGCTGATTGGCTGGGGTACAATTTATCATATGCAACACGCTTTTTGGCTCATTGGTAAATGAGCCCCTTAACTTATTTACTTGACTTTTTATCTGAGAAAGTACGCTGATTATACTTAGTGGCCTATTTATTAAAGCTTCTTAAAGGGAAAAGTTGAGTTGTTCCCCCAGCAACCAATCTGATTTTAGCTATCATTATAAAATAATTCACATTTTCCACTCCAGGCCAATTCAAGACCAAGACTGTACTGGAGTTATGGGCTTAATTAGCTTATTAATAAATGGAACAGTTTAAACAGGGAGCTAATTTTGTTATTTATAAGGGAATTCAGGTTTATTTGACATATTTTTTAGTAGTTTATTTTGTTGGGTTTTTTTTTTTGCTAACATTTTTATGATAAGTGCTAATGGGAAAATGGGTGGAGCCACATGTTCCCATTGCCTCAGGCCTCTGATTTCATTGAACCACCTCTGACTGACGCTCAAATCACATTCCACATGTGTATTTTAAACCATTTAAACTAACTACTGTTATTTGTCTTGTACGGAGAAACATTGGGAATACTGTGCCAAAAGCAGTGTCAAATGAAGTGTAACACCTTACAAATAACATTTTATTAATATAACTGGCATAGACAATCTTTCTTTCTTGCCAAGTGCAGTCTGTTACTCTGTTTTATTAGGTCTGTTTTTATTTAAGATAAAGGTGTTTTCTTTCAGAAAGTAGCTATTCTGGAAATGTTTACCTGAGAATTATTTCATGGATGAATTTGCACCCACTTGTATATTTTAATACTAAAACACTCAAGTTATCATATTTTCCTGACACTTGATTCTTGTTTTCTGCTTTTCAACTGAATGCACTGGAATAGAAAACACAGATCCCTTAATCTTCAGCTTCAGAAATTGTGCAAATGACTGAATGAGTTGCAATGCTTACTGATATTTGATATGGTAACTTAATTTGGAATACATTCATACATTCAGAGTGCTTCACCTTCCAACTGAGCTTAGGCCAAAACAACCAATCAAGAACTCTAATTAAAAATAAAGCACTTTCAGCTACTTATGTTCACTGAATATTATTTACAAGAACAATTGCTTTGATTTCCAAGATCTTCTAATTCGCAGACAGTAGTGATTCAAGTATAGTACATGTGTCTGTTTCATACAGTAATAGATATAGCATAAGGTTCTATAGTGCTGGGCCTAAAAGTGAGAGATGGAAAATGGGTCTCCCTCTGAAAAGTGAATAATTAAAATGACTCAAAATAAAGATGTTGGATTTGGCTATTTGGCAAGAGATATACTATTCTACAATTATTCAAATACTGCCAAGATGATAAATACTACAGTAAATGCTACTTCATATTACCATTTCTTTTACTAACATTGGCTGATATTCATTAGCTAATGATAGGAATATAATATAAAAAGAAATATATTCACATTAAAAATTAAGTACAGACCTACTGTAAATGGAGTTAAATACTGTACAAATAAAATACATTGGAAAATTTATGAAAGCTCTCATCTAAATAAGACCCTAAGGAAAAAACAGTATCAAAGATTGCATATTAGAGAGGCCATACATTATAAAGGTTTATTCAAGACTTTTCCAGTAAACAGATAAAGAAACTCCTTGTAATTATGTACTAGACTGTAAACTGTAATCATTGTAATGTTTATTATTATTAATATTTCTAAATAATAATAATAATTATTATTATTATCATTACCTTTTATTTATATGGTGCCATAAGATTCTGCAGCACCTAACAAAGTAAATGAACAATGCACAATGACTTAAAGTACAAGACAATGTAGGACAAGTATTATTATTATTATTTATTTATTTATTTATTCACTCTGGGGGTTTTTTTTTGGTGAGGGGTGATTCTATGAGGTCAATTCAATTAGCCATAAAGGGGGTAAGTTGCCATTGCAACCACGTAGAAACACCAGCAACGATACCACAACTCACCCCGCCACAGCCAGATCTCACCCTGGACTTGCAGATTTGTTTTTGCAAACCCCACAGGGCATACACTCTTACTCATGCCACAAGTGGTCTCACAGATAACTGGATTAAGCCCTACTGTATGTGCTTCTTTAATGGTCAGCATATCTAAAATCAACAGGTAAAAAAAATGATGCTTGTATAAAAATCGCATCAACAAAACATATTCAGGGTTTTTCCCCCAGAAATTTACAGATTAATCTCTGAAATGACTTTAACAGAACTACACCATGTGTCACATTTATTCTGACTCCTTAGGCAGTTTAAACAATAGACTACATAGAATAACAGACCAGCTTGATAATGACAGTCTGACAAATCCAAATGAACATTTTATGATCTAAGTATCTGGTATATTTTACTTAGTGGAAACACTTTAATTATCATATGCTTAACAATACCTGTCAGAACAATCTTCCAAAAGTTGCAGGAAACTCTGTGAACCATGATTAGTATGGAATAGTAGAAATGTGCCCAGAGGACATTTCAGACTATAGATATATCCAAGATCAACAATGAATGCAACACTCATAGAACAGTAATACCCCACAGTTTGTCTTTTCTAACTCACACAGAGCAGTCAGTTTAATATGGGGAAAAAGCATTAGCTAAAAAATGAAAGCAACAGTTTTTTTCCTCATGTGGCTGAGTATATTAAACATTTAAGCCACTTTACTGCCAGCCATAATGATTCTTTTTAATAATTTATATCTATACTGTATATATTACATCTTCAAGCATTGTACTATGCGTTTTTTGATGCATGGTCTAACAGATGCTAAATAAACACACACACACAGTAACACACACATGAATATACATGTATATATATGTGTGTATATATACCTGTACATATTCAGTATATACCTAAACGGACTGGCATTTTTATAACAAATGGTTAGTTGACAAACTTTTGTTTGCATATGTTGTACAATAAAAGGAACTTTCTGAAACCTTTTGTGATTTCATGGCAATGGATCTGCTTTCTTTGGGTGCAAGAATTGTGGGCACATACTGTATGAACTCCAGTGCACAGCTCCTCCACTTTATTGTGGAAGAATTTCCATACTGCTGTGCCCATGATAGATGTTGTAACTATATTTGTGGAATGCCTGTTGTTTACATTATATGGATTGGCTCTTATTATGGTTCTGACCTCTACATTGAATTCTGGGATTGGGTAAAAACTGGAACAGCTCAGACCCCGGAATGCCGGACCGGACCTGCTCCATGTAGCAACCTCTGCCACATTGGAACTTGTAGTGCACGTCCCATCCATACTTGTTTGCAGGGTGTCCTGTCCGGAGTGGTGTCTGTGACAGCTGTCACCAGGGAGATGGTGAGGGAGAGATTACAGTCTCCCTGTATAGTCCAGGGATGGGGTAAGAACTAGATTGGTCCACACGATACAGGAACGCTGTAATCTCTCCCTTACAGTTTCCATGGTGACAGCTGTCACAGGCACCCCTTGGATGGGACACCCCCTGGGCTGCGACGCACACTACAATCTCCAGAGTCACAGAGTTTGCTGCAAGGAGCCAATCTGGTCCATCTTTCTGGGAAACAGACTGTTCTGGTTTTTACCTAATTCCTTGAATTCTTAATGCTCTCTGAATGTCTGATTGTCTGCCTTGGCCACTAGATGGAACTGACTCCCTGGAACACTGCCTATGTAGATCTATGCATTGGACTTCTCTTGACTACTCTTGGATCTCTACCTGACTTGAACTTTGCAATGGATTCTAACTATTCTTTGTATCACTAATGACCCTGAACCCTGCATTGTACTCTGAGCATTGTCAATTCCTAGATTCTGTCTGTCCAGAATACAGCATGGACATAGGGTCATTCCTTCCATTCTAGCCTATGTGAGTACCTACATTTCTTGTTCATTTCCCAGTATTATTAATTAGTTCATCAGTATTTCTAATGTCAAGGTCAGTCCTGAAATAAGCCTTTATCCTAAAGGTCAAAGACCTGTAACAACCAAGTACAGTATTGTACCAGTGAGCACAATAAGCTGTAAAGTAAAATGGGCTTCTACAGGCAAGACCACCAGTATCCTTTTTCTAGACTTTCATTATCCCAATTTTGGAATCAGGCATCACATTGATTCTAGTTTAAATATTAAAATACTGATGTTACTGTATAGTCTATACTCAATTCTAATTTTGAGAAAAAGCAGGATATTAATGGAACAAAAACGTCACAGTAATATCACAGTATACTACAGAGACAAATGGAAATGTGAAATTAATTAAAATTACTGTATTGCCATTTCATACACACATTGCTAACAGGTGTGGGAAAATAACCATACAGCCACTCAGTCTATATATTCAAACATTCAAACTACTCTAGATCTCTTTGACTTTCAATGGCACCCATCATAGATAGTCACATTTCCAACACTCAACAGCTCATCAAATATTAGCACTGTAAGAGTTTCTCTGGTCAAATTTAAGTGCTATTATGGTGAAGGTGCAGAGTGGAGGGACACCAACAGCTGTAGACATGCCAAAAAATGGTTTGCCAGGTTTGCTGTGGAAGAACTGGACTTGTCTGAGCAGTGGTGCCAAGAGGGAGGGAGGCGGGTACTCTTTACCTGGGCCCAGGTCTGTTGGAGGGGCCCAGCTGGGTCCCGGGTCCCCCTTCCCTCCTCCCTTTCCCCATTGCAGACAGTGTGCAGACAGGGAGAGAGGCTAACTGCTTCAGCAGCCTCCTCTACACACACATATATGTGTGTGTACATATGGATATAATATGCGTGGTTTGTATGTGTGTGTATATATATATATATATATATACCTCCCCAAAGGTGCGACACTCCTGGCTTTAACAAAGAGGCAAGACACTTGTAGTTCAATTAACGTTTCAGTTGTTAAACTGTCATCAGAATATCAAAAGCATAAAACCATTACTAACCTTTATATAGATCACCACCGTGTCTCAGGCTAGCCGGAGCAGAACCACGCATATATATATATATATATATTAGTGATGAGCGGGTTCGGTTTCTCGGAAACCGAACCCCCCCGAACTTCACCCTTTTTACACTGGTCCGAGCCATACTCGGATTCTCCCGTATGGCTCGGGTAACCCGAGCGCACCCGAACGTCATCATCCCGCTGTCGGATTCTAGCGAGATTCGGATTCTATATAAGCAGCCGCGCGTCGCCGCCATTTTCACTCGTGCATTGGAAATGTTAGGGAGAGGATGTGGCTGGCGTCCTCTCCATTATTGTTGAACTTGATTGTGCACTATTGCTTAATTGTGGGGAGGGCTGGGAAGCAGCTGTATACTATAGGAGGTGTACAGTGCAGACTTTTTCCGATCAGTGACCACCAGTTATTCCGTTCTCTGCCTGAAAAAAACGCTCCATATCTGTGCTCAGTGTGCTGCATATATCTGTGCTCACACTGCTTAATTGTGGGGACTGGGGAGCAGCTGTATTATATAGCAGGAGTACAGTGCAGAGTTTTGCTGACAGTGACCACCAGTATACGTTGTCTGCCTGAAAAAAACTCCATATCTGTGCTCAGTGTGCTGCTTTATTGTGGGGACTGGGGACCACCAGTATAATATTATATAGGAGGAGTACAGTGCAGAGTTTTGCTGACCAGTGACCACCAGTATATAATATATAGCATTACGGTACAGAAGGCCACTGCTGTACCTACCTCTGTGTCATCATTAAGTATACTATCCATCTAGATTCTATACCTGTGGTGCATTTCAGTTGTGCAGTTTGCTGACACAGTGACCACAAGTATATATAGCAGTACGGTACGGAAGGCCACTGCTGTACCTACCTCTGTGTCGTCATTAAGTATACTATCCATCTACATTCTATACCTGTGGTGCATTTTAGTTTTGCAGTTTGCTGACACAATGACCACCAGTATACTATATATAGCAGTACGGTACGGAAGGCCACTGCTGTACCTACCTCTGTGTCGTCATTAAGTATACTATCCATCTGCATTCTATACCTAAGGTGCATTTTAGTTTTGCAGTTTGCTGACACAGTGACCACCAGTATACTATATATAGCAGTACGGTACGGAAGGCCACTGCTGTACCTACCTCTGTGTCGTCATTAAGTATACTATCCATCTACATTCTATACCTGTGGTGCATTTTAGTTTTGCAGTTTGCTGACACAGTGACCACCAGTATACTATATATAGCAGTACGGTACGGAAGGCCACTGCTGTAACTACCTCTGTGTCGTCATTAAGTATACTATCCATCTACATTCTATACCTGTGGTGCATTTTAGTTTTGCAGTTTGCTGACACAGTGACCACCAGTATACTATATATAGCAGTACGGTACGGAAGGCCACTGCTGTACCTACCTCTGTGTCGTCATTAAGTATACTATCCATCTACATTCTATACCTGTGGTGCATTTTAGTTTTGTAGTTTGCTGACACAGTAACCACCAGTATACTATATATAGCAGTACGGTACGGAAGGCCACTGCTGTAACTACCTCTGTGTCATCATTAAGTATACTATCCATCTACATTCTATACCTGTGGTGCATTTTAGTTTTGCAGTTTGCTGACACAGTGACCACCAGTATACTATATATAGCAGTACGGTACGGAAGGCCACTGCTGTACCTACCTCTGTGTCGTCATTAAGTATACTATCCATCTACATTCTATACCTGTGCTGCATTTTAGTTTTGCAGTTTGCTGACACAGTGACCACCAGTATACTATATATAGCAGTACGGTACGGAAGGCCACTGCTGTAACTACCTCTGTGTCGTCATTAAGTATACTATCCATCTACATTCTATACCTGTGGTGCATTTTAGTTTTGCAGTTTGCTGACACAGTGACCACCAGTATACTATATATAGCAGTACGGTACGGAAGGCCACTGCTGTACCTACCTCTGTGTCGTCATTAAGTATACTATCCATCTACATTCTATACCTGTGGTGCATTTTAGTTTTGTAGTTTGCTGACACAGTAACCACCAGTATACTATATATAGCAGTACGGTACGGAAGGCCACTGCTGTAACTACCTCTGTGTCATCATTAAGTATACTATCCATCTACATTCTATACCTGTGGTGCATTTTAGTTTTGCAGTTTGCTGACACAGTGACCACCAGTATACTATATATAGCAGTACGGTATGGAAGGCCACTGCTGTACCTACCTCTGTGTCGTCATTAAGTATACTATCCATCTACATTCTATACCTGTGCTGCATTTTAGTTTTGCAGTTTGCTGACACAGTGACCACCAGTATACTATATATAGCAGTACGGTACGGAAGGCCACTGCTGTACCTACCTCTGTGTCGTCATTAAGTATACTATCCATCTACATTCTATACCTGTGGCGCATTTTAGTTTTGCAGTTTGCTGACACAGTGACCACCAGTATACTATATATAGCAGTACGGTACGGAAGGCCACTGCTGTACCTACCTCTGTGTCATCATTAAGTATACTATCCATCTACATTCTACACCTGTGGTGCATTTTAGTTTTGCAGTTTGCTGACACAGTGACCACCAGTATACTATATATAGCAGTACGGTACGGAAGGCCACTGCTGTACCTACCTCTGTGTCATCATTAAGTATTCTATCCATCTACATTACATACCTGTGGTGCATTTTAGTTTTGCAGTTTGCTGACACAGTGACCACCAGTAAACTATTTATAGCAGTACGGTACGGAAGGCCACTGCTGTACCTACCTCTGTGACGTCATTAAGTATACTATCCATCTACATTCTATACCTGTGGTGCATTTTAGTTTTGCAGTTTGCTGACACAGTGACCACCAGTATACTATACATAACAGTACGGTACGGAAGGCCACTGCTGTACCTACCTCTGTGTCGTCATTAAGTATACTATCCATCTACATTCTATACCTGTGGTGCATTTTAGTTTTGCAGTTTGCTGACAGTGACCACCAGTATATATAGCAGTACGGTACGGAAGGCCACTGCTCTACTTACCTCAGTGTTGTCAAGTATACTATCCATCCATACCTGTGGTGAATTTCAGTTGTGCACAGTATATATAGTAGTAGGCCGTTGCTATTGATAGTTACTGGCATATAATTCCACACATTAAAAAATGGAGAACAAAAATGTGGAGGTTAACATAGGGAAAGATCAAGATCCACTTCCACCTCGTGCTGAAGCTGCTGCCACCAGTCATGGCCGAGATGATGAAATGCCATCAACGTCGTCTGCCAAGGCCGATGCCCAATGTCATAGTAGAGAGCATGTAAAATCCAAAAAACAAAAGTTCAGTAAAATGACCCAAAAATCAAAATTAAAAGCGTCTGAGGAGAAGCGTAAACTTGCCAATATGCCATTTATGACACGGATTGGCAAGGAATGGCTGAGGCCCTGGCCTATGTTCATGGCTAGTGGTTCAGCTTCACATGAGGATGGAAGCACTCATCCTCTTGCTAGAAAAATGAAAAGACTAAAGCTGGCAAAAGCACAGCAAAGAACTGTGCGTTCTTCTAAATCACAAATACCCAAAGAGAGTCCAATTGTGTCGGTTGCGATGCCTGACCTTCCCAACACTGGACGGGAAGAGCTTGCGCCTTCCACCATTTGCACACCCCCTGCATGTGCTGGAAGGAGCACCCGCAGTCCAGTTCCTGATAGTCAAATTGAAGATGTCACTGTTGAAGTACACCAGGATGAGGATATGGGTGTTGTTGGCGCTGGGGAGGAAATTGACAAGGAGGATTCTGATGGTGAGGTGGTTTGTTTAAGTCAGGCACCCGGGGAGACACCTGTTGTCCGTGGGATGAATATGGCAATTGACATGCCTGGTCAAAATACAAAAGAAATCAGCTCTTCGTGTGGAATTATTTCAACACAAATGCGGACAACAGGTGTCAAGCCATGTGTTGCCTTTGTCAAGCTGTAATAAGTAGGGGTAAGGACGTTAACCACCTCGGAACATCCTCCCTTATACGTCAACTGCAGCGCATTCATCATAAGTCAGTGACAAGTTCAAAAACTTTGGGTGACAGCGGAAGCAGTCCACTGAAAACTAAATCCATTCCTCTTGTACCCAAGCTCCTACAAACCACATTACCAACTCCCTCAGTGTCAATTTCCTCCTTACCCAGGAAAGCCAATAGTCCTGCAGGCCATGTCACTGGCAAGTCTGACGAGTCCTCTCCTGCCTGGGATTCCTCCGATGCATCCTTGAGTGTAACGCCTACTGCTGCTGGCGCTGCTGTTGTAGCTGCTGGGAGTCGATCGTCATCCCAGAGGGGAAGTCGGAAGACCACTTGTACTACTTCCAGTAAGCAATTGACTGTCCAACAGTCCTTTGCGAGGAAGATGAAATATCACAGCAGTCATCCTGCTGCAAAGCGGATAACTCAGGCCTTGTCAGCCTGGGCGGTGAGAAACGTGGTTCCGGTATCCACCGTTAATTCAGAGGCAACTAGAGACTTGATTGAGGTACTGTGTCCCCGGTACCAAATACCATCTAGGTTCCATTTCTCTAGGCAGGCGATACCGACAATGTACACAGACCAAAGAAAAAGACTCACCAGTGTGCTAAAAAATGCAGTTGTACCCAATGTCTACTTAACCACGGACATGTGGACAAGTGGAGCAGGGCAGACTCAGGACTATATGACTTTGACAGCCCACTGGGTAGATGTATTGCCTCCCGCAGCAAGAACAGCAGCGGCGGCACCAGTAGCAGCATCTCGCAAACGCCAACTCGTTCCTAGGCAGGCTACGCTTTGTATCACCACTTTCCAGAAGAGGCACACAGCTGACAACCTCTTACGGAAACTGAGGAAGATCATCGCAGAATGGCTTACCCCAATTGGACTCGCCTGGGGATTTGTGACATCGGACAATGCCAGCAATATTGTGCGTGCATTACATCTGGGCAAATACCAGCACGTCCCATGTTTTGCACATACATTGAATTTGGTGGTGCAGAATTATTTAAAAAACGACAGGGGCGTGCAAGAGATGCTGTCGGTGAATTGCGGGCCACTTTCGGCATTCAGCCACCGCGTACAGAAGACTGGAGCACCACCAAACAGTCCTGAACCTGCCCTGCCATCATCTGAAGCAAGAGGTGGTAACGAGGTGGAATTCAACCCTCTATATGCTTCAGAGGATGGAGGAGCAGCAAAAGGCCATTCAAGCCTATACATCTGCCCACGATATAGGCAAAGGAGGGGGAATGCACCTGACTCAAGCGCAGTGGAGAGTGATTTCAACGTTGTGCAAGGTTCTGCAACCCTTTGAACTTGCCACACGTGAAGTCAGTTCAGACACTGCCAGCCTGAGTCAGGTCATTCCCCTCATCAGGCTTTTGCAGAAGAAGCTGGAGACATTGAAGGAGGAGCTAAAACAGAGCGATTCCGCTAGGCATGTGGGACTTGTGGATGGAGCCCTTAATTCGCTTAACCAGGATTCACGGGTGGTCAATCTGTTGAAATCAGAGCACTACATTTTGGCCACCGTGCTCGATCCTAGATTTAAAACCTACGTTGTATCTCTCTTTCCGGCAGACACAAGTCTGCAGAGGTTCAAAGACCTGCTGGTGAGAAAATTGTCAAGTCAAGCGGAACGTGACCCGTCAACATCTCCTCCTTCACATTCTCCCACAACTGGGGGTGCGAGGAAAAGGCTAAGAATTCCGAGCCCACCCGCTGGCGGTGATGCAGGGCAGTCTGGAGCGAGTGCTGATATCTGGTCCGGACTGAAGGACCTGCCAACGATTACTGACATGTCGTCTACTGTCACTTCATATGATTCTCTCACCATTGAAAGAATGGTGGAGGATTATATGAGTGACCGCATCCAAGTAGGCACGTCAGACAGTCCGTACATATACTGGCAGGAAGAAGAGGCAATTTGGAGGCCCTTGCACAAACTGGCTTTATTCTACCTAAGTTGCCCTCCCTCCAGTGTGTACTCCGAAAGAGTGTTTAGTGCAGCCGCTCACCTTGTCAGCAATCGGCATACGAGGTTACTTCCAGAAAATGTGGAGAAGATGATGTTCATCAAATTGAATTATAATCAATTCCTCCGTGGAGACATTCACCAGCAGCAATTGCCTCCACAAAGTACACAGGGACCTGAGATGGTGGATTCCAGTGGGGACGAATTAATAATCTGTGAGGAGGGGGATGTACACAGTGAAAGGGGTGAGGAATCGGAGGATGATGATGAGGTGGACATCTTGCCTCTGTAGAGCCAGTTTGTGCAAGGAGAGATTGATTGCTTCCTTTTTTGGTGGGGGCCCAAACCAACCAGTCATTTTAGTCACAGTTGTGTGGCAGACCCTGTCGCTGAAATGATGGGTTTGTTAAAGTGTGCATGTCCTGTTTATACAACATAAGGGTGGGTGGGAGGGCCCAAGGACAATTCCATCTTGCACCTCTGTTTTATTTCATTTTTCTTTGCATCATGTGCTGTTTGGGGACTATTTTTTTGAAAATTGCCATCCTGTCTGACACTGCAGTGCCACTCCTAGATGGGCCAGGTGTTTGTGTCGGCCACTTGTGTCGCTTAGCTTAGTCACACAGCGAACTTGGTGTGCCTCTTTTTTTCTTTGCATCATGTGCTGTTTGGGGACTATTTTTTTGAAGTGCCATCCTGCCTGACACTGCAGTGCCACTCCTAGATGGGCCAGGTGTTTGTTTCGGCCACTTGTGTCACTTAGCTTAGCCATCCAGCCTTGATCTTGTGTTCACTAGGCTCTGCTCAGTTTCCGAATTCACTAACACTCCTTTCCCTCTCTCTGATCACAACCTGATCACCTTCACAATCTCTTCTATTACTTTAAATTCTAGGACACTAAAACCAAGCAAGCCTCCTCTAACCCGCAGAAATACTAACAATATACATTTTCAACAACTTTCCACTTCTCTGCAACAACTGCTCTCACCAATCTCTACATTTACTACACCTGACACTACTGTATCACACCTGCACCAGACCCTAGAGAGTGCCCTTGATGAAGTGGCTCCAGCTACCCATCACACTCCACGTAGGCTTAGATGCCAACCATGGCACTCTAAATCAACAAGACACCTACAAAAACTGTCACGTAAAGTAGAACGTCAGTGGCGGAAATCTCAGAATCCAAGTGACTTTCTCACATATAAGACTGCCTACCTCTCCTATTGTCAGGCCCTGGACACTGCCAAACAAACATATTTCCAATCTCTCATCTCTTATCATGCCAACAATCCCAAGCGACTTTTTAATACATTTAAATCACTTCTTTACCCTCCCTCACCTCCCCCACTAGCTACTATCCGTGCACAAGAACTTGCTTCCTACTTCAAAGATAAGATTGATAAAATCCGAGATGAAATGGTATGCTCTAACTCAGCCAGTGACCTGCTCAATCCCCTACCTGAACCCTCTGGCACTTTCTCTTCATTTGATCCCACAAGTGAAGATGAAGTATCAACACTCTTTTCATTCTCCTACTCCACTACCTCTCCTCTTGATCCTATACCCTCACAGGTCAGTAAAACTTTGTCTCCTGTGCTTATCCCAACCTTAACTAAAATCTGCAATCTCTCTCTCTCTACTGGTATCTTTCCCTCTCTGTTTAAACATGCAGTCATTACTCCCATTCTAAAAAAACACAACTCTGACCCAAACACACTCTCTAACTACCGTCCCATTTCTCAGCTACCCAGTCCCTCCAAGCTACTTGAGAGGCTTGCCTACACTCGCCTTACACACTTTCTTAACTCGCACAACTTATTGGATCCACTTCAGTCAGGCTTTCGTGCTCAACACTCCACAGAGACGGCACTGACCAAAGTAGTGAATGATCTAGTCACTGCTAGATCAAAAGGCCATTACACACTACTTATTCTTCTAGATCTCTCAGCTGCTTTTGACACTGTTGACCACTCTCTTCTCATACAAACACTACAATCCCTAGGTCTTCAGGACACAGCCCTTTCTTGGTTCTCATCCTACCTATCTAATCGCTCTTTCAGTGTTCACTTCTCTGATTCTACCTCCTCTTCTCTACCTCTATCAGTTGGAGTACCGCAAGGCTCAGTCTTAGGTCCTCTGCTTTTCTCAATCTATACCTCCTCTCTTGGTAAACTAATCAGCTCCTTTGGATTTCAGTATCATTTGTATGCTGATGATACTCAAATCTACCTATCCTCCCCAGATTTGTCACCACCAGTATTGGCTTGTGTCACTGGATGCCTGTCTGCCATTTCATCCTGGATGTTATCTCGCCACCTCAAACTCAACATTTCCAAAACCGAATTAATTATTTTCCCACCAGCTAAGAGTAGTTACCAACCTGATATCTCTATAACTGTTGACAATGCAACTATCCACCCCACCCCACAAGCTCGTTGCCTAGGTGTCACCCTTGACTCTGAACTGTCCTTTGTTCCACACATTCAATCTGTCTCTAAATCATGTTACATGCACCTTAAAAACATATCCAAAATACGCCCTTATCTTACACAAGACACTGCAAAAACTCTAATCCATGCACTCATCATCTCCCGCATTGATTATTGTAATAGTCTCCTTACTGGTCTTCCCAAACATAGGCTATCACCACTTCAATCCATTTTAAATGCAGCTGCGAGGCTAATCTTCCTCGCCAGACGTTCTTCATCTGCTGATCCGCTCTGTCAGTCCCTCCATTGGTTACCGGTATTCTACCGTGTCAAATATAAAATACTTTTACTTACATACAAGGCTATTAACCAAACTGCACCATCATACATCTCCTCACTCATCTCAAAATATCTCCCTACCAGACCTCTGCACAAGATCTGCGTCTCTCATCCACATGTATTACCTGTTCCCACTCAAAATTACAGGACTTTACCCGGGCTTCACCCACTCTGTGGAATGCACTCCCACGCACAATAAGACTCTCCTCTAGTCTCCAAACCTTTAAACGTTCTTTGAAAACTCATCTCTTCAGACAAGCCTACCAAATTTCAGACCCACACACATAACCTTCACAGCTTCCCTATCAAGTTACATCCCCTCTGTACAGTCCACATAAACTCACATTTTGTCTTCCAACATTGCTGGGTGATCATATCATATACAACCCATTAAGAACCTAGCAACCTGGGGAACCATTATGTGACAGGTAGCATCTATCCATGCCTATTTCCCTATAGATTGTAAGCTTGCGAGCAGGGCCTTCCTACCTCTGTCTGTCTTTGCCCAGTTTTGTTCTATAATTGTTGTTCTAATTGTAAAGCGCAACGGAATATGCTGCGCTATATAAGAAACTGCTAATAAATAAAATAAATAAATATTTTAGGGTTTTTTGTAAAAAACACCCGCATCCAAAACACACCCGAATCCGACAAAAAAATTTCGGTGAGGTTTTGCCAAAACTCGACCGAATCCAAAACACGGCCGTGGAACCGAATCCAAAACCAAAACACAAAACCCGAAAAATGTCTGGTGCACATCACTAATATATATAGGGAAGTTCTGCGGCAGCACTCATAGTCTCTCACAAAAACGATGGATCTGGATAAGCTGGTTTACGTTTCAGTTTAATGCTGTAAATATTCATCAGAACCAGACGAAAGTTTACAGCATTAAACTGAAACGTTAACCAGCTTATCCAGCTCCATCATTTTTGTGAGAGACTGTGAGTGCCGCCGCAGAACTTCCCTACACATTTGTCTACAGCTGCGGACATTGGAGGGCACCAGGGCATTTACCATTGTTTCTACATGGAATGCCGGCCTTCACCTCGTATATATATATATATATATATATATATATTATATCACTCTATTAGAAGCATATTAGCAAAAGTGTCATCTAGAAAGTAAAGCCCATTGACACATTCATGCCATGCAGGTCTTTCACCTTCTCCAATTCATGGTCGGGTGGTCTCTCCTTTTTTCTAGGTGCTCTGTGAGTGGCATGATATTATTGTTGTTTTTGGCAATGTTGTGCATTGTTGAAATTACCCTTACTATACAAAATCTGTCCTGTGAAGTGCGGATTGTAATACAATTCTTGAATGCAAAGAAAGTGAGGTCTGCTAAAAATGTATCTTTAATTAAAGCAGATGTATGGTGATGTCAGAAAGTGGTGTGAAATGTTCAATAATGGATGAACAAACTTGCATGACGAAAATTGGGACACCGATCACTTGTAACAGTTTTAGCTGGGAGCTCTTTGATCATGCACCCTAAAGTCCAACCTTGCACTAAGCTATTTTCAGATTTTCCCTAAGGTTCCTGGCCAGAAAATGTTTTGGAAGTGATGGTGAGTTGAAGATTGCAGTCAACAACTGGTTCTATGAACTGGAGACAGCCAAGTACAACATAGGGATTCTAAAGCTCATGGACAGATATAATACATGCTTAAATGAAGGCGGTGATTATGTGGAGAAATAGGCAAAGGTACGCTGTGTTAATAAACAATAAAAAATAACAAAAAACATTGGGTTTTTTTAACCGTTTTTTCTTTCTGGATTACCCTCATATTAAAGAAGGGATAAATTACCTAATTTTTTGCAATGATCTTAGTATTATTTATTTATTAACAGTTTCTTATATAGCGCAGCAAATTCCATTGCGCTTTACAACTGGACACAATTAGAAGACAAAACTGGGTAAAAACAAACAGTCATAGAGGTAGGAGGGCCCTTCTCGCAAGCTTACAATCTATGGGAAATAGGCATTGATACACAAGAATAGGTGCTATCTATTGAATAGTTGTCCACCAGATTGCAAAGGTTATTGATAGGCTGCATGATATCACATCACAGCAGTGATGAACCAGGGTCAGGAGGAAGGGAGAGTGAAGAATGAAGTATGTGGGGGACATGTGTGGACTGTACTGTGGGGATATAATTGGATAGGAAATCTATGAAGGTTATGTGAGTGGTTCTGGAACTTGATAAGCTTTTCTAAATATGTGAGTTTTCAGGGAACACTTGTCCTTTCAGTCCAGGACATATTGTACATAGCGCCTGTTTGTAAGTAATGCAAAAAAGCAAGCAACTGGGCACAACCCCCATGGTGTGACCGATGTAATATGTGCAGAGAGATTTAGGTTTGGGTGCGGTGTGTTCAAACAGAAATCTAAATTGCAGTGTAAAAATAAACTGTCTAACATTTGTGGACTACATGCAAAAGTAGCCAGTATTTATCCTGCACTGAAAAAAATATAAATGTATTTGCTCCCCTTGCATGACAACATGGTTTTTTTCCAGGCACAAAGTTAGGTGCTTTTTCTGCTTTACTTACAAACATAAATCGGACCCCTAGTTCCAATGCATGCATTGCCAATGTAATAAAGATATTTTCTTAAGAATATGTGTCAGTGCTCGTCATCAGCTACCTAAAGATTGCTGGATATATTTCTAAGCATCAGTTCACATGAGAACTATAGTGTTCCCTTATTTATGCTATGCCTATTAAAATGTGAGCATGGCAGCAGTTAGCCCAGCAAGTGCCCAGTCAGAATAAATATACAGCTCTTCTGCAGCTGTAACTGAAAGGATTAAAGGGAATAACAAATCTTATAAATGTGTGAGGAAATATTGGAAGATGACATACTATTCGTTATTTTTGACAAACAACATTTTTTCATCAAATTCTCAATAAGATTTAAAATATAAATTTGCTTTGATGTGGTAATAATTGCTGCATTGGTGAAAGCACATTGGTTGTGTTGTCAGAATTTGCAGACACTTACAGGCTTTTGAAAGTGGGGATTTCTAAGTTACCACATTTCTTCAGTACTTGAGAATAAAGGAATAATTAGAGTATGTATTGAATCACTAATCTTCAGAATATCTCTATGTTCTTTCAGATGTCCCATAAGAGAAGTATGTGTGTTTATGCCTTTGATAAATATTGAACAGTTCCTTATTCCAATTAAATTTCGGTCACAAATGGTCAAAACATTCTTTTGACAGGTACAGTATATCATAATTTCATCAATTCCCAATATTAAATGAGATGTACAATATTATTATTTTAAAGCCAGTATGGTCAACATAATTAAGTCAATGTTTTCTTTCCAAATGTTTTTAGAGCTAATCTGAGTATATGTCAATGAAAGACATTAAATATAAAATGACTGTCAAGCTTCTCTCTTCATGCAAAGAGATCTAATAGAACCACACACTTAAGTATCTTTACATTGCTTCAGTCTTACAAATATTTAAAATAAAACAAACCAAAGTCAAAAGTACTTCCAAGGTTAAATAATAAACTATCATTATTAGATTATTTTGCTTGTAACATGAAGCCCTGTATAAAAGTCTAAATTATATATATATATATATATATATATGCACTGCTCAAAAAAATAAAGGGAACACTAAAATAACACATCCTAGATCTGAATGAATGAAATATTCTTATTAAATACTTTGTTCTTTACATAGTTGAATGGGCTGACAACAAAATCACACAAAAATTATCAATGGAAATCAAATTTATTAACCCATGGAGGTCTGGATTTGGAGTCACACTCAAAATTAAAGTGGAAAAACACACTACAGGCTGATCCAACTTTGATGTAATGTCCTTAAAACAAGTCAAAATGAGGCTCAGTAGTGTGTGTGGCCTCCACGTGCCTGTATGACCTCCCTACAATGCCTGGGCATGCTCCTGATGAGGTGGCAGATGGTCTCCTGAGGGATCTCCTCCCAGACCTGTACTAAAGCATCTGCCAACTCCTGGACAGTCTGTGGTGCAACGTGGTGTTGGTGGATGGAGCGAGACATGATGTCCCGGATGTGCTCAATTGGATTCAGGTCTGGGGAATGGGCGGGTCAGTCCATAGCATCAATGCCTTTGTCTTGCAGGAACTGCTGACACACTCCAGCCACATGAGGTCTAGCATTGTCTTGCATTAGGAGGAACCCAGGGCCAACCGCACCAGCATATGGTCTCACAAGGGGTCTGAGGATCTCATCTTGGTACCTAATGGCAGCCAGGCTACCTCTGGTGAGCACATGGAGGGCTGTGCGGCCCCCCAAAGAAATGCCACCCCACACCATTACTGACATACTGCCAAACCGGTCATGCTGGAGGATGTTGCAGGCAGCAGAACGTTCTCCTTGGCGTCTCCAGACTCTGTCATGTCTGTCACATGTGCTCAGTGAGAACCTGCTTTCATCTGTGAAGAGCACAGGGCGCCAGTGGCGAATTTGCCAATCTTGGTGTTCTCTGGAAAATGCCAAACGTCCTGCACGGTGTTGGGCTGTAAGCACAACCCCCACCTGTGGACGTCGGGCCCTCATACCACCCTCATGGAGTCTGTTTCTGATCGTTTGAGTAGACATATGCACATTTGTGGCTTGCTGAAGGTCATTTCGCAGGGCTCTGGCAGTGCTCCTCCTGTTCCTTTTTGCACAAAGGTGGAGGTAGCGGTCCTGTTGCTTGGTTGTTGCCCTCCTACGGCCTCCTCCACATCTCCTGATGTACTGGCCTGTTTCCTGGTAGCGCCTCCATGCTCTGGACACTACGCTGACAGACACAGCAAACCTTCTTGCCACAGCTCGCATTGATGTGCCACCCTGGATCTGCTGCACAACCTGAGCCACTTGTGTGGGTTGTAGGGAGGTCATGCAGGCACGTGGAGGCCACACACACTACTGAGCCTCATTTTGACTTGTTTTAAGGACATTACATCAAAGTTGGATCAGCCTGTAGTGTGTTTTTCCACTTTTATTTTGAGTATGACTCCAAATCCAGACCTCCACGGGTTAATAAATCTGATTTCCATTGATAATTTTTGTGTAATTTTGTTGTCAGCACATTCAACTATGTAAAGAACAAAGTATTTAATAAGAATATTTCATTCATTCAGATCTAGGATGTGTTATTTTAGTGTTCCCTTTATTTTTTTGAGCAGTAAATATACTGTTTATATAATAAAAAATGTTTTGCAGTGCATTAATGCCATTTATCTATAGTGAAGAAAAAGAAGCAAGTCACAACTGAACAAGGTAGTAACCCACAAAGCTATAGGGAGGGGTGTGTTAGTGGTCCTGTTGCCCAGGATGCAGGGACCTGTCACCATACCCCCTGTTTTAAGCACTGTCATTGGCCCCCAGCCCCTGCATGGGATGGCACCATGTGCCCAGTATCATGGCTGCAGTACTGCTCAGAGTGTCAAGCGGGCACAATTAACTTGCACACTGCATTGTGCAGAGCCATCCAGATTGTCTGGGCAGCTACACACTTTCTCTTGCCAGCGACCCCACCCCCTCGTGTGATGTCACACACTCAGGGGCAAGGCCAGCACAGGGCTGTAGTGAACCATGTTCTGGCTCTGGTTACCCTCACATACAGATGTGGCTTCAGCTGGAGCTGCTCTACTTTATCCTTCACTCCATGGTCAATTTCTTCTGACTCCATCTTTACTATAGTAATATTAATTCATTAGTTATTATCCTATGTTATCGTATTTATTGATATAGAATTGTGTTGTGTCCATGTAGACCTTGTGATGCCATCTAAATAAAAGATTATTATGTATTGTAGCAGTGTACAATATATAAGGTAGTGTAGTTCATATTATTGTATAAAGTGCAGTTTCGTATAATATTATTATTATTATTATTATTATTACAAAAAACAATGTGTCAAGTCCAAACAAAAAAACAAAAAAATTACCTATACCTATACACTTTCCATTAGTTTTAGACGTTTTTAATTTTATCTTGTTTCTTTAACTCTCTATATGCGTGTTCTTCTAGCTAAATTCTGATTGCAATATATTTAAAGGATTAGGCTAGATATATTCAGCAAGCATTGTAGTAGTAACAAAAGAGATGGCTCCAGTCACTGCAGACTAACAGGATCATTTATTAAACACATATGCTTTTACCAGCTTAGTGTATTTGTGCTCAATTCAAAAGGCCAATCTCGTAAGGTGAAATTTTAAATATCTAATTTATTTTTAATTTTCTCATAACCAGACTGCATGTAAGAAACAAACACATAAGTCAAGATGGGTTTGTACACTTTTGATTGTACTATGCATACCCTTTGTATTGTACTTTCTGTATATGTACGCCAAGTAAAATAAGTTGTCTCAAAAAATGTATGCCATTAGTGAATCATCTCATTAAAGAGAGAATAAAATTTTACAGCAATTGTTCTTTTAAATTTTTAACATAGTGTGATGTAGACAAATCCTTATTTTATATTTTAAAGACAATACTGCAAGTTGATAACGAGAAGACAGTCACATGTTAACCTGTGTAATGTTTATATTGGTGGTGGTTAAGATGCCAACTGAAAATAATTTCAAGTGCATCCTGTTTATCCTAGTCTAAATCACTATTATTTATTTTTAAATATAAAAAATGTAGCATATGTTACACATAGTGTAATTTCAATATAAAACAGTTTGGTAACAGTTGATGTGACTTACAAATAAACATTGGGCTGATTTCTATTGAACACTTTCTGTCTTAGCAGTTATTAACCCAATAACACCAACTGATTTCTGCTTCTATCACCATAGGCTGTAATATTTTTTTTATTTTTTTATTATTGTTTGCGCATATCATTTAGATTTTATTGATAACCTGTAAAAACAGTGTTTAAGTGTAACTTCAATCGAGCGCATGCCAATATTCAGAACCCTTTAAGAAATATATATTTACGTGACTTGTATTATGCCCCAGCTATTGAAACAGAAAAATGTTCTTTTGCCCAATTTCTCAGTAATGCAGTTTTTAGCCTGTGAAAAATAGCTGCCACAGAAGACAATAATGTGTTATTTATTTGCACACTAGAAATAGACATTGGGACGTGAGCGTTCTGCACATCCCTGACTAAATAAGTGAATTTAAGAATGGCTAACATTTCCTAGCATCATTTGATCCTTATTATAAGTCTAGTCCAGCTAGAGAGTCTCATTATGCTTCTGGCAAGCCTGAGGAAATTAAGCCCTTTGCAGGGAAAAAGGAAATACAAATCCGGTTAAAAGTTATCAAAAGCTTACAAGCTTGTAAGCAGAAGGCAGCTACTTATTGCAATCTTGAAACACGTCTAGTTGATGCTGACATTTGCTTCAAATTTAATGAAAGCTTAGGATAGGGAGTTCTAATGATTTGAACCGACTGAGCAAATCTTTCAAAGTCTACAATAAAATGAACCAAGGAGTTACAGGCTCCTCTTACTGGAACAGCTCTCTCCTAAAATTCAATTTAGTTTAAAGGTCTTTACATACCCCAGGAATCATTCTTCCCAATTTCCTTGTGTTTCTACTCCTCTTTGCTTCTGCTTACAGTGTGTATGTCTCTTATTAAACCTTCCTGACATTACAGTTGTTGCAAGTGTAGCTCAAATAATGTCAGTGCTAATTTTATCTAGAATGATCAATGCTCTATCTGGTGTTTACAAAAATAAAAGCTGTACAGCAAAAAACAAAAACGTCTTGTGTAAATAAATATCCAATAGAATACTCTGGGCTGTAATTGACATGAACGGCTACTCCATTAATGAAAATAGTTGGTTAGCGTGGGTGTAATTACAAATAAATAAATATATATATATATATATATATATATATATAATTAAAAGTTTAAAAAAAAAATATTGTATAATTATCAATAGCACTATTATTATTATCACTATTGTATTGGATGGAAGTGTATAGTATATAGGTATATTGGAAGATATAGTGTTCAGCGCACCCCTAGCTTATATAGTATTTTGTTACTGATGCATTTAAATGTGCATTTTGATGCAATATTGATGCATTTCAATGTCTTATGAAAGTTAATGCAATACTCTATGCATATTAAAAACTTGAAGTACTTAGTACAATGATGGAAAAGATAAATATATCTTATAAAAATGTAAACACACTATAAATTATTAAAATCCAAATATATTTATTTAAAAGTTATTTATAAATATATTGTTTCATTCTTGTATATGTAGTGAGTCTTCTTGCAGAGCACAGCAACAGAATTAATGGGTTGATGTATCAAGAAGTGAAAAGAGTAGAGAAGTGGGCCAGTGGAGTTGTTTCAGCTTTGACGTAGCATTTATCAAGCAAATTCTATAAAATGATTGATTTCTTTGGGCAACTTCACCACTGGCCCACTTCTCCACTCTTTTCAATGCCTGATACATGAACCTCTGTATACCTTCATTTATTTATTTTTCTGATAAAATTATATCTTCCTATCAATATTATTCTGGTAATCCTCACACTAATATTGGGGGCATGACTTTGTAGCAAAGCCCAATAACTTGCCCAGCTAATACTAGCCATTACATATTTGTTTTATTTCATCCTTTAACATCCATGCCTTTACTTTGTACTGTTGTCTCAAGGTAGACTCGGTAAGTTCTTTGTGTTGTATAGCATGTTTTCCAAGGCATAAAGCCATAATTGTTTATCAAATTACAAATTACCTCTAGTCTTAGATTTGTTATGTTAAAATGAAATCTCACCACACCCTGAAGGATTCAGTAGTTTAGTGATGAATTTAAAAAGTGAAAACATCTGTTGAAATGCCCTTAGATATGTATCTGATTTCCATATATTTAACTATTAACTGAAATAGATGTCTCGCTACCTCTTAGTACTAGAATAAACTGTGTTTCCTTGTTTTGTTGTATTAAATTGACCTTGTAATTGTCCTTCGATCATTTCATAAGCCACTTCAGTGTGAAAAGGGACTCCGGAAATCACCATTAACTTGATAGCCATGTAATTTTACTCCCACCCATTGTGTTATTAAAGCATGACACAGGTGACACAGAACATATACCTGGAAACAGATCTGTTTAGGTCAGATTTGGCCTGATAAGTGAAGGGAAGGATTTCACATGATTCACCAGTGTGAAAAGCCATAAAAGCACCCTTCGTACACCAGAGTCTATCAGACACTGATCACTGGGGAATCTATTACAACAAGCTAAAATTAGTCTTATTCAAATCATTTTAATAAAGCTATTTAGATCCAAAGAGAAAATCTACAGGTGGATGTTTTGGGTCAGCACAACATGTTGTAAAAGCTCAGTGGATGAGTACTGACTCACAAGACTGGCATTTCAATTCTAGAAATCCTTTATGTCTTTAAAGAGCCTAATTAAAATATGTTTCACATGGAGCTAATGGGGGTCATTCCAAGTTGATCGCTAGCTGCCATTGTTTGCAGCGCAGCGTTCAGGCTAAAAATCGGCATTTCTGCGCATGCGTATGCCCCGCAATGCGCACACGCGTATGGGTACAAAGCTCTTTGTGGTTTTGCACAGGTTCTAGCAAAGTTTTCATTTGCACTGACGGACGCAAGAAGATTGACAGGAAGGGGGCATTACTGGGTGTCAACTGACCATTTTCAGGGAGTGTTTGCAAAAAACTCAGGCGTGTCTGGAAAAACGCAGGCATGGCTGGGCGTTTGCTGGGCGGGTGTTTGACGTCAAATCCGTACACGAATAGGCTGAAGTAATCGCAAGCACTGAGTAGGTTCAGAGCTACTCAGAAACTGCACAAACTGTTTTTGCAGAGCTCGGCTGCACATGCGTCCGCCCATTCCTCAGTGGGCGGCAGCATAGCGTTTGCATGGCTGCTAAAACTAGCCAGCGAGCGATCAACTCGGAATGAGGGCCAATGTCCGAGTGAGCTCATTGCAATCTTAGTGTCAAAGGGGCTTTGCTAAAGTAGAGAGAGATATACTACAAGTGACCTCCTAACTGTCATTTCTCAAAGGCAGCCTATAACATGGCAGTTAGGAGCTGATTGGCTGGTACCTTATCTCTCTCCACTTTATCAGTCTTGAAGGCTTAGTACATCTCCCCCTAAGGTCTGATGTAAAAAGAATGTAAAAGTGTCAGAGTTGCCAATAGAAACCAATCAATTTTAACAAGCTAGGCTTTATCAAATCCATTCTATAAAATGATACGGTAGGTAAATGATGAGTACTATAGAAGCTAAACAGTTGCTTTCAACAACTTCTTCACTATTTTGAAGGCATAATAGGTCTCCCTCAAGACATTATTCCCTCATTGTGGGTTTTTTTTGTAGTATTACTTGGTGCTTCAATTGACACGGTGGCAGCCTCTTTACTTCATGATCGGACTTATCCTAATTTAGTCCAATGAATTCTAGTGAAAAATGTAAAGGTTGTGAAGAAGATGGTGCTACTGTGTCTGTGAGGAAAAATATTATCGAAGAAAAGACCCAAGGTATACTTATCTCTATTACTGAGGGTCTTTTTTCCAGATGTAGTCTCTTCTCTGGATATTTGGATATGCTCAGAGATACATGAAGGAAATGATAAAAAAGAAAGAAAACATGTGTAGGAATGTTTCAAATGGTGATGTATCTTACAGTGACAATTTTACACTATTCGAGTATATGAATATATTCTGAAGACCGTATCTGATGATATCTTGTGGTTATGAGGGCTGTATAATGATGCACTCGAATATTCGAGTACTCGAATAGTGTAAAATTATCACTGTAAGATACAATTCGGATTGGGTCTATTTTATCACTTACCATCCGCATCCTCAGATGGTGATAAACACTTTAGTAACTCTTTAGGCTTGTGGTACCTTACCCCTTCATCACACCCATTGATATTTGTGGAAATGTATTGTTTAGTTGATTATTGCAACATGATGTATAGTGTATCACTTCACATGATTTGCTATGTATTGTTCTAAAAAACATTCTGTGTTTATCTCTGTGTTGAGTTGGAGTATGCTTAGTGGCGTCACTAAACTATAACGCACCGCAAAGTTGTGTAGCTTCATGGAAGGGGTGTGGCTTCATTGGATGGGGTGTGGCTAAGCATTCTTACCACATTTTCTTTACTCTGGGGGTGCGAGAGATGAATGCTGCCCCTGGAGACTGGCAACATCGGCAGTGCTAGCCTTTACAGGGTGACAGGAGCCAGGTTGCTGCACGTAATGTTACAGTGCAGCACCCAGCTTCTGTCACTGAGCAGGATCTGGAACTTTGGTGTCACCCCTTGGTGGGTGATGGGAATGCAATAGGGTGTGAGAATCAGGAAGTGAGAGATTTTGTGAGAGCTTTCCCCACCCCATGCCTGTTTTCTATAACTTTTGCAAACAATACAGTATACTTTCAATAAAAGAGAGGATTCCCAGAGGGTTTAAGAAACTATAATGCCTAGGACACAGAGGAGATCTGAATTTACACCGCCAACCATTCGTCTTTCAATAGAATGAGGTGAGACTACACTAGGTAAATTTAATTCCTATAAGAAAAAGCCCAATGCATGCCCCTAGGCTTCTATGCATATGAGATGTGTGCAATAAGTTTCTGGATGTGCAGTGCATAGTTAGAGTAGACACAATCTGATTGTTTGGTTCTGAACTGTAATCTCTGACTAAAGTTCTAGTGAAGTGTCAAGGCACACAATCATATATAAGCAGCACTGCACACCAAAGAAGTCAGCATGTTCACTTCCTTCACAAACTTGTTATGGAGCTCAACAGAGGCCACTGGAGAGCCATGATCTTCTATAGCTACAAGAGTGGTCTGCGACAGCAGGAGAGTTTTGACCAACTGCAAGCTGGTTTTGGGGAGGAAGCACCGTCCAGAACCACTGCATTTGTAATGCTTGCAGAATTTTGGTGTGGAAGATGGTCCATGGAAGAAGAGGAGCACTGTGGCTGACCTGTGTCTGCCATCACAACATTGCTGCCGTGCGGGCCATAGTTGAGTTGGATGCCAGGGTCAGTTACACAAGGAGATAGGCATTTCAGTAGAATTCATCATTTGATACTCCATGAAAAGCTTGGCCCAAGAAAGGTTTCTGTATGCTGGATGCCCCATCAGCTGACTTGAAACTGGTCAGGTTTGATGGCAGTCACTCAAGCTTTGTCTGGGAGCTCATCATTGATGATGAATCATGGATCTAACAGTTTCAATCCTAAGACCAAATAACAGTCGGTCCAGTGGACTCCAGTTGAAGGTGCACTGCCACAGAAGTTCTGACTTGAACGCAGCATGGCCAAGCAGATGGTGGCAGTTTTTGTGGCCAAGACTGGTCAAGTAGATTCCGTACCACTCACACAGCAGTACAATGTCATTGGGGACTGGTATGCCAACCAAGACCTGTCGAAAATACTGGAAGCGATTTCTAGGCACCGTCCAAGAACTTGCGCTCGAGGTGCCCTTCTCAATCACAACAATGCACCGGCCCACAAGTCCAGGAAAGTTGTGGATTTTTGGTCTCAGGAACACATCCATGACACACTGTCCCTGCTTCTGACTGGCTCAGCTGCTTCACCAAGTGGTTTGAGCGCATACAGCTTCCAGACTCCTCTGGTGAATACTTTGCAAAAATTTAATGTTTACTTTGTTGGTAAATAAAATGCTTTATATGCATCTGAAACTTATTGCACACCCATCATAATATAGGATGTGTATAAATAGGACTTACTGGTCTACACATCTTCTCATGAAATCAAATTGTATGCACATTTGACCTCTTAAATGTAAATTATTGCAAAAACTGCCATAATGTACAATTAAAAAACAGAATTTTTAGGCTCTGTCTATAATGACCCAACCCTTACCCCTATCTTTAAAAATTTCACAGGATTTTCTTCTCATGCCTTGCACTGGAGCATGGGCAATTAACTAGTATCATGTTCTATGCTGTATATCCTGGCATTTTAAAGAAACAGAAATGTGTATTACGGCAGTATTAGGAGCATATCTGAAGCATCAAATCCTTTCATATAAACAAATAATAAAATCCATCCATCTGGATGTAGCCTTAATCATGAAGATCTCTCCAGTAATCAGGGACAGTTGGCAACTGCGCTTATTGTATAAAGTGTCCACTTCATAGAAATCTAACCATAGGCTGCTGTGTCACAATCCAAATCCTGGCAGAAGGCAGTAAATAAAAAATATCAAGAAAAAGCCAGAAAATGAGCAGTTAGATCTTTAGATTGATGAAATGTGTTCAGGATAATTGTGGAATTCATGGTTTATGCTCCCCACTGAAATAAAAGCAAAATACTGCTGATAGGTAGAGTCTGACTTAGATGTCTAGCAATAATAAACAGTGTTACATAGTCAGTAGAAGCAAGGTTGCCTCTCCGTTACTACAATAACTTGAAGTGCTAGTTGGACAGGCTTTCCATTCAGCTTATAACAACAAAGAAAACACTTATACAGTACCAGCAAGCATAAAATGTATTCAGCTAATATATACAAACAGTATTAAGACTCCTCACTTTGGGCCTGATTTGAGGTGCACGCAGTTGCATCCACAGATGTGATTTTATTCGCTGTGGACCGTATTCAGCCTCCTCCATCCGGAGCTCCCTCCTCTCTGCCAGCATAACTGTAGAGTCTGAGCACTAGAGGTCTCAGGCTCTAATGCGCATGCACAGATCTCCAGAAAAATGGCACAGTTGCCATTTTAACAGGGATTTCACTACTGCGCATGCACAAAATGCCGGGAAAATGGCCATGTGCCATTTTCCCGGTGGATGCTACAGTAATGCTGCCATCAGCACAGGACTCTGGAGGGGTAATTATTAGAGAAATGGGTGCAACAAGTGCATTGTAGCCCTCCCTGGACTCAGGGGCCCATGTGCACCGCACACACTGCACCCATTATAAATACGCCAGTGATGCTAGTGATTCCTTCTTGTGCACAGAGATGCCCACTGCCGGCATCTCACATACATCTCCCATGCACATAACCGGAAACATCAGGAACATCAGGTGCACGGGGGTCGAACAATCAGACCTACGCGATCTCAAATAGAGTAGCTCTCCTAAGATGCACGGGCCTCTCCAGCTGTGAACAAAATTGCAGTGACTGACTATGCAATGCCCAGAAAATGGTCCTGACACTGTTGCCAGTCACACCCCGTAACCTTCCCCAAACACTGATTACCTGTCACTTGTTTTGTGAATAAATCCTCTGCAATTGCTAATCATTCGCCGCATGTGCCGTGCGGCTTTGGTGCATGTGCAGTGGCAAAAAAAGCACTCCACTGCATCCAACATGTTCACTGCTCTGTATCTGGTCCTTTATTATTCATAGGACAAAACCATGGATATCTAACGCATTAGGATACAAATCTGGGTATTGATTAAAACATAGTTTAGATACAGTAACTTTGACAAAGCTGTAAGCTATAGAAGCTAAATGCACCAGAAAGACACATTTTTTGCCAATAATTACTCATCACATGAACCCTACAACTCGGATTACAGTACAACCAGCTGATACATTGTGCCGTCCGGAACCACATTTAATGTGGTGTTCCGGACAGATCCCCAAAAGGACACTGAACTGTTAATTTACTTACCAAATGACGGACTTCAAGTCCCTTAATAATTCCCACAATTTGAACTGTCCATTGCCATTTTACTGAGCTAAAGAGGATGTTTTTTATGATTGTATTTTAATTTGCTGACATTGGACTATTAAAAGGCCTCTGTCAAATGCTGTGCTCTACTGATACTGAATATTTATAATAAATGTGTTTTTTATATATATGTCACTAATTGTGAGCTGCAGTTTTAGTAATTAGGCCATTTGTGTGCTTTCTCTATATAATTTCTAGAGTTTACATTATATTTGTTAAGCTATACTTTTAAAAACATTTAATGACTATCTCTACAGAGCTGATGGTAAACATATTTAATATACTCACTAATTAGCCAAAGTGTTAGCAAAAGGTTGAAGAGCTGTTTATGAAAACATTAAGGAAAAGTTTGAATGGAATCACAATTATAAATATACATTTTCTGTTGTCTTCTGGTGAAAAATGATCATACAGCAAAGTTGTTCTGTGTACAGTATAATGATGTGATCCAGAAGTCCCTGTAGTGTAATGGGCTCATTCTCTCCATGCTATTTCAGGCATGTGGGGTTAATAGCAAACAAAGGGGGCTATTCAGAGTTGGTCGCAGATTTTGCTCTTGCAGCAAAATCTGCGACCATATGCTCACATGTTGGGGGCCGCCCAGCACAGGGCAAGGCCACCCAGCATGTGTGCCGCCACTCCCGATGTGTTTAATTGCGAATGCATAAAATAGAGGTCGACCCCTTCCTGCACAGACTGGCTGCGTAGGCAGGAGCATGTTTCCATACACCGGAAAGGCAGGTGATGTCATAGGCTGGCCCCAAAAATGGCCACGACATGCTTGTGTTTCCCAACTTCTTCCCCCTCAACACCGCATTGCTGCCTCCGGACACCCATCGCCTGTCAATCACCATGCGATCACATCCGTAGGGTCGGTGCACGTGCGCAAACCCTATGGAGGCGGCCCCTGCATGCAAACTCAGCGGCTATGTCCTTCCCTGAATAAAGCCAAAAGGACCTTATTTAGCTTCAGTTGCATCCTGCTGGGATGCGATCACAATCTGTAAGTGCTTTGCAGCCACAGCGCATGCGCAGATGTCCGAAAATCACCCGTTTACAATTTTTGGACTTCTGCGTGTGATGCTGAATAAGATCCAAAGTATTCACATTCACATTCACATACACTGGTTCTTGGTGACTAAAATAAATGTACTGTACTCCCAAAAAAATAGGGTGAAGTGTCTTTGCATAGAAAGTAAAGGTAATTTACTAAAGTCGTATGTTTTATGCCAGTTTAGTAGATTTGGGCTTCCACAGTCCACAATACTGTTCAGATTCTTCTCTCCTGATTGGGTGTTTGAAGCAAACACAGATGCGACAAGCTGTGATAAGTTGCACGCCTATGGTAAATCACTCCCAAGAGTTTAAGCTCTCACACACCCCATCTTTTTTCTGTTCACTGCAAGAGAACTTGGCACAAAGCCTGGACTACTGATTTCCCTTCTTACTTTGTTGACTACTCTACAAAAAAGTTAACCCTTTGTGCTTCAGAGAAAATGTAACTAATTAGTTTCACACAATTTAGCAATACAAAAATCAACAATATTGTTTTGCAAATCATCTTAATATCATTTAAAAATGACAATTAAAATTTAATGAGAGGGTATTTCATTTTCACAATACCTTTGTAACTATTGTTAGATTGCAAGCCTGGAATGTCGGACAAACAAGGCAAATTATTTCAAACCAAAAAACTGGGTACACACTGGAGAATGGGCCTAATTCAAACCTGATCAGTGCACAGCAGCTGATCAAGACTGAACTGCGCATGTTTCGGTGATGCAGTGCGCCGGCGCATGCCAGACAGCCGCCGGCTGTCTCAGCCCTGCGATCGCCTCTGCCTGATTGACAGGCAGAGGCGGTCACTGGGCGAGAGGGGGCAGGCCGGCAGCATTTGGCCGCCATTTAGGGGGCACGGCCTGGGCAACACAGGCGTGCCCAGACTATTGGGGGGGCAGGCCGCGGTGGCTGCATGACATCACACACAGCCGCTGTGACCCTCACAGCAATGAGTAGCTCCTGCCAGTATGCAGGAGCTGTGCTGGCAGGGAGCTACTCTTAAAGTACAAAAACGTCGCTGTGCCTGACATGCGAGGTGGACTAGCCCTGTGCTGAGCGTCCCCCGCATGTCTGTGTGACTGATCATAGATGTGCTACATTTAGCACATCTATGATCAGGTCTGAATTAGGCTCAATATACAGTATTGAACGATTTGCCCGATTATAACGGATCGTAATGACAAATCGTTCAAACTGTCCAGTGTGTATGCACTATGCACGATACCGCGGCAGCGTCTGTCGCATCTTCAGATCGACCCTACATGCTGCTCAATCTGACGATATTATTAATGACAGCATATTCCTGAATGTGGCCACTGACAATATATATCTTTCGGTCTTTTGCAAGAATGTACAGTGTGTACGCACTACAGGCCCGATTCACACCTGATTGCTGCTGTGCATTTTGCACAGCAGGCAATTATCGAACTACTGCGCATGTGTATGCAAAACAAGCGACAGGATGGTGCAAATATTTCAAACGCATGGCTGTCTGCAAGAAGATTGACAAGAAGAGGATGTTTGTGTGTGGTAACTGGCTGTTTTCTGGGCGTGTCTGGAAAAACATTAATTGGTGAGTGTGATGCGGCTTGGCAGCTGTCCTCTGACTGAGGGGAATTTTTGCACAGCGTACACATGTAATCGCACACTTGCACTTGCCTGGACAGCGACTATCTGATCGCAGGACAGTGTAATTTGCAGCACAGCAATCACATCTGAATCGGGCCCTATATGGCTCAAAAGAAATCGCTTGCCCGTCATCTAGTGTGTACCCAGCTTAACATGATTTTTACACACACATGTGCCTTTATTTTTTCTACACACGCAAACACACACAATGGGGGTAATTCCAAGTTGATCACAGCAGGAATTTTGTTAGCAGTTGGGCAAAACCATGTGCACTTCAGGGGAGGCAGATTTAACATGTGCAGAGAGAGTTAGATTTGGGTGGGGTGTGTTCAAACTGCAATCTAATTTGCAGTGTAAAAATAAATCAGCCAGTATTTACCCTGCACAGAAATAAAATAACCCACCCAAATCTAACTCTCTCTGCAAATGTTATATCTGCCCCCCCTGCAGTGCACATGGTTTTGCCCAACTGCTAACAAAATTCCTGCTGCAATCAACTTGGAACTACCCCCAATGTGACTATATGTGTTTGTTGTTCATCTGTTGGCCTTTTTAACTACAAAGATACAAAACTCAATTTCATGGCTTTTAAAGGACTCAATGCATCACAAACACTCAGTTAATGTTCCAGGTCACTGAATGAGATGTGGTGAGAGAATCATATTCATACTCCTTGCACTGAAGCCCAGATGACCCTGAATGAAGAAAAATAAATATTTTTTTGCTTCCTTTGAAGCAGTTTGTTTACAGGTGCTGAACGTGGAACAAAGCCCCCATTGAACACCTGTTCCTGTAATTTATATTTACATCTGAAGCAAAGACATCTGCAGGCTTAAAAGATTATGCACTGCATTACCTTATGAGAATGACACTGAATGTTGATCCATGAAAGCATATCAAAGCCAATAAAGCAACTTTTAAGGCTATAAAAGAACACGGATAAAAAGTAGGAGCAAAGAAAATATAAAAAAATTGTATGATATTTACAGGAACAACAAATCAGACACTTAGAACAACCAAATGGCATTTCTATAGCTTCATATGAATATAAAATATTTTTACTATTACTATAAAAGCAAAGTGAAATATCAAATAAAACACTTGCAAATATTGCCAGGAATCGAATAACAAGATAAAAATGATAATTGAAATAATAATAAAGCAATCACTGTAATATATATTTTTTTCTTATCGGGACAAAACTGCAACATAAAAACATAACGAGCAGGAAAATAATTCTCACAAAGTATTTGAATTTCTTATATTGTAACATTAAAGATTAACTAACATGCAGTGTAACTAATCACAAAAGACAGAGACAAAGAGAAGAGCCAATATTTACTAAGAATTCGAGTTTGTCCGATTTGTGTTTTTTTTTTCAAAGTCCCAATCCGGGAATTCACTGAGCACCAATCTCGGCAGTGTTTGGACTATTCGTAATGGTTTGATTTGCAAAGTTCCGAAATACGAATGAATAGACCATCGGTCAAACGCGGCTGATATTTCATATAATACGGGCATTCACTATTCATTCGTATTTGGGTGTTAGTCTCTGAGTGCTCAAGTGCGGGTCTGTTTTTTATCGATTCGTTAAAAAAGCAGCAAAAAAATAGACCTGCTTTTTCCAGTCGAGTTTGGATAACCATGCACGGTTCAGTGAGATCTGTGCATGGTTATCTATGGGAAAGGGTCTGTTTAGTGTAAAAACTGAAAAAAAAATTGTGTGGGGTCCCCCCTCCTAAGCATAACCAGCCTCGGGCTCTTTGAGCCGGTCCTGATTGAAAAAATATGGGGGAAAAAATGACAGGGGTTCCCCCATATTTAATCAACCAGCACCGGGCTCTGCGCCTGGTCCTGGTTCCAAAAATATGGGGGACAAAAAGCGTAGGGGTCCCCCGTATTTTTGAAACCAGCACCGGGCTCCACTAGCAAGGTACATAATGCCACAGCCGGGGGACACTTTTATGTCCCTGCGGCCCTGGCATTACATACCCAACTAGTCACCCATGGCCGGGTTACATGGGAGGAGTGGGAACCCCTTAAACCAAGGGGTCCGCCCCCTCCAGCCACCCAAGGGTCAGGGGTGAAGCCCGAGGCTGTCCCCCCCATCCAAGGGCGGCGGATGGGGGGCTGATAGCCTTGTGAAAAAATGTGAATATTGTTTTTAGTAGCAGTACTATAAGTCCCAGCAAGCCTCCCCCGCAAGCTGGTACTTGGAGAACCACAAGTACCAGCATGCGGTGGAAAACCAGGCCCGCTGGTACCTGTAGTACTACTACTAAAAAAATACCCCCCAAAAAAACAGGACACACACACCGTGAAAGTATAAGTTTATTACATACATGCACACCTCCATACACACATACTTACCTATGTTCCCACGAGGCTGGTCCTCTTCTCCATGTAGAATCCTTGGGGTACCTGTGAAAAAAATTATACTCAAATAATCCAGTGTAGAATCAGACCTTTGTATAATCCACGTACTTGGCAAAATAATAAAATGGAAACCCGACCACGCACTGAAAGGGGTCCCATGTTTACACATGGGACCCCTTTCCCCGACTGCAGGACCCCAGGACTTTCGGTCAGCGGTTGACCGAAAGTAACCTCACCGCAAAGTTCCCACCTTTGGCTACAATGGAGCGCATAGGTGCTACATTGTATCTGTGCCGTGAGCTGCCTGACAGACACTTCAGGAGCACACAGCCAATCAGGAGAGTGCCACGACGTGGCGCTCCCTGATTGGCTGAAGGGACCATCTTTGACAGGATTCAGGGGGGGTCCTGGCAGTCGGGGAAAGGGGTCCCATGTGTAAACATGGGACCCCTTTCAGTGCGTGGTCTGGTTTCCGTTTTAATATTTTGCCAAGTACGTGGATTATACAAAGGTCTGATTACTCCACAGTAGTAGTAGAAAACACTGCTTTGCATACTACTGTACCTCTGCTCTGAATATACCTGAACTTCCATCTGCCATGCCCTGCTCTGCTAGCAGTTTGTGAGCAGGGTGACGAGTGGGGGCGGGACGGATACTCTCAGCCACTGCAGATCCTCTCCAAGCTCTGTCACCGCTTGAGTAATCTCCAGCCGGCAGCAGCAGAGATACAGAGCAGGGAGAGCGCCTCCACAGCCTGGAACCTCCCTGCATTGCATACCCTTGCGGAGCAGGTTGCGCCAGCTCTGGCCCTGCCCCTCCATGAAGCGTCACCTCTTTGTCATGAAGCCCCACCCCTTTCTCATGAAGCTACACCTCTTTTTCACTGCGCTGCATTGGGTGTCACTGAGGTAAGTGATGCCTCTGCTGTGGGGACATTTCCAGCAATGGGCTATTATTGGGCAGCACTGTTGCTGTAATGGTTAGCATTACTGCCTCTACTGAGGACAACAAGGTCCTAACTCTGTGTGTGTGTGTGTGTGTGTGTGTGTGTGTGTGTGTGTGTGTGTGTGTGTGTGTGTGTGTGTGTGGGGTGGGGGGGGTGGGGGGGGGCTACATGTTGTAGAGTATATAGATAGGTAGATCTACTGGGGCAGGAAGTGATATTAATGTCCACATTGTAAAAGTGCTGTGGAATATGTGTATACTATATAAATAATTTAATAAATAAGTGATTGATGTCATGGGAAAATAAAAAGCAAAAGTTCATTAATCATTCTTTATTATTCACTTTTGCATTTCCTAAGCATTATTTGTTACTGAATCTATTTAATCTTCATTGCATCTTTCATAAAAGTAGACATTTCTAAAATTTGTCCTTTTAATAATCCCTTGTGGTTTTAAAGCAAGAACAAGGACTATTGCCAGATTTAAACTAGTGATGAGCGGGTTCGGTTCCTCGGAATCCGAACCCCCCGAACTTCACCCATTTTACACGGGTCCGAGGCATACTCGGATACTCCAGTATTGCTCGGTTAACCCGAGCGCGCCCGAACGTCATCATCCCACTGTCGGATTCTCGCGAGATTCGGATTCTATATAAGGAGCCGCGCGTCGCCGCCATTTTTCACTCGTGCATTGGAAATGATAGTGAGAGGACGTGGCTGGCGTCCTCTCACTTTGTTTCAGAACTTTCAGGGGGCTGCAAATATCTTTATTCTGCGGACCAGCAGTATTATAGGAGGAGTACAGTGCAGAGTTTTGCTGACCAGTGACCACCAGTATTATACGTTCTCTGCCTGAAAAACGTCCATATCTGTGCTCAGTGTGCTGCATATATCTGTGCTCACACTGCTTTATTGTGGGAACTGGAGACCAGCAGTATTATATAGGAGGAGTACAGTGCAGAGTTTTGCTGACCAGTGACCACCAGTATTATACGTTCTCTGCCTGAAAAACGCTCCATATCTGTGCTCAGTGTGCTGCATATATCTGTGCTCACACTGCTTTATTGTGGGGACTGGGGACCAGCAGTATTATATAGGAGGAGTACAGTGCAGAGTTTTGCTGACCAGTGACCACCAGTATTATACGTTCACTGCCTGAAAAACGCTCCATATCTGTGCTCAGTGTGCTGCATATATCTGTGCTCCCACTGCTTTATTGTGGGGACTGGGGACCAGCAGTATTATATAGGAGGAGTACAGTGCAGAGTTTTGTTGACCAGTAACCACCAGTATTATACGTTCTCTGCCTGAAAAACACTCCATATCTGTGCTGCATTGTAGTATATAGTAGGAGTACAGTGCATAATTTTGCTGACCACCAGTATATAATATATAGGAGTATGGTTCAGAAGGCCACTTCTCTACCTACCTCTGTGTCGTCAAGTATACTATCCATCCATACCTGTGGTGCATTTCAGTTTTGCACAGTTTGCTGACCACCAGTATATACTATATAGCAGTACGGTACAGAAGGCCACTGCTCTACCTACCTCTGTGTCGTCAAGTATACTATCCATCCATACCTGTGGTGCATTTCAGTTTTGCACAGTTTGCTGACCACCAGTATAACTATATATATAGCAGTACGGTACAGTAGTCCACTGCTCTACCTACCTCTGTGTCGTCAAGTATACTATCCATCCATACCTGTGGTGCATTTCAGTTTTGCAGTTTGCTGACCACCAGTATATACTATATAGCAGTACGGTACAGAAGGCCACTGCTCTACCTACCTCTGTGTCGTCAAGTATACTATCCATCCATACCTGTGGTGCATTTCAGTTTTGCACAGTTTGCTGACCACCAGTATAACTATATATAGAGCAGTACGGTACAGTAGTCCACTGCTCTACTTACCTCTGTGTCGTCAAGTATACTATCCATCCATACCCGTGGTGCATTTCAGTTTTGCACAGTTTGCTGACCACCACTATATACTATATAGCAGTATGGTACAGAAGGCCACTGCTCTACCTACCTCTGTGTCGTCAAGTATACTATCCATCCATACCTGTGGTGCATTTCAGTTGTGTGCAGTATATATAGTAGTAGGCCATTGCTATTGATATATTACTGGCATATAATTCCACACATTAAAAAATGGAGAACAAAAATGTGGAGGGTAAAATAGGGAAAGATCAAGATCCACTTCCACCTCGTGCTGAAGCTGCTGCCACTAGTCATGGCCGAGACGATGAAATGCCATCAATGTCGTCTGCCAAGGCCGATGCCCAATGTCATAGTAGAGAGCATGTAAAATCCAAAAAAATAAAGCTCAGTAAAATGACCCAAAAATCTAAATCAAAATCATCTGAGGAGAAGTGTAAACTTGCCAATGTGCCATTTACGACACGGAGTGGCAAGGAACGGCTGAGGGCCTGGCCTATGTTCATGGCTAGTGGATCAGCTTCACATGAGGATGGAAGCACTCATCCTCCTGCTAGAAAACTTAAAAGAGTTAAGATGGTAAAAGCACAGCAAAGAACTGTGCGTTCTTCTAAATCACAAATCCCCAAGGAGAGTCCAATTGTGTCAATTGCGATGCCTGACCTTCCCAACACAGGAAGGAAGAGGTTGCGCCTTCCACCATTTGCACGCCCCCTGCAAGTGCTGGAAGGAGCACCCGCAGTCCAGTTCCTGATAGTCAAATTGAAGATGTCACTTTTGGAGTACACCAGGATGAGGATATGGGTGTTGCTGGCGCTGGGGAGGAAATTGACAAGGAGGATTCTGATGGTGAGGTGGTTTGTTTAAGTCAGGCACCTCTTTTTTTCTTTGCATCATGTGCTGTTTGGGAACTATTTTTTAAATCTGCCATCCTGTCTGACACTGCAGTGCCACTCCTAGATGGGCCAGATGTTTGTGTCGGCCACTTGGGTCGCTTAGCTTAGCCATCCAGCGACCTTGGTGCACCTCTTTTTTTTCTTTGTATCATGTGCTGTTTGGGGACTATTTTTTGAAGTGCCATCCTGTCTGACACTGCAGTGCCACTCCTAGATGGGCCAGGTGTTTGTGTCGGCCACTTAGGTCGCTTAGCTTAGTCACACAGCTACCTCATTGCGCTTCTTTTTTTCTTTGCATCATGTGCTGTTTGGGGACTATTTTTTTGAAGTGCCATCCTGCCTGACACTGCAGTGCCACTCCTAGATGGGCCAGGTGTTTGTGTCGGCCACTTGGGTCACTTAGCTTAGTCACACAGCTACCTCATTGCACCTCTTTTTTTCTTTGCATCATGTGCTGTCTGGGCACTATTTTTTTGAAGTGCCATCCTGTCTGACACTGCAGTGCCACTCCTAGATGGGCCAGGTGTTTGTGTCGGCCACTTGGGTCGCTTAACTTAGTCATCCAGCGACCTCGGTGCAAATTTTAGGACTTAAAATAATATTGTGAGGTGTTCAGAATAGACTGAAAATGAGTGGAAATTATGGTTATTGAGGTTAATAATACTATGGGATCAAAATTACCCCCAAATTCTATGATTTAAGCTGTTTTTGAGGTGTTTTTGTAAAAAAACACCCGAATCCAAAACACACCCGAATCCGACAAAAAAAATTCAGGGAGGTTTTGCCAAAACGCGTCCGAATCCAAAACACGGCCGCGGAACCGCATCCAAAACCAAAACACAAAACCCGATAAATGTCTGGTGCACATCACTAATTTAAACACACCGGACAAATTAATATGGAATGTGGAAAGACAAGTGGTATAAGTTCAATGACGTGGGACAAGAGCATGCGTGTAGATGATGACACTAAAATTTTTAGATGGTCATTGTGAATGTCTGAGGTATTGATAACAATGCAAATTTGTTGAGATATTGTTTCTTTTTCAGGTGGCACCATGGGTACTACACGTGACATGACCGAGTGGCTAAAGGGAGCTATTATTTTTGGTTGAGAGCATGGCCATAGCTGGGAGGAGGTGATGTTGTTTGTTGTTGTGCCCTCAAAGACAGCGAGTAGTATCCATCTACAATGAAAGAAGCATGGACGTCAAGAATCCTCCCCCTCTCAGCACCACTAGTCCTGCTGGCTTCTGAGTACAGGTCCACAATCTGACGCTCTGGCATTATGTTGGAGTAAGGAATAGAGAGAGGAGCATCAGCGCACAGCACCGCTGCCCAGGGCACGGAAGGACGGTGCCACCACCATGAGAACACTGACTTGTGTCCTCAGTATATATAAAAAAGAATGTAAAAAAAGGGTTCCACCATGCTGCACTGAAAAAGGGGTGTGGTATAACATATCTACATAAAATAAAAAGTCATTAAGTCGACCCCATATGGTCAACATGGAAAAGTTTGACAGGGTCAAAAGATGGACAGGGTCAAAAGGCTACCAGTCAAAAGGTCAACAGGTACAATAGGTCAACAGGGTTACAGTGTCAAAATAAAAATGGTCAACACAAAAAAAAGGTTGTTACAAGTTTGATTTTATTTTGTGTGGCCCAAATTTTATACATTTCCCAGTGTGTGACCATAATTAGTGAAAATCCTCGCTGGCTTGCTATGAGGTGCCTTGCTCTACCACTGCTGCGCTAGACACAAGTTACTATTCCCAGTCACATTCCGCGTGGATTGTAAATGAAGCAAAAGTTAAAAAAATCTAAATTTAAAAAAACGTGTGTCAACCATTGTCATGTGACCTTTTGAACCTGTCAAACTTTAGTACTTGTCGACCTTAGACACAGTCAGCCTTTTACCTGGCGACCTTTTGATCATGTCGACCTATGTCATGTTGACTAGATATCTTACTAATTTGCCCCTTGATTTTATCCATCCTCTCTCTTATATTAATATACAGTAAATGGATAGCTTTTTGGATGTCCCCAGCAATACACTTTAGCAGCAAGTAAAAAGTACAGAACTGAGGGCATTGGTTAAGCAGTGGTATTTCTTCCCTTCTCCTCACTAATCTGCTACTTTACATTTTTTCTTTCCAGATCTTTGTAGTTGGTGCCTAAACCTGAGCTATTCTTCGGAGCCTTTGTTTGGGTGTACAGAAAATAGTAATAAAGCTAGTTACATATTTAATTTTGCAGTTATATGTAAAGCTGCATGCACAGTCATCTATTTGACATCACTGAATAATAAGGTCTGAGAACAGAGGGTACAGTTTATCTGTTTGTGTATTTTGTTGTCATTAGCATTGTTGTCATTTATAACAAGTTGCCAATTATCACAAAGTCAACATTCGCCATGTTGACACTGAATAAATGTTGACATGTTTAGTAAGTCTGTCCCTAACCCTAGGCTCTAAACTTTAATGTAACCCTAACCCTTAAATCTAAGCTAACGCTAATGTCAAAACAACATCAACATTCTGTCCATGGTGACATTTTCCATGCATCGAAATTTATGATACTGACATTTTAACCATGTGGATATGATGACTGCTGACCCTTTAGTGTCAATATTTTGTGGTCTAGTTACTAAACCTTGGAGAGCTGCAAAGTGGAGCAAGATAAGGTACCAGCCAATAAGCCCCAAAGTGCCTTGATACAGGCTGTGTTTGAAAAATGACAGTTAGAAGCTTTTTGGTTGGTACTTTATCTCTCTCCACTGTATCTCTCTCCAAAGCTTAGTGAATAGACCCCTATGAGTGTCGACTTGATGACTGCATTCTGTAAAGTGTATTGTAATTTGTTTTCTGAGCACACACACAGGCTTTACCCACAATTCCAATTTGTAATCTGTCCAATCTGATATGATTTAGAGTTTATTGAGAAATAGTTTGGGGCTTGCAGATGGCAATTCCACTCAGTTTTTCTGACATGACCAGATTGACAAGTATAACAGCTAGTGGTGAATATTACCTATGCCCCTCCAACACCCCTAGTGACACAGTGAGTCTTTTGGCAGTGGCAGTAGCCTCCCATTAGAAGTGCTATCTGCTAATCAAATGCCAGACAGGCAGTCCAAGCAAATGTTATAGGCCCCACACACTCGTCGATCTGACTGAAAGATATGAACGATCTCGTTCATTAATGAACAAGATACCATTCATATCTTTCAGTGTGGAGGCACCAGCAAAGAATGATGCGCGGCCCTGCGCTCGTTCATCGCTGTTGCCCCGTTGGCTGTGCATGCAGGCCAATATGGACGATCTCGTCCATATTTGCCTGCGCTTCTATGGTGACGGGTGACGGGGGGAGTGAAGGAACTTCACTCCCCCCGTCACTGCCCCCCTGCCGCCGGGTCGACCGTCGACCGTATCCACCGTCGGGCAGCTCGGCGGCCGATCGTTAAATGTGTAGGGCCCATTAGTCAGGGCTGCAATTAGCAGAGAGTGCTTACAATGAGAAGCTACTCCAGGTTCTAGAGGCTGCAGCTGATGAAGTCCCTACTGTATAAGCTGGTATTTGTGAGCATGCACCTGTTGTGGGCCACGCCAGCCAGATACATTGTGCATGCCCAATTCACCTGTCAGATGCCCAAGAGAGCAGGGACCAGATCACCGTGGGTAGCCCCCTCCCATATTATAAAAGCAGCCGCCACTGGTAACTGCATATTATATATATTACTTAAGTGAACATAGTAGATATGAACCTGTTAAAGGAAAATGACATAGTAATGATGAAGATATGTTGAGAACTCTCCATCTTCATCCATCTTTGGATATGAATGCAAACAAACTACACATGCTGTTTACTCAGTTCAAATCAATATAGTTTTATGACTGCAAAATTGCTTCATAAAATTAACCAGTTGTGATTCAGGATCCATTCGATTACCAGGATTAACGTTTAATGAATTTGGAGGCTTAATGCTTTATTTGCTAGATGAGTTTTACTTCAAAAGAATATGTAAAGATATGCTACATATAGCCATCTTATTATTTAGTGAACAACTAAAGCTATTCTGTGTTTTCTCCTAGGGATAGAAACGTAATTTGGATCACTGGAAACAGCTGGCATTTCACATACCATGTAGAGCATTGGTATTACAGGAAACTTTTCAAAAGCAAAAACAAGCAACAGCGGGAAGCATCAAAGGTCTATGGGGACATATCAAATAAATGAAATCAGACTCAAAAGAAAATTTTAGTTAAATGTCTTAGTAAGAACAATGAAAACAAGGACATATGTAATTTTATACTTCTCGTGCTAATGGTTTCCAATTACTATTCCTGCTTCTATTTTCAAAAGTAGCTTATATATGTGATCTGTAGTGAGTACCAGTGCTACGGATTTTAGTTTCTTGTTTGCTCAATGGATGAGTGAGCAGTATACAAGCAGTCCAGTTGTTTTTGTACAGTTAAGTTACTTTTAAATGCACTCAAAACTTATCAAAACTTATACTGGTAACAATGGTTCAGCCCGCTAAAGTAAGTATAATTTTGCAGTGTTATATGAGCTTATTAACACGAGTAACTTATTTTGTTCTCATATTAATTACACACTTTTTTAATACAATGACAAATTATACCAACTACTCAGGTAATTTATTACCTAAAATAGGTCATATGTGTGTGTGTGTGTGTGTGTGTGTGTGTGTGTGTGTGTGTGTGTGTGTGTGTATATATATATGAGGATGCTGTTGATGTGCTGTTGTTATAAAAGGTATGTGTTTGTTTGTTTGTTTGTTTCTCATTGTTACATTGTTAACCTGATGATGGTGCAATAAAAGAAGTACCGAAACATTGTTATCTACATCTAAGTCTGCTGACCACTTTTTATGCCAAGTGCTGCACCGCAGAAAGTGTATATATGAGGAAGGAAATTAGTAAAAAAAAATAAAACATTTGCATTACAGATGAAAACATTATGGGGGAGATTCAAATGTTTGAAAAGTCGGTTGGGTGACTGTTTTTTCCTGTCTATTAGATAGGAAAAAACAGACTCCCAACTGACTTTTCAAACATTTGAATCTCCCCTTTTCACACTACTGTTTCCAAATCACTAGGTCATCTCGTGATGCACCTGTGGAGGTGTGAGCAGAGGACGGCATACAACGCCCCCAGAGGCGTATCTAGCACGGGGTGAGCAGGGCACGTGCCCTGGGCGCCATGGCAGCCCCAACAGAGGGGGGCGCCACCGGCACCTGCAAGGCCCACTCGCCCCATGCTTCAGGGATTCCGCCGGCGCTACCCGCGGCGCTTTCCCTGTCTCCCCGGCTGCTGTGCCTGTCACAATAGACAGGCAGCGGCAGCCAGGAGCCTCCCGGCCCCTACTCCCCCCTGCAAAGTGACTGTGTACGCGATCGCGTGCGCGATCGCGACCGCGGAGGTGCGCGCATGCACGTGCGCGACCTCGGGGGGGCGTGCGGCCCCTGAACAGCAGTGAGTGCAGGTGAGCGGGAAGGGGGTGCGGGACATTTTGTATGTGTGTGTGTGTTAAGTGTGTGTGTGTTGATTGTGTGTGTGTCGGACAGTGTGCGTGTGTGTTGTGTGTGGGACAGTGCGTGTGTGTTAATTGTGTGTGTGTGTGACAGTGTGAGTGTGTTAATTGTGTGTGTGGTACAGTTTGAGTGTGTGTAAATTGTGTGTGACAGTGTGCGTGTGTTAATTGTGTGTGTGTGGGACAGTGTGTGTGTGTTAATTGAGTGTGTGTGTGACAGTGTGAGTGTGTTAATTGTGTGTGTGGGACAGTGCGTGTTTGTTAATTGTGTGTGTGTGTGTGACAGTGTGAGTGTGTTAATTGTGTGTGTGGGACAGTTTTGAGGGCGTGTTAATTGTGTGTGTGTGGGACATTGTGCGTGTGTGTTAATTGTGTATGTGTGGGACAGTGTGAGTGTGTTAATTGTGTGTGTGTGTGTGTGTGTGTGTGTGTGTGGGACAGTGTGAGTGTGTTAATTGTGTGTGTGTGTGGGACAGTTTGAGTGTGTGTTAATTGTGTGTGTGTGTGTGGGACAGTGTGCGTGTGTTAATTGTGTGTGTGTGGGACAGTGTGCGTGTGTATTAATTGTGTGTTTGTGGGACAGTGTGCGTGTGTGTTAATTGTGTGTGTGTGTGGGACAGTGTGAGTGTGTTAATTGTGTGTGTGTGGGACAGTGCGTGCTTGTTAATTGTGTGTGTGGGACAGTGTGCGTGTGTGTTATTTGTGTGTGTGGGACAGTGTGCGTGTGTGTTATTTGTGTGTGTGGGACAGTGTGCGTGCGTGTGTGTTAATTGTGTGTGGGACAGTGTGCGTGTGTTAATTGTGTGTGTGTGTTAATTGTCCCGGCGGTTATTGGCGTCTGTAGTGTGCGCCCCGTCCTCCTCCGCTGCCGCTGACAGGAGCGGCAGTGTGCGGCTCTCCCCCTCCTCCGCCGGCTCCGTCCTCCCGTCGTAGCCCTGCAGTGTGTGCCGGTCTCCCCAGCAGCAGGTTAGTCTCTCCCCCCCGCCCCCCCCCCCCCCCCCTCTCTCTCTCTCTCTCTCTCTCTCTCTCTCTCTCTCTCTCTCTCTGTGGATTGCAGTTTGTAAGTATCATTTTAATTTTTACAGATACCCCTATTGAATTCTGCTGGACAAGTGGACGTGACCGGCGTGGGATGTAGGTAAGTAATCTGTCTCTTATTTTTACAGGTACCCCTATTGGATTCTACTGGACAAGTGGACGTGACCGGCGTGGGATGTCGGTAAGTAATCTGTCTCTCATTTTTACAGGTACCCCTATTGGATTCTACTGGACAAGTGGACGTAACCGGCGTGGGATGTAGGTAAGTAATCTGTCTCTCATTTTTACAGATTCCCCTACTGGATTCTATTGGACAAGTGGACGTGACCAGCGTGGGATGTAGGTAAGTAATCTGTCTCTCATTTTTACAGGTACCCCTTTTGGATTCTACTGGACAAGTGGACGTGATCGGCGTGGGATGTAGGTAAGTAATCTCTCTCTCATTTTCACAGGTACCCCTATTGGATTCTACTGGACAAGTGGACGTGACCGGCGTGGGATGTAGGTAAGTAATCTGTCTCTCATTTTTACAGGTGCCCCTATTGAATTCTACTGGACAAGTGGACGTGACCGGCGTGGGATGTAGGTAAGTAATCTGTCTCTCATTTTTACAGATTCCCCTACTGGATTCTACTGGACAAGTGGACGTGACCAGCGTGGGATGTAGGTAAGTAATCTGTCTCTTATTTTTACAGGTACCCCTATTGGATTCTACTGGACAAGTGGACGTGATCGGCGTGGGATGTAGGTAAGTAATCTGTCTCTCATTTTTACAGGTACCCCTATTGGATTCTACTGGACAAGTGGATGTGACCGGCGTGGGATGTAGGTAAGTAATCTGTCTCTCATTTTTACAGGTACCCCTATTGGATTCTACTGGACAAGTGGACGTGACCGGCGTGGGATGTAGGTAAGTAATCTGTCTCTCATTTTTACAGATTCCCCTACTGGATTCTACTGGACAAGTGGACGTGACCAGCGTGGGATGTAGGTAAGTAAGCTGTCTCTCATTTTTACAGATTCCCCTACTGGATTCTACTGGACAAGTGGACGTGACCAGCGTGGGATGTAGATAAGTAATCTGTCTCTCATTTTTACAGGTACCCCTATTGAATTCTACTGGACAAGTGGACGTGACCAGCGTGGGATGTAGGTAAGTAATCTGTCTCTCATTTTTACAGGTACCCCTATTGGATTCTACTGGACTAGTGGACGTGATCGGCGTGGGATGTAGGTAAGTAATCTCTCTCTCATTTTCACAGGTACCCCTATTGGATTCTACTGGACAAGTGGACGTGACCGGCGTGGGATGTAGGTAAGTAATCTGTCTCTCATTTTTACAGATTCCCCTACTGGATTCTACTGGACAAGTGGACGTGACCGGCGTGGGATGTAGGTAAGTAATGTGTCTCTCATTTTTACAGCTACCCCTATTGGATTCTACTGGACAAGTGGACGTGACCGGCGTGGGATATAGGTAAGTATGTGTGAGTGTGTCAGTGTGCTTTAATAAATGTTTACTGTCACGGTGTGTGAGTTGTGTTTTTATTTGGGTATTTTTTCTGTTGTAGAACTACAGGTACCGGCGGGCCCGTTATTTCCCTGCATGTTGGTACTTGAGGTTCTCCAAGTACCAGCAAGCGGGGGAGGCTTTCTGGACCTTGTAGTTCCACAACAAAAAACAATATTCTTTTTTTACTTACATGGTTATCAGCCTCCCATCCACAGCCCACGGATGGGGGGGACAGCCTCGGGCTTCACCCCTGGCCCTTGGGTGCCTGGAGGGGGGGTGAACCCTTGATTTAAGGGGTCCCCACTCCTCCAGGGAACCCCGGCCAGTGGTGACTAGTTGGGGGGGTAATGCCACGGCCGCAGGGACCTACATAAATGTGTCCCCCGGCTGTGGCATTATGTCCCTGGCTAGTGGAGCCCGGTGCTGGTTTTAAAAATACGGGGGGACCCCTACATCTTTTGTCCCCCGTATTTTTGGAATCAGGACCGGACTAAGAGCCCGATGCTGGTTGTCTAAATACGGGGAACCACTGTCCAATTTTTCCCCAGTATTCAAACAACCAGGACCGGCTCAAAGAGCCCGAGGCTGGTTATACTTAGGAGGGGGACCTCACGCAGTTTTTTTTTTACATTTTTAACCCATTCAGACGCTTCTCCATTAAGTTAATGGAAACCCTGGACAACAAAATTGCATTCATGTCCTCCTCCCACTCCCTTCCCTGTCCCAAACACTAATTATTATTTTTTTCTATAAAAATGTACAATATATCACAAGTATGATGAGCAGGCATGCAGCGGGCATTGGCGGCTTTGGACTGAGTTGCAAATTAGTGGCGGAGGGCTGGGTCAGTTGATGGTGGGCGAGTTTGTAAGCCATTGGTGGTGGCAGCGGGCATCGGCTCAGAGGCAGTGGCGGGCATTGGCTCGGTGGCGGTAGGGGTCATCGGCAGGATTCGGCAGACATTATGGCTGTAGTGCCTCACCGCACGCCACTGACCTCACCGCATGCCACTGGTGTGTGGGACAGTGTGCGTGTGTGTTAATTGTGTGTGTGGGACAGTGTGAGTGTGTGTTAATTGTGTGTGTGTGGAACAGTGTCAGTGTGTGTAAATTTTTGCAGTCCAGTGTGTGTGTGGGGGAGAGGAAAGTATGAGAATGTGTGTGTGTAGTCTGAGTGGGTGTGTGTAGGATTTGGGGGTGGCAAGTCTGTGTGTGTGTAATCAGTGTGTGTGGGATGTACTAATGGCCATTTACCGAAGACAGATATGTATTAAACCACGGGCACTGAGATGCCCTTCTCACTCACCATCCAGCTGGGTGGGCGAGCCGGGCGGGTGGAAAGCCAGCAGCAGGGGCAGCATGCCGGATATCAGCAGCCGAGGGTGGGGGCTGTAATGCACGTGCGGAGCCCAAAGCCGGAGATCAGCAGCATGCTGACCGGCAATAAGCAGCTTCTGCTTCTGCGTTCAACATGCTGCTGATCTCCGGCTTTGGGCTACGCAGGGTTCGGGGGATGGGTGTCCTCTGCCGGTGTACTGCAGCTCCGGGGGTGCGGGCTCCGGAGGCTTTCAGCACTGTTGAATATCCAGCTGCCTCAAGTATGTACAGCCCGCACCCTCTACTGCTGATATCCGGCATGCTGCTGCTGGCTGTCCCCCCGCCCGGCTCGGCCACACAGCTATATGGTGAGAAGGGCATCTCAGTTCCTGAGGTTTAACACATATGCCTCAGAAAATGGCCTCTGCGGTAAACGATACTAATGCTTACCATGACAGTAACAGCGGGGAGGAAGGCGCACATCGGGATCCTGCAGCATGAAACAAGAACCCCTTCGGAGCGCAGCAGACCACACTGAAAAGGGTGCATACCCGGTGCGGTGCTCTGCATCCTGGGTGGTGCCGAAGATGTGGAGTGTCGGAGGTGGCAGAAGCGCCGCAGCTTGGGGTGAGAAACCGCTGCAGCCCTTCCGCTGCTAAACTCTGCAATTAGTCTATTAAGGGGGTGGGCTCCCCTCATCATAGTGCCCCACAGGCCATGTTAATTCTGGGGGTAGGATCCCCTAACTCTATAATGGGAATTTTGGCTCATATCATGTGCTGTAACGTGAATTTTGGCTCATACCGTGTGCTATAATGTGAATTTCGGCTCATACTATGTGGGGTAATGTGAATTTTGGCTCATTCCGTGTGCTGTAATGTGAATTTCGGCTCATACTGTGTGCTATAATGTGAATTTCGGCTCATGCCGTGTGGGGCAATGTGAATTTCGGCTCATACTGTGTGCTATAATGTGAATTTCGGCTCATACCGTGTGCTATAATGTCAAAGGGGCACCAGTACTAGATAGTATAAGGGGTCCTACTACACTGAAGGACACGCCCCTTTTGAGTGACCACGCCCCTTTTCCGGAGCGCGCGCGCCTTCGCCGCGCGCATAATTGCTATCTGCACTCTTTCATTCCACCTTCACAAATTCAACTTCGACCACTGCACCTACATACACATACATACACATACATACACACCCTGACATCTTTATATGCAGTGACACCGGTGGCGTCTGCACATACTTTCCTTTTGTATTTTTTTTTTTATTATCATTTTATTAATTTATTATTTTTATTTAAAAATTTTTTTTTTTGGGGGGGCTCCAAAAACCCTAGTTACGCCTCTCCCACTGATGAGTGCTTTTCAGACTCTTAGATGTGCTGAAAAAGGTGTGACTCTAGTCTTCCTATTCTCCAGGGGAGCTTCCTGCCCTATCCCAAGATGGCCACTGAGATCTCTACTGAGCAAGTGCAGGAGGGTGCCATCTTGATACTGTGTGATACTGTGTACAATGACATAGTTGGAGACTGTGGTCTCTTACTAACAAAGGAGAGACTTGCGATAACCTGAATCCACAATGATTTCAGTCTTCTTGCACCACTACCCAGTGCCTACATAAATTCATTAACTGGTGACCTGTGTGACACCCTGCTCCGCTTAAGCTCCTTTCCGTTATTTCCAACAATATATAGGTACTATAACCTAAGCTATACTCAGTCTTACTGAAAGCAGCAACATATACACGCACACACAAACACACACACACACACACACACACACTGAAAATGTATACTGTATATATAAATATATATGTTGGAAGGCACAACAACACAACATTCATAGAAGGCATTAAACAAAAAAAACACAATATTATTGCTGAAATAATTCCTACCCAGCCACCTTTGTTGGGGTGAATAGTGAATATTAAGGGCACTCTCAGTGCTTACTAATAAAGGATTGCAGAATGGCCTAATTATGCGATGTTTTTGGATCACGCTTAATCCATCATTAGTTATTGATGACGCATTAAATGTGATCCCCTAATACTCCCTAGAAAAAAATCATATCTAAAGGTATACCTCCTCAGATTTTTTTTACCAAAGCACTCTGCATACTATGTGCATCTAAAAGCACTCCCCTCCTCGATTGCTCTGACAGTGCTAAGCACAATAACATTGCTATGAAAATAAAGCTCTGTGAGACTAGCATAATATTTCTATCCATTTTAATTAATTTAATGTATTCCAATTTACACCTTAACCTACTTTAATTTTTTTTGTACTGGAGAACTGATAGAAGAACCTCCACAGATCTCCTCTGTCTGAAATGTAACCCCCTTCAGACAAAATATATTCCCTTCCACAGCCACAGTTAAAAGCCTGAACCTGAAACTGCAGCATTATTTACAAACTCCTGTGACTAGCTACATAATGGCCAGTGTGTGACATTTTCAGTCGGTGACCTATGGGTCCACCTCACTATACACACTTCCACACAAACACTAAGGCATTTAGACAGTTCTTTCTATTGCCATTTTTATGCTTTAAATAACAGTTTCAGCAAGCAACCATGTCAATATTGTTTGTTGACAATAAAGGAAATTACAAAGAATGTAGATAGATAGATAGATAGATAGATAGATAGATAGATAGATAGATAGATAGATAGATAGATAGATAGATAGATAGATAGATAGATACTAGAGATGAGCGGGTTCGGTTCCTCGGAATCCGAACCCCCCCGAACTTCACCCATTTTTACACAATTCCGAGGCGGACTCGAATCTTCCCGCCTTGCTCAGTTAACCCGAGCGCACCCGAACATCATCATCCCGCTGTCGTATTCTCGCGAGATTCGTATTCTATATAAGGAGCCGCGCGTCGCCGCCATTTTCACTTGTGCATTGGAGATGATAGGGAGAGTACGTGTGCAGCGTTCTCTCAGTTGTGTTCAGTGTGCTGCAAATATCTGTGCTCAGTGTGCTGCAAATATCTGTGCTCACTGTGCTTGCAAATATCTGTGCTCAGTGTGCTGAAAATATCTACGTTGTCTGCCTGAAAAATGCTCCATATATGTGCTCAGTGTGCTGCAAATATCTGTGCTCAGTGTGCTGCATTGTGGGAACTGGGGACCACCAGTATTATACAGTAGGAGGACAGTGCAGAGTTTTGCTGACCAGTGACCACCAGTATTATACGTTCTCTGCCTGAAAAATGCTTCATATCGGTGCTGCATTGTAGTATATAGTAGGAGGACAGTGCAGAATTTTGCTGACCAGTGACCACCAGTATTATATCAGTACGGTACAGTAGGCCACTTCTCTACCTACCTCTGTGTCATCAAGTATACTATCCATCCATACCTGTGGTGCATTTTAGTTGTTTTGCGCAGTAGTAGGAGGACAGTGCATAATTTTGCTGACCACCAGTATATAATATATAGCAGTACGGTACAGTAGTCCACTGCTCTACCTACCTCTGTGTCGTCAAGTATACTATCCATCCATACCTGTGGTGCATTTTAGTTGTTGTGCGCAGTAGTAGGAGGACAGTGCATCATTTTGCTGACCACCAGTATATAATATATAGCAGTACGGTACAGTAGTCCATTGCCCTACCTACCTCTGTGTCGTCAAGTATACTATCCATCCATACCTGTGGTGCATTTTAGTTGTTGTGCGCAGTAGTAGGAGGACAGTGCATAATTTTGCTGACCACCAGTATATAATATATAGCAGTATGGTACAGTAGTCCACTGCTCTACCTACCTCTGTGTCGTCAAGTATACTATCCATCCAGCGACCTTGGTGCACCTCTTTTTTTCTTTGCATCATGTGCTGTTTGGGGACTATTTTTTAAATCTGCCATCCTGTCTGACACTGCAGTGACACTCCTAGATGGGCCAGTTGTTTGTGTCGGCCACTTGGGTCGCTTAGCTTAGTCACACAGCGACCTTGGTGCACCTCTGTTTTTCTTTGCATCATGTGCTGTTTGGGGACTATTTTTTGAAGTGCCATCCTGTCTGACACAGCAGTGCCACTCCTAGATGGGCCAGTTGTTTGTGTCGGCCACTTGTGTCGCTTAGCTTAACCATCCAGCGACCTTGGTGCACCTCTTTTTTTCTTTGCATCATGTGCTGTTTGGGGACTATTTTTTAAATCTTCCATCCTATCTGACACTGCAGTGCCACTCCTAGATGGGCCAGGTGTTTGTGTCGGCCACTTGGGTCGCTTAGCTTAGCCACACAGCTACCTCATTGCACCTCTTTTTTTCTTTGCATCATGTGCTGTTTGGGGACTATTTTTTAAATCTGCCATCCTGTCTGACACAGCAGTGCCACTCCTAGATGGGCCAGTTGTTTGTGTCGGCCACTTGGGTCGCTTAGCTTACCCATCCAGCGACCTTGGTGCACCTCTTTTTTTCTTTGCATCATGTGCTGTTTGGGGACTATTTTTTAAATCTGCCATCCTATCTGACACTGCAGTGCCACTCCTAGATGGGCCAGGTGTTTGTGTCGGCCACTTGGGTCGCTTAGCTTAGCCACACAGCTACCTCATTGCACCTCTTTTTTTCTTTGCATCATGTGCTGTTTGGGGACTATTTTTTAAATCTGCCATCCTGTCTGACACAGCAGTGCCACTCCTAGATGGGCCAGTTGTTTGTGTCGGCCACTTGGGTCACTTAGCTTAACCATCCAGCGACCTTGGTGCACCTCTTTTTTTCTTTGCATCATGTGCTGTTTGGGGACTATTTTTTAAATTTGCCATCCTGTCTGACACTGCAGTGCCACTCCTAGATGGGCCAGATGTTTGTGTCGGCCACTTGGGTCACTTAGCTTAGCCACACAGCTACCTGATTGCACCTCTTTTTTTCTTTGCATCATGTGCTGTTTGGGGACTATTTTTTTAATCTGCCATCCTGTCTGACACTGCAGTGCCACTCCTAGATGGGCCAGATGTTTGTGTCGGCCACTTGGGTCGCTTAGCTTAGTCGTTCAGCGACCTCGGTGCAGATTTTAGGACTAAAAATAATATTGTGAGGTGTGAGGTGTTCAGAATAGACTGGAAATGAGTGGAAATTATGGTTATTGAGGTTAATAACACTATAGGATCAAAATGACCCCCAAATTCTATGATTTAAGCTGTTTTTGAGGGTTTTTATTTAAAAAAACACCCGAATCCAAAACACACCCGAATCCAACAATAATTTTCAGGGAGGTTTTGCCAAAACGCGTCCGAATCCAAAACACGGCCGCAGAACCGAATCCAAAACCAAAACACAAAACCCGAAAAACGTCCGGTGCACATCACTAATATATACACAATGAATAGCAGGCACTCTCTTTCCAGAAATGTACAGCCACTGTGCACATTGAAATAAATCCTTACATACTGTCCAGTGTACGGCACTCAGCGGTCTCTAAAATGAATTCAAACAGCCAGCTTAATTTGCAACAATACATAGTATATATGTGCATACTGTATATATATATATATATATATATATATATGTATTTATATATGTACTGATGTATATATACACAATATATAGTTATATTAGAGATGTGCGCGTAGTCTCGTATTTTGGTCTTAGTTCTAATTTCATCTGCGTGTTTAGGTTTCGGTTTTGGAAAACCACCATAATGTGTTTTGGTTCAGAACAGGATCTAAAATCTGAATCTTGGTTTTTGGATTTCGGATTCCGAAATACAGGAATATCCAAACCTGTACTCGGTTCAGATTGGATTCAGGTGGGTTCAGAGTTCTAAAGAACAGAACTGCACATCTCTAATATATGTATATATATATATATATATATATATATATATACAGTATACACATACACATCTCTATATATATATATTCCAAGGATAGTATGCATATATACATTAAGTAACAGTTACCATCAGGTATGGTTGCTTGAATATATTGTTCAGTGTACAGTGCTTATTCACCCTTTATATGGCACATTAGATTTTCATTATGTTCCTAACAATGAATATGAGATTTTAGAATGCTGTGCATGGTCATTTCTAAGCTAATAGGGCTGAATACAATTTTCCGACAAGCATACACGTATAAGGTATTTAAGGCTCTTTTATCTGTCTCATATTGGGATGCACTTTCATTGTATATGTCCATTAGGCAGCCATGCAGATCATTTTAATGTTAGAAAGAAATAAAAAGCATTTTCAGTAGAGAATATTTTTAAGTGAACATATAAAGGTCACTGACTAAGAGTCAAAACTGAAAATAGCATGCCTCCAAATCACCGCAAATATGGGTCCTCTGACTCATCTCTAATTGCCTGGAAGGATACAATGAAAAGACAGGAATTAGAACTAGATAGAATATGTGTAAGTAATGCTCATACAATATACAATATTGTTTTATTTTATTTTATTAATACAGGTTGAGTATCCCATATCCAAATATTCCGAAATACGGAATATTCCGAAATACGGACTTTTTTGAGTGAGAGTGAGATAGTGAAACCTTTGTTTTTTATGGCTCAATGTACACAAACTTTGTTTAATACACAAAGTTATTAAAATATTGTATTAAATGACCTGCAGGCTGTGTGTATAAGGTGTATATGAAACATAAATGAATTGTGTGAATGTACACACACTTTGTTTACTGCACAAAGTTATAAAAAATATTGTCTAAAATTACTTTCAAGCTGTGTGAATAAGGTGTATATGAAACATAAATGCATTCTGTGCTTAGACTTGGGTCCCATCACCATGATATCTCATTATGGTATGCAATTATTCCAAAATACGGAAAAATCCCATATCCAAAATACCTCTGGTCCCAAGCATTTTGGATAAGGGATACTCAACCTGTATTACATATACTGTATGTACATTTTGTATACTTGCAAATAGAATGTGTGAGTTCCCCATATAAAGTACACATTGTTCAAGCAGGCACTAGTAATAGTGGGTCTACTGTAGTTCAGACCTGATCGGTGCTGTGCGTGTTCGCTGCGTGTTCGCTGTGTGCGCCGGCACATGCTAGACAGCCGACAGCTGTCTTTTGCTAGCGATCGCCTCTGCCTGATTGACAGGCAGAGGCGGTCGCTGGGTGACATTTAAGGGGCACGGTCCAGCCAATGCAGGTGTGGCCGGACCATGCTGGGGGCAGGCCGTGGCTAAGTAATGTCACTCGCAGCTGCTGCGACACGAGCAGCGACGAGTAGCTCCCGGCAGCTACCCCTGAAGTACAAAAGTATAGCCACTGTGCGATGCTTTTGTACTTCTGCGACGGGGCAGGGCTGACATGCGGGGCGAGCTAGCCTTGTGCTGGGCGTCCCCCCGCATGTCAGTGTGCCTGATCGTAGCTTTGCTAAATGTAGCACAGCTACGATCAACTCTGAATCACCCCCAGTGTTCTTGCCACAGAAAACTAAAAACAGAAAATGCTCTGTCAAACTCGGTTACATTTCATTGGGTCGACCTGACAAAGGGGGACATGGACTAAACAGTGATACAAGTGGAGAAGTGAACCAGTGGAGAAGTTTCCCATGGCAACCAATCAGCATTGACGTTACAGTTATAATTTGCATACTATAAAAGTATACAGAGCAGCTGATTGGTTGCCATGAGCAACTTCTCCACTGGTTCACTTCTCCACTTTTATCACTGCTTAGTACATGTGCCCATAAGGTCGACAGTCATTAGATCGAACACTATTGCTCAACAGGCACTTAGTCGACATGGCAAAAAGGTCAACATGACAAAAAAGGCTGACACAGAAAAGATCGACACATGAAAAGGTGACAGGTTTGGTGTCATTTGCTCTGTTAAGTGACCAGAATCCCCAATTAGCGCACTGCGTCCCATTGCTGCGGGCAAGGTGCCTCTTTCCGCTACCACTGTGTTTGGTACAGGATACTATTCCAGATCATACTCCACATGGATGGTAAGGTATGAAAAAATTGAAAATGTAAAAAAAATTGGAAAAAACTCATGTCGACCTTATCATGTGTTGACATTTCCTGTGTTGACCTTTTTGCCACGTTGACCATTTTTTCATGTTGGCCTAATACACGTCGATCAATAGTGTTCGACCTAATGACTGTTGATTTAAGTCATGTCGTCCTAGCATCCAGATATTGTCAAACTCATCATTACAGATGCTGAATTGGCATTTAGAAAATTAGAATTTGAGGTCAAAAATCATTAAACACAATATTTTTTTTTTACATTCCTAATTCCATTTTTTTACTATCCCTAAACTCTTTCTACCTGTCACTCAATTTGAAACCTCTTTATATCGGGCGCTAATAGTATCTTCTGTTAAAAAACATTTTGAATATAGTAAAACTCAGCTGCAAAAAGTTAATGACCTGGGGCTCACAGGTCAAATAAATTACACTGGACCACCCAAGTGCAATTAACCACAAAACTCCAATTTGAAAAAACTCTTGCGCTATAGTTATATAATTACAAGATATGGCTGACAAGAATGACAAACTGCTGATAAATTCAAAATATATTTACTATTGTATAAATTATCATATAATAAAACGAGACCGGTCTTTAAAGCATCAAAAAATAATAACAAATATGTATACTTTCTAATACATGGAGGTGGACTTAAGCATACTCTGTTCACAGACGTGTAAAAAAACAAGCTCTATAGCTATATGGCTTAATGAGGTCAAAAAATGTTTTGAATCAAGTGTTTGTCATTCTTGTCAGCCATATCTTGTAATTATATAACTATAGCGCAAGAGTTTTTTCAAATTGTCACTCAATTTGAGACTAATTCCTCATTGCGATCAGCAATCAATGCAGCTACTCAAGGTCCCAGAAATGAGAAAGGCCCGGCCATACATGTTCTGCTCTGTAGGCCACGCTCTGCTCTTCCAAGCATGCTTGGGGGTCATGCATGTTCATTACAGCCCTGGACTTTCAGTTCCACTGTGATGAATATGCAAGTGGAACTAATGATCCAACGGCACTCCACTGCGCATGTATTGCAATTCCCCCCTCTCCATATTGCTATGGGGCATGGTGCTTGTGAGTTACACCTCTGGTCACTGATCTGCCTTATTCACTCCAGTCGTACTTCAAACTATCTATAGTTTACTCTATAGAGTCCATTTAATGTCCATAGGGTACTCATATTTTGATGACTCAATGACATAACAGTTATGCTGCTTTGCTATGTTGATAGGATGGCATAGAAGTGGGGGACTCACAAACATAGAGGACAAAGTGTAGGATGTATCATTATTTTGAATGTCTTATATCTTTCCTCTTATCACATACATAGTAGTGTTTATTAATGCTGTATGGCTGAATAATTACACAAGAGATAACTTTATCGAAAATAGCTGGCCATTGAGAACTTCTGAGTTATGACCTGGAGTCCTACTGTGCATGCATGGTTAGAGGCCTGTGCATGTGTAAACCAAGGGGGGGGGAGGGTCAGAGAGGGATTCTTCAGATCTCTCTCATGGGAACTCAGTGTGATAAAGCATTCTATGGTGACTGAAGTACTGGTGGGCTACAGCGGATATCTCAGGTGACTGTGGGAGAGGTAAATAGCATAGCTTGCAAATTATTAAAGAATGTCTAACTGTTATATATGCAAACGTATTTCTTTCAGTATATTGTATATTTAACACCTAAAAAAGGTTTATGGAAGTGAATTTAGCCTTTAACATGATGGCTGTAATCCTAGAGACTATACTAACCTCACAAGAATTTCAATTTAATATTGTGTCTTACAATTCATTTTATCTCAAGCTTATTTTCACTTTCAGCATTTTTGGTTCTAGGGTGGAAGTGGAGTATGTCTTAGGCCACTCAGTATCATTCTGAAGCGCCTCTTAGTGTTTCTCAAATATTTACAAAGAACGCTTCCCAATTTATTTATTTGCAATCAACTCTATGGTGTTTTTTTTGTTTTGTTTTTTCATTTTTCTTTTCAAAGTCCAGATATTGCTGGCCCTAATCTTAATGTGGAATTGCTTTGACTTTGAGAAATCACCTTAACACCCATTTGTAATGAACCTGTAGTCCAGGAGCATCCACCTATGCAGTATTCAAATTATTTTCTAGCTTTATCAGCTCACTGACAAATCACTACGCGTTGGAATTAATGAAACATTTTTCTTTATTTGGAATCCATTAAAATTCATAAGGACACACTTGTTCAGGGAGACCAGAGCTCTTATTCACAAATGCTGAGACCAGGCATGTATTCTGCTAAACATTGGCTTCCTGACAGATTTTGTTGCTGAAGATAGAAATAGGAAATTCATGGGAGGCTGAGTGTAATGCAGCCCCCTCCTCTGTCGGTTTCCCATGTATTAAGTTATATTTCTCATTTATGTGCATATTTAAAAAAAAGTAAAGGTGATATTTACAAAGAAGACTTTTTTAATGGTGTATTAACACACCCAAGTGGGCCCGTGTGCAGTGCACCCCTCCTCCAAGCAGCCGCACATCTTATCCTCCATGGTGCTGTCTTTCCAATAATGTTTGGGAATATGGCACAGGTACACAAGAGAGCAAAGAGAAAGACTGACTCGATTGCCAGCACACAAGGTAAGTATGCTCTGGGTGCGGCATGTGTGGTGGACCCAGGGGAACGTGCACACTCTGCAACCATTATAAATACACATATGGGGATTTTTATTGCTTCACCGGCAAAGTACCACCATAATGTCATTTTAAATATAACTTTTTTAAAAAAAACTTTATTTTTCTCATGTTTGAAGACTTTTAAATTCTTTTTTATTCTTTTTTTTTTTAAAACACTTAATATATATTTTTTATTTTTTCACAAAGTAGATTTGACAGCCCATGCCTGGACTAGTGCATACGCAGAAAGTGGTCCAGTAAAGTAGAGATGAGCGCCTGAAATTTTTCGGGTTTTGTGTTTTGGTTTTGGGTTCGGTTCCGCGGCCGTGTTTTGGGTTCGAACGCGTTTTGGCAAAACCTCACCGAATTATTTTTGTCGGATTCGGGTGTGTTTTGGATTCGGGTGTTTTTTTCCAAAAACACTAAAAAACAGCTTAAATCATAGAATTTGGGGGTCATTTTGATCCCAAAGTATTATTAACCTCAAAAACCATAATTTACACTCATTTTCAGTCTATTCTGAATACCTCACACCTCACAATATTATTTTTAGTCCTAAAATTTGCACCGAGGTCGCTGTGTGAGTAAGATAAGCGACCCTAGTGGCCGACACAAACACCGGGCCCATCTAGGAGTGGCACTGCAGTGTCACGCAGGATGTCCCTTCCAAAAAACCCTCCCCAAACAGCACATGACGCAAAGAAAAAAAGAGGCGCAATGAGGTAGCTGTGTGAGTAAGATTAGCGACCCTAGTGGCCGACACAAACACCGGGCCCATCTAGGAGTGGCACTGCAGTGTCACGCAGGATGGCCCTTCCAAAAAACCCTCCCCAAACAGCACATGACGCAAAGAAAAAAAGAGGCGCAATGAGGTAGCTGACTGTGTGAGTAAGATTAGCGACCCTAGTGGCCGACACAAACACCGGGCACATCTAGGAGTGGCACTGCAGTGTCACGCAGGATGTCCCTTCCAAAAAACCCTCCCCAAACAGCACATGACGCAAAGAAAAAAAGAGGCGCAATGAGGTAGCTGTGTGAGTAAGATTAGCTACCCTAGTGGCCGACACAAACACCGGGCCCATCTAGGAGTGGCACTGCAGTGTCACGCAGGATGTCCCTTCCAAAAAACCCTCCCCAATCAGCACATGATGCAAAGAAAAAGAAAAGAAAAAAGAGGTGCAAGATGGAATTATCCTTGGGCCCTCCCACCCACCCTTATGTTGTATAAACAAAACAGGACATGCACACTTTAACCAACCCATCATTTCAGTGACAGGGTCTGCCACACGACTGTGACTGATATGACGGGTTGGTTTGGACCCCCCCCAAAAAAGAAGCAATTAATCTCTCCTTGCACAAACTGGCTCTACAGAGGCAAGATGTCCACCTCATCTTCACCCTCCGATATATCACCGTGTACATCCCCCTCCTCACAGATTATCAATTCGTCCCCACTGGAATCCACCATCTCAGCTCCCTGTGTACTTTGTGGAGGCAATTGCTGCTGGTCAATGTCTCCGCGGAGGAATTGATTATAATTCATTTTAATGAACATCATCTTCTCCACATTTTCTGGATGTAACCTCGTACGCCGATTGCTGACAAGGTGAGCGGCGGCACTAAACACTCTTTCGGAGTACACACTTGTGGGAGGGCAACTTAGGTAGAATAAAGCCAGTTTGTGCAAGGGCCTCCAAATTGCCTCTTTTTCCTGCCAGTATAAGTACGGACTGTGTGACGTGCCTACTTGGATGCGGTCACTCATATAATCCTCCACCATTCTATCAATGTTGAGAGAATCATATGCAGTGACAGTAGACGACATGTCCGTAATCGTTGTCAGGTCCTTCAGTCCGGACCAGATGTCAGCATCAGCAGTCGCTCCAGACTGCCCTGCATCACCGCCAGCGGGTGGGCTCGGAATTCTGAGCCTTTTCCTCGCACCCCCAGTTGCGGGAGAATGTGAAGGAGGAGATGTTGACAGGTCGCGTTCCGCTTGACTTGACAATTTTGTCACCAGCAGGTCTTTCAACCCCAGCAGACCTGTGTCTGCCGGAAAGAGAAATCCAAGGTAGGCTTTAAATCTAGGATCGAGCACGGTGGCCAAAATGTAGTGCTCTGATTTCAACAGATTGACCACCCGTGAATCCTTGTTAAGCGAATTAAGGGCTGCATCCACAAGTCCCACATGCCTAGCGGAATCGCTCCGTGTTAGCTCCTTCTTCAATGCCTCCAGCTTCTTCTGCAAAAGCCTGATGAGGGGAATGACCTGACTCAGGCTGGCAGTGTCTGAACTGACTTCACGTGTGGCAAGTTCAAAGGGCATCAGAACCTTGCACAACGTTGAAATCATTCTCCACTGCACTTGAGACAGGTGCATTCCATCTCCTATATCGTGCTCAATTGTATAGGCTTGAATGGCCTTTTGCTGCTCCTCCAACCTCTGAAGCATATAGAGGGTTGAATTCCACCTCGTTACCACTTCTTGCTTCAGATGATGGCAGGGCAGGTTCAGTAGTTTTTGGTGGTGCTCCAGTCTTCTGTACGTGGTGCCTGTACGCCGAAAGTGTCCCGCAATTCTTCTGGCCACCGACAGCATCTCTTGCACACCCCTGTCGTTTTTTAAAAAATTCTGCACCACCAAATTCAAGGTATGTGCAAAACATGGGACGTGCTGGAATTTGCCCATATTTAATGCACACACAATATTGCTGGCGTTGTCCGATGCCACAAATCCACAGGAGAGTCCAATTGGGGTAAGCCATTCCGCGATGATCTTCCTCAGTTGCCGTAAGAGGTTTTCAGCTGTGTGCGTATTCTGGAAAGCGGTGATACAAAGCGTAGCCTGCCTAGGAAAGAGTTGGCGTTTGCGAGATGCTGCTACTGGTGCCGCCGCTGCTGTTCTTGCGGCGGGAGTCCATACATCTACCCAGTGGGCTGTCACAGTCATATAGTCCTGACCCTGCCCTGCTCCACTTGTCCACATGTCCGTGGTTAAGTGGACATTGGGTACAACTGCATTTTTTAGGACACTGGTGAGTCTTTTTCTGACGTCCGTGTACATTCTCGGTATCGCCTGCCTAGAGAAGTGGAACCTAGATGGTATTTGGTAACGGGGGCACACTGCCTCAATAAATTGTCTAGTTCCCTGTGAACTAACGGCGGATACCGGACGCACGTCTAACACCAACATAGTTGTCAAGGACTCAGTTATCCGCTTTGCAGTAGGATGACTGCTGTGATATTTCATCTTCCTCGCAAAGGACTGTTGAACAGTCAATTGCTTACTGGAAGTAGTACAAGTGGGCTTACGACTTCCCCTCTGGGATGACCATCGACTCCCAGCGGCAACAACAGCAGCGCCAGCAGCAGTAGGCGTTACACGCAAGGATGCATCGGAGGAATCCCAGGCAGGAGAGGACTCGTCAGACTTGCCAGTGACATGGCCTGCAGGACTATTGGCATTCCTGGGGAAGGAGGAAATTGACACTGAGGGAGTTGGTGGGGTGGTTTGCGTGAGCTTGGTTACAAGAGGAAGGGATTTACTGGTCAGTGGACTGCTTCCGCTGTCACCCAAAGTTTTTGAACTTGTCACTGACTTATTATGAATGCGCTGCAGGTGACGTATAAGGGAGGATGTTCCGAGGTGGTTAACGTCCTTACCCCTACTTATTACAGCTTGACAAAGGGAACACACGGCTTGACACCTGTTGTCCGCATTTCTGGTGAAATACCTCCACACCGAAGAGCTGATTTTTTTGGTATTTTCACCTGGCATGTCAACGGCCATATTCCTCCCACGGACAACAGGTGTCTCCCCGGGTGCCTGACTTAAACAAACCACCTCACCATCAGAATCCTTCTGGTCAATTTCCTCCCCAGCGCCAGCAACACCCATATCCTCCTCATCCTGGTGTACTTCAACACTGACATCTTCAATCTGACTATCAGGAACTGGACTGCGGGTGCTCCTTCCAGCACTTGCAGGGGGCATGCAAATAGTGGAAGGCGCATGCTCTTCACGTCCAGTGTTGGGAAGGTCAGGCATCGCAAACGACACAATTGGACTCTCCTTGTGGATTTGGGATTTCAAAGAACGCACAGTTCTTTGCGGTGCTTTTGCCAGCTTGAGTCTTTTCAGTTTTCTAGCGAGAGGCTGAGTGCTTCCATCCTCATGTGAAGCTGAACCACTAGCCATGAACATAGGCCAGGGCCTCAGCCGTTCCTTGCCACTCCGTGTGGTAAATGGCATATTGGCAAGTTTACGCTTCTCCTCCGACAATTTTATTTTAGGTTTTGGAGTCCTTTTTTTTCTGATATTTGGTGTTTTGGATTTGACATGCTCTGTACTATGACATTGGGCATCGGCCTTGGCAGACGACGTTGCTGGCATTTCATCGTCTCGGCCATGACTAGTGGCAGCAGCTTCAGCACGAGGTGGAAGTGGATCTTGATCTTTCCCTAATTTTGGAACCTCAACTTTTTTGTTCTCCATATTTTATAGGCAGAACTAAAAGGCACCTCAGGTAAACAATGGAGATGGATGGATTGGATACTAGTATACAATTATGGACGGACTGCCACGGTTAGGTGGTATAAAAAAACCACGGTTAGGTGGTATATATTGTAATACAATTATGGATGGACGGACTGCCTGCCGAGTGCCGACACAGAGGTAGCCACAGCCGTGAACTACCGCACTGTACACTGGTTGATAAAGAGATAGTAGTATACTCGTAACAACTAGTATGACACTATGACGGTATAAAGAATGAAAAAAAAACCACGGTTAGGTGGTATATATTATAATAATACAATTATGGATGGACGGACTGCCTGCCGAGTTCCGACACAGAGGTAGCCACAGCCGTGAACTACCGCACTGTACACTGGTTGATAAAGAGATAGTAGTATACTCGTAACAACTAGTATGACTGACTATGACGGTATAAAGAATGAAAAAAAAACCACGGTTAGGTGGTATATATTGTAATACAATTATGGATGGACGGACTGCCTGCCGAGTTCCGACACAGAGGTAGCCACAGCCGTGAACTACCGCACTGTACACTGGTTGATAAAGAGATAGTAGTATACTCGTAACAACTAGTATGACTGACTATGACGGTATAAAGAATGAAAAAAAAACCACGGTTAGGTGGTATATATTGTAATACAATTATGGATGGACGGACTGCCTGCCGAGTTCCGACACAGAGGTAGCCACAGCCGTGAACTACCGCACTGTACACTGGTTGATAAAGAGATAGTAGTATACTCGTAACAACTAGTATGACTGACTATGACGGTATAAAGAATGAAAAAAAAACCACGGTTAGGTGGTATATATTATAATACAATTATGGATGGACGGACTGCCTGCCGACTGCCGACACAGAGGTAGCCACAGCCGTGAACTACCGCACTGTACACTGGTTGATAAAGAGATAGTAGTATACTCGTAACAACTAGTATGACACTATGACGGTATAAAGAATGAAAAAAAAACCACGGTTAGGTGGTATATATTATAATACAATTATGGATGGACGGACTGCCTGCCGACTGCCGACACAGAGGTAGCCACAGCCATGAACTACCGCACTGTACACTGGTTGATAAAGAGATAGTAGTATACTCGTAACAACTAGTATGACACTATGACGGTATAAAGAATGAAAAAAAAACCACGGTTAGGTGGTATATATTATAATACAATTATGGATGGACGGACTGCCTGCCGAGTGCCGACACAGAGGTAGCCACAGCCGTGAACTACCGCACTGTACACTGGTTGATAAAGAGATAGTAGTATACTCGTAACAACTAGTATGACTGACTATGACGGTATAAAGAATGAAAAAAAAACCACGGTTAGGTGGTATATATTATAATACAATTATGGATGGACGGACTGCCTGCCGACTGCCGACACAGAGGTAGCCACAGCCGTGAACTACCGCACTGTACACTGGTTGATAAAGAGATAGTAGTATACTCGTAACAACTAGTATGACACTATGACGGTATAAAGAATGAAAAAAAAACCACGGTTAGGTGGTATATATTATAATACAATTATGGATGGACGGACTGCCTGCCGACTGCCGACACAGAGGTAGCCACAGCCGTGAACTACCGCACTGTACACTGGTTGATAAAGAGATAGTAGTATACTCGTAACAACTAGTATGACACTATGACGGTATAAAGAATGAAAAAAAAACCACGGTTAGGTGGTATATATTATAATAATACAATTATGGATGGACGGACTGCCTGCCGACTGCCGACACAGAGGTAGCCACAGCCGTGAACTACCGCACTGTACACTGGTTGATAAAGAGATAGTAGTATACTCGTAACAACTAGTATGACTATGACGACGGTATAAAGAAAGAAAAAAAAATACCACGGTTAGGTGGTATATAATTATACAATTATGGATGGACGGACTGCCTGCCGAGTGCCGACTGCCGACACAGAGGTAGCCACAGCCGTGAACTACCGCACTGTACTGTGTCTGCTGCTAATATAGACTGGTTGATAAAGAGATAGTATACAACAATATACTACTATACTGGTGGTCAGGCACTGGTCACCACTAGTCACACTGGCAGTGGCACTCCTGCAGCAAAAGTGTGCACTGTTTAATTTTAAATTAATATAATATTATGTACTCCTGGCTCCTGCTATAACAACCTGCAGTGCTCCCCAGTCTCCCCCACAATTATTATAAGCTTTTATACATTGATGTGCAGCACACTGGGCTGAGCTGAGTGCACACAGACTGAGTCACACTGTGTGACTGCTGTGTATCGTTTTTTTCAGGCAGAGAACGGATATAGCAGAGAACGGATATATTAAATAAAAGTTAACTTAACAACAACTGCACTGGTCACTGTGGTAAACTCTGTCTGCACAATCTCTCTCTCTCTCTCTCTCTTCTAATCTATTCTAATGGAGAGGACGCCAGCCACGTCCTCTCCCTATCAATCTCAATGCACGTGTGAAAATGGCGGCGACGCGCGGCTCCTTATATAGAATCCGAGTCTCGCGAGAATCCGACAGCGTCATGATGACGTTCGGGCGCGCTCGGGTTAACCGAGCAAGGCGGGAAGATCCGAGTCGCTCGGACCCGTGAAAAAAAAAGTGAAGTTCGTGCGGGTTCGGATTCAAAGAAACCGAACCCGCTCATCTCTACAGTAAAGTGGTTAATTAATCCTCACTGATCCTGCTCTGAGACAGTGTTACAGCGGCAGCCACAGTAAGTTCCCCTAGGCCCCTAAATATTACTTGTATTGTTATTTTTTGATCCATTGTCTTTCAAATCCCCTCTCATCATTTGTAAAGAGAATTTTTGTGGATGCTCTGGTGCAAGGTAACAGGCACCACTTGGAGACTCTTTTAAGCATGAATCATCATAACCGGGTGCTTTATTAGTGGTCATTTTGGGGAACATATCCCCTTCCTCAGCAAAGTCTAACGCGGGAGTGGCTGGAGAAACGGAGGAGTGTCTGGGCGAACGCTGGGTGTGTTTATGACGTCAAACCAGGAATGACAAGCACTGAACTGATCGCACTGGCAGAGTAAGTCTCGAGCTACTCAGAAACTGCACAGAGAAGTCTTTTCACAATATTGCGAATCTTTCGTTCGCAATTTTGATAAGCTAAGATTCACTCCCAGTTGGCGGCGGCTTAGTGTGTGCAAAGCTGCTAAAAGCAGCTTGCGAGCGAACAACTCGGAATGACCCCCATTGTGTCAGTACACTCTGAGCTGGCTGCTTGACTGTCTGACAGAATTTCCAGGTATTGCTACACATTGTCCATCAATGTTGACAGCCAAACATCTTAGCGGGTGCTGCCACAATAATAGTCATTGTTATTGTGACGGGACCAGGTTTTGCATCGTTCACTCTCTTTGGTAACTCTGCTATCTCTCTGGCCTGCAAGTACTCCACCCAGGGCATCACTGACAAAGTAGTACCATCTGGACTGCTCGCTAAAGTATTCCTCAAGCAAACAAAATGTTATTTTACTGGAGAAAGAATTATTTAGTTATTAAGGTTTTAAAATCGAAGAGGGAATTCCATTTCACATCAGCCAAGTTTCTCCTGGCCTGACATGTTTTTAGGACAGTGGAAAAACTGAGTATAGAATGCTACATGAAACTGAATACATTAAACATATTAAACTGAATAGAAAATTAAATAAACTCCCTACTTGTCTGCATGAAGTGGGCTAAAAAATTGAATGCCTGTAGCACTGCACAAAGACATATTGTACAGTAGCTTTGACATGCTTTGGGGAACATGACATCATGACTCTGTCTGTTCACAGTTGAAAATATTATTGCGCGGGCTATGTCATCTATTGAATGGATTAACACAAAAGCAGTTTATTTATGTTGTTGAGCTTTTAAAAAGGCTGAAGGATTTCTCTTATCTAAAACAAAACAGATGCATGTTAGAAGCCTGTCCAGGCACAACAAGTCCTTTGTTGAAGTATATCTTTTTTTTCTAAAGATGTGATTCGAGACTCTAATTTCAAGGATAGCCCAAATGTACAGTATTTGTTTAATGATGAATGGGATATCTGTATTTAAAAAAAAACATATATATATATATATATATATATATATATATTTATTTCAAAGCTAAATTTTGATTAAGAAATGTCCATGATTAAAGTAAGAAGCAGATCACATTATACTGATTGACCTTATTCAAATTAACATCAAGGTCTACAGCTTAAGTAAATCAATTTGGGATAGCTGTGGATCTCTTATTGAATAAAAGCATAATGTACAGCTTAGGGGTAGATTTACTAAAGCTTCTATAAATTAATAGTGGTGGTGTTGTCCATAGTAACCAATCAGACTAGAGCTACAGTATCATTTATAGACAGAATCTGTTTGGTTGCTATGAGCAACAGCAATACCACCACTTGTCATTTGTAGAAGCTTTTGTAAATCTACCCCAAGCCCTATTATGCTTTTATTTAATAACAGGGCCACAGCTATGTCAAATGAATTTACTAAAGGTACAGTATAGACCATCACTCAGTATTTTTATTTAATTAATCCGTTTTTTTGTAATTGAATGTTATACTCATTTCATTTTTTATTAGCAGTTATACATATACTGTAGCTCTCACATATATCACAGCACATTACAGATAATGGACCTGATTCAGATGTGGATGGAGTGCCATCCTGCGCCACAAAGGACCAATCGTTGGTACTTTGTGCTTGCGGAGGACCCGTTCTGTGCATCTGAGAATGGGTCCTGCGACACAGGATGCAGGGCGACAGCATACTGTCAGTGATTTGGAGGGATGGGAGATGGCGGCGACAGGCTTTGTATTTCAAAATGGAGGCGTGTAACCGCAGTTGTAGGGAAGGGATGAGGCCAGGATCTCAGTCAGAGGATGGAGACTTCCTGGCCTCTTTGTATCTCCTGCAGCGGCCAGCTTAGTGACCCCATGGGTCGTGCAGCTGTCCAGTGGTGTCGGAGATAATCCCATACTGCATCATAGGACACAGCTCAGATCAGTAATGCAGCAGGAGTACTGATGCATGACCATATTAGTGCTATCACTGCTGCTTCTATGTAAGCAGCAGCGATAGTGAATCAGGACCAATATTTCTTCTTACACGCACGCACGCACTAAGGTTATTTCTTTCTTTGTCAGAAATGTTTCTGGATTTTAAGCGGCAAATAAGGTCTTTGGAGGAAACCCACGCAAATAAAGGGGGAACATACAAACTCCACACATTTAGAGCCTTGGTGGGAATCAACCCAAAACCTTAGTGTTATGAGGCAATAATACTCAACATTACACCAACTGTGCTGCCCACCAAGGTATGTGTTTACTTTAGTTTATCAATGCATCACCTTTGAAACAGAACAAATAGAAATGTAAAGTAATTTTCACCCTATTTGATATTTGATTCTTAGACCAGTGGTGGCACCGGGGTCAGTGACCCCCGGTGCAGCCAACAGTAACCTCCATCTCCCCCCAAAAATGGACTTGACCTTGCAGAGTGGGGCATGGTCTTGCGGGAGTCCACCGCTGCCATCACTACCGTGGCCTGGCCTAGCAGGAAGTCCCCCTGATTATCTCACTCCAGGTGCATGCACAGTATCCCTGGAGTGCAATGCTGGCTTCTTTTCAGTGACAGGTTCCGGTTCCTTCAGGATAATGTCACAATACAGCATCTGGCTCTTATTAAAGCGGAGGAGCTGGCATTCTGGAGTCACCGCCTGGAAGGGTGAAACCTGAACCCCCTTTGTGATGCCTGTGACTTAGACATCATTTTTGATGAGAAAACATCTTTATGGACATATTCAGTTATGCACAAGGTTCTGTAAGAGCATGTCAATATAGGCTGTTTCATAGATGCATGTAACCTGCACACAATGTCAATGTTCATGTGGTTGAGTAATTTTTTAATTATTATACAGCATATGCGTTACACATGAGTCACGATATCTGAAATTTGTGGAAAAGTGATTGCTGGGCGGTGACTGGGAGGTGGCTATAAATGCATGCACAGTAGGCATATAGTGGGTGACTTAGAAGAGTGTAGCAGGCGTGTCAATGAGAGCGGCTACATACACAGCTGCAAACATCAGAGGCCATAGTCATGGGGGAGAAAAACTGCAAGTTTTGATGGTGCTAAAGATAATGGAGTATAAGGATGCACCAATCAGTATTACTATATGTACAGACGCCAAAAGTTGGTACCCTGCATGTTCGATCACACAGATGTACACAAGGGAAGAAGTTTGTAGCGGCATTTAGATAAAGTCACATACAGGTGCCAACCATTAATGCTTCTGCATCCACCCCTGAATCAGGATATATACTGTATGAGTCTGTAATGCGTTTTACACCCCGGCCACTATCATGCAGTACAGAGAGCATCCCAGTAACCATCATATGATAAATAGAGCACCTAATAACCACCGTACAATACATAGAGCACCCCAGTGACAGTCAAACAATATCAACAGTGTCAGAGTGATCATTATACAAAGGAGAGATCCTAATGAATATCATGCAATAAAAAGAGCATCCCATTGACAGCAATATAGTGGAGAGTTTTTTTGTGTCCAATAGACAATATCATTCCCTTATCATGAATTAATCCCTCCAGTAAAAAATAATTTACACCTTCAGCATCATCATAACAACCACATTCAACATTAACCCTTTTACAATCAATCACATCCTCATACCCATTATTAATTAGCACCCACAATATTTAATTCAATTCATGTTCATTAATCCCCTTAATTACATCCCACAGTCTTATGAAAAAAACTCTTTCATTTTAATTAACTTCATTAAAGCATTAACACCTCAACCACACAATAAAACTAAATAAACAAAATTAATTCCCTCTTCCCATAACCACTTTTTCTTTCTTTTCATGCTCATATAGTTTATAGACATGATCATCCCACTCTTCCAGCAATTGATTATAATTCCTGATACATGTAAATTAAATGACTTTAAACAAGCCACAATGTTTTCCATAATTTACTTGTCACAGTTCTAAAGACCTGTACGATGTAATATACAGTAGATAACCAGACAATTCTGCAGAAACCAACAGGCTTATTTTTAATAATACTTTTGGGCCCTACACACTTCGCGATTTTACCGATGTTACCGACCAACGATATCATCGTTGGCTGATTTTCTTCAGCGATTTTAAGTATACATATGACCGTTTTGGGCGATATGACATTACATACATTGATATCATCCAAATTGGCTTGTATGTTTAAACGATGATCGATCAACGTTGAATGATTGTGGGGTCGGGCATCGTTCATCGTTGTTGCATACACACTGAAAGATATGAACGATTCAGCATTCATTTTTGAACGATATCGTTCATATCTTTCAAAGATATCACCAAGTGTGTAGGACCCTTTACTCAGGATAAACTAAACACTCCACACTCACCAACCTTTTAATAAAATGGCTCTCCTCTTGTTCCTGCTGCTATAGAGTGAGTTCTTCCCTGGTGTACATCCATGTATACAAATGTTCAGGGACTAATAAGCCCACTGTCAACATCTGCAATTGCTCTAATACTGATTGGTGCATGTTTAGATGCCACATTGGCCACACCACCAAAATTTGCACCAGCCCTATGGCAGGTGGAGTTTACCTATGCATGTATGACCTCCTGTGTGAGCAGTGGAGCATCTATGCACCAACCACTTTCACCGTCACGCCCACAAAATTTCTGTAGTTCACTCATAAGACACACCATATTCATGCGTGCAATATGCCACCTTGCTATCTCAGCCCAGAGACGTTCATCACTTTTCCAAGACACTTCTGATACCAGGGGCTAAATGTAAGAGCCTGCAAAGTGCTGAAGGTGCAGGACTTTGTTCAAGTGTGCCCGTATTTTTAAAGCGGCAATCATTTACAAGGTCATAGCAGGTTGATATTGCCATGTAAATGACTGCAACTTTAAAAGTACAGGCAGACTCAAAGTCCCACACCTCCAGCAGCTTGCAGGCTATTAAATTTATGGCCTCATTCAGCATCACTTGTAAATGCGAATTATCTCACAATGAGCAACTATCGGAACATTGTGTATACATACACAACCAAGCTGAGGTTTTCATGATTGTACCTAGGTATCTGCAAACACAGTAACGTTCACATTTAGCAATGATAAAAAGGAGTGGTGGAGGCATGTCAGTGAGATGGGTACTCAATTTCTGAGATGTGGTGCATGTAGTGGGTTTTTCATAGGCGTTGCATTCGCAATATATTAGTGATGAGCGGGTTCGGATCCTCGGGATCCGACCCGCCCGAACTTCACCTTTTTTTTACACGGGTCCGAGCGACTCGGATCCTCCCACCTTGCTCGGTTAACCCGAGCGCGCCCGAACGTCATCATCCCGCTGTCGGATTCTCGTGAGATTCGGATTCTATATAAGGAGCCGCGCGTCGCCGCCATTTTCACACGTGCATTGAGATTGATAGGGAGAGGACGTAGCTGGCGTCCTCTCCGTTATATTAGAAAAGAACAGAGTAAACTGAGTGACTTAGTTATGTGGGGAGGATTGGGGACGGGGAGCAGCTGTTAGGGAGTACAGTGCAGGGTTTACCACCAGTGAGTTAGTTTAATCCTTTGTTTCTCTGCCATAAAAAAAACGCTCCACCATATCTGTGCTCAGTGTGCTGCACTGCTGCATGATATATCTGTGCTGAGTGCACTGCTCACACTGCCTAATTGTGGGGACTGGGGAGCAGTTATAACAGGAGTACAGTGCACAGTTTTGCTGACAGTGACCACCAGTCCAGTATACGTTTGTCTGCCTGAAAAACACTCCTGTGGTGTTTTTTTTTCTTCTTCATACTAGTTTAGCAGTCTGCTGACAGTGTCCACCATGTCCGTTATATACAGTATATTATATATATAAGCAGTACGGTAGGCCACGGCTGTACCTACCTCTGTGTCGTCAGTGCACTCGTCGTCCATAAGTAATATAATACTATACTTACTATCCATCCATCTACATTATTGTATACCTACCTGTGGTGGTTTTTTTTTTCCTTCATACTAGTTTAGCAGTCTGCTGACAGTGTCCACCAGGTCCGTTATATACAGTATATTATATATATAAGCAGTACGGTAGGCCACGGCTGTACCTACCTCTGTGTCGTCAGTGCACTCGTCGTCCATAAGTAATATAATACTATACTTACTATCCATCCATCTACATTGTATTGTATACCTACCTGTGGTGTTTTTTTTTTCTTCATACTAGTTTAGCAGTCTGCTGACAGTGTCCACCAGGTCCGTTATATACAGTATATTATATATATAAGCAGTACGGTAGGCCACGGCTGTACCTACCTCTGTTTCGTCAGTGCACTCGTCGTCCATAAGTAATATAATACTATACTATCCATCCATCTACATTGTATACCTACCTGTGGTGGGTTTTTTTTTCTTCATACTAGTTTAGCAGTCTGCTGACAGTGTCCACCAGGTCCGTTATATACAGTATATTATATATATAAGCAGTACGGTAGGCCACGGCTGTACCTACCTCTGTGTCGTCAGTGCACTCGTCGTCCATAAGTAATATAATACTATACTATCCATCCATCTACATTGTATACCTACCTGTGGTGTTTTTTTTTTTCTTCATACTAGTTTAGCAGTCTGCTGACAGTGTCCACCAGGTCCGTTATATACAGTATATTATATATATAAGCAGTACGGTAGGCCACGGCTGTACCTACCTCTGTGTAGTCAGTGCACTCGTCGTCCATAAGTAATATAATACTATACTTACTATCCATCCATCTACATTGTATACCTACCTGTGGTGGTTTTTTTTTTCCTTCATACTAGTTTAGCAGTCTGCTGACAGTGTCCACCAGGTCCGTTATATACAGTATATTATATATATAAGCAGTACGGTAGGCCACGGCTGTACCTACCTCTGTGTCGTCAGTGCACTCGTCGTCCATAAGTAATATAATACTATACTATCCATCCATCTACATTGTATACCTACCTGTGGTGGTTTTTTTTTTCCTTCATACTAGTTTAGCAGTCTGCTGACAGTGTCCACCAGGTCCGTTATATACAGTATATTATATATAAGCAGTACGGTAGGCCACGGCTGTACCTACCTCTGTGTCGTCAGTGCACTCGTCGTCCATAAGTAATATAATACTATACTTACTATCCATCCATCTACATTGTATAACTACCTGTGGTGGTTTTTTTTTTCTTCATACTAGTTTAGCAGTCTGCTGACAGTGTCCACCAGGTCCGTTATATACAGTATATTATATATATAAGCAGTACGGTAGGCCAGGGCTGTACCTACCTCTGTGTCGTCAGTCACTCGTCCTCCATAAGTAATATAATACTATACTATCCATCCATCTACATTGTATACCTGTGGTGGCTTTTAGTTGTGCGCATTAAAATATGGAGAACAAAAATGTGGAGGTTAAAAAAATAGGGAAAGATCAAGATCCACTTCCACCTCGTGCTGAAGCTGCTGCCACTAGTCATGGCCGAGACGATGAAATGCCATCAACGTCGTCTGCCAAGGCCGATGCCCAGTGTCATAGTACAGACCATGTAAAATCCAAAACACAAAAGATCAGTAAAAAAATGACCCAAAAATCAAAATTAAAAGCGTCTGAGGAGAAGCGTAAACTTGCCAATATGCCATTTACGACACGGAGTGGCAAGGAACGGCTGAGGCCCTGGCCTATGTTCATGGCTAGTGGTTCAGCTTCACATGAGGATGGAAGCACTCATCCTCTCGCTAGAAAAAAGAAAAGACTTGCGGCAAAAGCACAGCAAAGAACTATGCGTTCTTCGAAATCACAAATCTCAAAGGAGAGTCCAATTGTGTCGGTTGCGATGCCTGACCTTCCCAACACTGGACGGGAAGAGCTTGCGCCTTCCACCATTTGCACGCCCCCTGCAAGTGCTGGAAGGAGCACCCGCAGTCCAGTTCCTGATAGTCAAATTGAAGATGTCACTGTTGAAATACACCAGGATGAGGATATGGGTGTTGCTGGCGCTGGGGAGGAAATTGACCAGGAGGATTCTGATGGTGAGGTGGTTTGTTTAAGTCAGGCACCCGGGGAGACACCTGTTGTCCGTGGGAGGAATATGGCCATTGACATGCCTGGTCAAAATACAAAAAAAAATCAGCTCTTCAGTGTGGAATTATTTCAACAGAAATGCGGACAACTGGTGTCAAGCCATGTGTTGCCTTTGTCAAGCTGTAATAAGTAGGGGTAAGGACGTTAACCACCTCGGAACATCCTCCCTTATACGTCACCTGCAGCGCATTCATAATAAGTCAGTGACAAGTTCCAAAACTTTGGGCGACAGCGGAAGCAGTCCACTGACCAGTAAATCCCTTCCTCTTGTAACCAAGCTCGCGCAAACCACACCACCAACTCCCTCAGTGTCAATTTCCTCCTTACCCAGGAAAGCCAATAGTCCTGCAGGCCATGTCACTGGCAAGTCTGACGAGTCCTCTCCTGCCTGGGATTCCTCCGATGCATCCTTGAGTGTAACGCCTACTGCTGCTGGCGCTGCTGTTGTTGCGGATGGGAGTCGATCGTCATCCCAGAGGGGAAGTCGTAAGGCCACTTGTACTACTTCCAGTAAGCAATTGACTGTCCAACAGTCCTTTGCGAGGAAGATGAAATATCACAGCAGTCATCCTTTTGCAAAGCGGATAACTGAGGCCTTGACAACTATGTTGGTATTAGACGTGCGTCCAGTATCCACCGTTAGTTCACAGGGAACTAGACAATTGCTTGAGGTAGTGTGCCCCCGTTACCAAATACCATCTAGGTTCCACTTCTCTAGGCAGGCGATACCGAGAATGTACACGGACGTCAGAAAAAGACTCACCAGTGTCCTAAAAAATGCAGTTGTACCCAATGTCCACTTAACCACGGACATGTGGAAAAGTGGAGCAGGGCAGACTCAAGACTACATGACTGTGACAGCCCACTGGGTAGATGTATTGCCTCCCGCTGCAAGAACAGCAGCGGCGGCACCAGTAGCAGCATCTCGCAAACACCAACTCATTCCTAGGCAGGCTACGCTTTGTATCACCGCTTTCCAGAATACGCACACAGCTGAAAACATCTTACGGCAACTGAGGAAGATCATCGCTGAATGGCTTACCCCAATTGGACTCTCCTGGGGATTTGTGGCATCGGACAACGCCAGCAATATTGTGCGTGCATTACATCTGGGCAAATTCCAGCACGTCCCATGTTTTGCACATACCTTGAATTTGGTGGTGCAGAATTATTTAAAAAACGACAGGGGTGTGCAAGAGATGCTGTCGGTGGCCAGAAGAATTGCGGGCCACTTTCGGCGTACAGGCACCGCGTACAGAAGACAGGAGCACCACCAAAAACACCTGAACCTGCCCTGCCATCATCTGAAGCAAGAGGTGGTAACGAGGTGGAATTCAACCCTCTATATGCTTCAGAGGATGGAGGAGCAGCAAAAGGCCATTCAAGCCTATACATCTGGCCACGATATAGGCAAAGGAGGTGGAATGCACCTGTCTCAAGCGCAGTGGAGAATGATTTCAACGTTGTGCAAGGTTCTGCAACCTTTTGAACTTGCCACACGTGAAGTCAGTTCAGACACTGCCAGCCTGAGTCAGGTCATTCCCCTCGTCAGGCTTTTGCAGAAGTAGCTGGAGGCATTGAAGGAGGAGCTAAAAAAGAGCGATTCCGCTAGGCATGTGGGACTTGTGGATGGAGCCCTTCATTCGCTTAACCAGGATTCACGGGTGGTCAATCTGTTGAAATCAGAGCACTACATTTTGGCCACCGTGCTCGATCCTAGATTTTAAACCTACGTTGGATCTCTCTTTCCGGCAGACACAAGTCTGCAGAGGTTCAAAGAACTGCTGGTGAGAAAATTGTCAAGTTAAGCGGAACGCGACCCGTCAACATCTCCTCCTTCACATTCTCCCGCAACTGGGGGTGCGAGGAAAAGGCTACGAATTCCGAGCCCACCCGCTGGCGGTGATGCAGGGCAGTCTGGAGCGACTGCTGATGCTGACATCTGGTCCGGACTGAAGGACCTGCCAACGATTACTGACATGTCGTCTACTGTCACTGCATATGATTCTCTCAACATTGAAAGAATGGTGGAGGATTATTTGAGTGACCGCATCCAAGTACGCACGTCAGACAGTCCGTACGTATACTGGCAGGAAAAAGAGGCAATTTGGAGGCCCTTGCACAAACTGGCTTTATTCTACCTAAGTTGCCCTCCCTCGAGTGTGTACTCCGAAAGAGTGTTTAGTGCCGCCGCTCACCTTGTCAGCAATCGGCGTACGAGGTTACTTCCAGAAAATGTGGAGAAGATGATGTTCATTAAAATGAATTATAATCAATTCCTCCATGGAGACATTCACCAGCAGCAATTGCCTCCAGAAAGTACACGGGGACCTGAGATGGTGGATTCCAGTGGGGACGAATTAATAATCTGTGAGGAGGGGGATGTACACAGTGAAAGGGGTGATGAATCGGACAATGATGATGAGGTGGACATCTTGCCTCTGTAGAGCCAGTTTGTGCAAGGAGAGATTGATTGCTTCTTTTTTGGTGGGGGCCCAAACCAACCAGTCATTTCAGTCACAGTCGTGTGGCAGACCCTGTCGCTGAAATGATGGGTTCGTTAAAGTGTGCATGTCCTGTTTTTACAACATAAGGGTGGGTGGGAGGGCCCAAGGACAATTCCATCTTGCACCTCTTTTATCTTTCATTTTTCTTTGCGTCATGTGCTGTTTGGGGAGTATTTTTTTAAGTGCCATCCTGTCTGATACTGCAGTGCCACTCCTAGATGGGCCAGGTGTTTGTGTCGCCCACTAGGGTCGCTTAGCTTAGTCGTCACACAGCTACCTCATTGCGCCTCTTTTTTTCTTTGCGTCATGTGCTGTTTGGGGAGTATTTTTTTGAAGGGCCATCCTGCGTGACACTGCAGTGCCACTCCTAGATGGGCCAGGTGTTTGTGTCGGCAACTTGGGTCGCTTAGCTTAGTCACACAACGACTTTGGTGCAGCTCTTTTTTTCTTTGCATCATGTGCTGTTTGGGGAGTATTTTTTGAAGTGCCATCCTGTCTGACACTGCAGTGCCACTCCTAGATGGGCCAGGTGTTTGTGTCGGCCACTAGGGTCGCTTAGCTTAGTCGTCACACAGCTACCTCATTGCGCCTCTTTTTTTCTTTGCGTCATGTGCTGTTTGGGGAGTATTTTTTGGAAGGGCCATCCTGCGTGACACTGCAGTGCCACTCCTAGATGGGCCAGGTGTTTGTGTCGGCCACTTGGGTCGCTTATCTTAGTCACACAACGACTTTGGTGCAGCTCTTTTTTTCTTTGCATCATGTGCTGTTTGGGGACTATTTTTTAAGTGCCATCCTGTCTGACACTGCAGTGCCACTCCTAGATGGGCCAGGTGTTTGTGTCGGCTACTAGGGTCGCTTAGCTTAGTCGTCAAACAGCTACCTCATTGCGCCTCTTTTTTTCTTTGCGTCATGTGCTGTTTGGGGAGTATTTTTTGGAAGGGCCATCCTGCGTGACACTGCAGTGCCACTCCTAGATGGGCCAGGTGTTTGTGTCGGCCACTAGGGTCGCTTAGCTTAGTCATCACACAGCTACCTCATTGCGCCTCTTTTTTTCTTTGCGTCATGTGCTGTTTGGGGAGTATTTTTTGGAAGGGCCATCCTGCGTGACACTGCAGTGCCACTCCTAGATGGGCCAGGTGTTTGTGTCGGCCACTTGGGTCGCTTAGCTTAGTCACACAACGACTTTGGTGCAGCTCTTTTTTTCTTTGCATCATGTGCTGTTTGGGGACTATTTTTTTAAGTGCCATCCTGTCTGACACTGCAGTGCCACTCCTAGATGGGCCAGGTGTTTGTGTCGGCCACTTGTGTCGCTTAGCTTAGTCACACAGCGACCTTGGTGCGCCTCTTTTTTTCTTTGCATCATGTGCTGTTTGGGGACTATTTTTTTGAAGTGCCATCCTGCCTGACACTGCAGTGCCACTCCTAGATGGGCCAGGTGTTTGTGTCGGCAACTTGTGTCACTTAGCTTAGCCATCCAGCGACCTCGGTGCAAATTTTAGGACTAAAAATAATATTGTGAGGTGTGAGGTGTTCAGAATAGACTGAAAATGAGTGGAAATTATGGTTATTGAGGTTAATAATACTATGGGATCAAAATGACCCCCAAATTCTATGATTTAAGCTGTTTTTTAGGGTTTTTTGAAAAAAACACCCGAATCCAAAACACACCCGAATCCGACAAAAAAAATTCGGTGAGGTTTTGCCAAAACGCGTTCGAACCCAAAACACGGCCACGGAACCGAACCCAAAACCAAAACACAAAACCCGAAAAATTTCAGGTGCACATCACTACAATATATACAAAACAGATTGCAGGAATTGCAAACGTAACAACAGCACAGGCTGGGTAGCTAGAGAGCTACGCAGACTGTGGAAGTACTGATGGCAGCAGCAAAAGTTCTGATGGTTAAGCTAATAACTGCAAAATCACTGGCAGCTGATGGTGGTTACAGTGATGGAAGGAATACTGTATAGTGTGCTGCATGCCTAATTAAACAAATTAAGTTTCATAAATCCACAAAATAACACTTTTCTTTAGGTATGTACAGTAACAGTATGTTGTCATTGTATGCTCATTTTAGCAGTGTTGTGCATAACTTATTACTAGTGTAAGCAACACTTATTACTGAAACATTTTACATGTATGTATTGTGTTTACACCATGACCCTTAATGCCTGCCTAACATTATTCTGACAAGAAGCAAACCATCCCAGCACATTATTGCATTATGATTTTATTACGCCATATTGTAACATAGCTACATTATTAACCACTTAACTGCCAACTAAAAAAAAAACAGCTCAGAAATTGTCTGTTTTTTTATGAGGGAATTAGGTGAAGAACGTGAATTTAAACTTATCCAGTGATATTATTTAGAATTATTTTTTTTATATTTGTAAAAATAATATATCTTTTCCCCCAAACATCAGAACATTGGTAATCACCACTGGAAAATCACGACAATCTTGGCTTTCATTTTAAAAGCCAGGACAGCCACCAGGTACACGGGGGGGGGATTAGGGTGGTTCGTTTACACTTCCCCAGCTGCTACTATTGTCTGCAGCCGCTGGGTGGGTGATCCTGCCGTGCTGACTGATCAGCAACACCGTCAGCACAGCAAACACTGGGGGATGGTCTGGGGATGCAGAGGGCACTTCATCTGAAAGCTACAGCTGCTGGAAGGTCCCTTCCCTGCAGTTGCAAACGCTATCTATCTCACTGGTGGAATCCTGTGCTACCAGGTCAGATAAATCACTTGCTGATGTGGTCACATCTGATGTGACCATGCCAGACAAGTGGTTAATGAGTATTTCGACCTATGCACAGCACTTCTGTTGTACAAATCATTTATAAATGGATATACATACTACAAAATAAATGATAATTGATGTTTATTCATGTAAAAAAAAACTATGGGGGACATGTACTAAGCATTGCTAAAAGTGGAGAAGTGATCCAGTGGAGAAGTTGCCCATGGCAACCAATCAGCAGTGACGTAACATTTATAATTTGGGGTGGTATTCATGTGTCCGGCGTGTCATTATTCTAAACTTCAGGGTACAATGTTCAGTATTCTGACTGCTGTTATCCTGACCGCTGGCATTTCAGCCCCAACCCTCATGAAACATATAAATCTTTAAACAATTTTGCAAACATGTAGTAGCAAAACATTGCTCAAATACTGTATGTGAACATTTGCATTACATGCAGCTCTGAATCAGGCCCTACAGAAAGCTTACAGTTTGATAGCTGAAGATGTTAGCATAGAAGGTGTTAATGGCCCATACAAATGATATAAATCGTCTCGCATGCAGTTAAAATTACTTAATCCAAATTGACAAAATCACTGATAGTCAAGTTATACAAATATTAACAAAAGCATATTTTTGTAAAATATTTTCGTTAAAGGACTGGAAAAGACTGAAGAACTCTGGTAAGCACCACCTCAAAACTGATAAGTGCTCTTATCCGAAGATATTGCAAAACAGCAGAGTGGAAAATGACTAGAGATTGGTTTCCATAGAACACTTGCTTGTACCACCAGCCAGCATAGGAGGGACGTAGCCAGTTCTGCTAGTAACAAGCATGGAGATATCCTATCTATCCTCAACATTAATATCTGCATATTAAGATTTTTTACACTAAATTAGGCAACACAATCCTGTTTAGCACCACAACAAATAGTACATTCATTTTTTTTATTTAATAAAAATATTTTGAGTAGATTAAATTATTGGAGCAATAATGAAATAACAAGAAATTACTGAAAAATATCATAATCAGATACTCCTTTTATTACATCAAATGCATTAAACTTCTGTGATCCAATGTCCTTTTTATCCTAATGTACTAAATTAAATATCTGCTCCTTGTAGAATTTCATTCATCTAAACTAGATTAAAATCAAATCATGTACAAAATCAATTTCACTTAAAGTACAATAATCTCAACCCACTGAGGCCCCCTTCTAGTAATCACTCTAAATGCTGCATTTGCCTTTATTTCCTCCCTGTCTATAGCAATGTGTGTGTACTTTCCAGATAATATTAAAATATGATTTTGTTTCCTTTTTATTAATCTAAAAAGATTCAAATAAAACACCACAAGACTGTGTGTGTATATCAAAGCGTTGCCTTTCCAAGCCACAATTTTAAATACTATGCACATTTCAAATACTGCAATTTAGCAAAGTAAAAAATGCACAACAAGCCACATTTTGTTCCTCATGGTAGCATGCAAACAAGATGTAGTCATGTGACCAGCGGTCAGGATCCCGCCAGTAACTATAACGACACTGGAATCCCGATATCGAGCTTGACAGTCGGCATGCTGACTAACAGGGACTATTCCCGCTCATGGGTGTCCACGACACCCATAGAGTGGGAATAGAACCTGCGGCAAGCGGAGCGCACCACTGAGCCCACTGCATAGCCCACAAGGGGCTCTGTTGTTCTGCCCCCCTTCCCCCGCCGGCATTCTGGCAGCCGATATCCCAGGGTTGGTATGGTGACCTCCAGGATCCCAAACGCCGGTGTCCTGATACCAACCCTACTATGGTAAGTGTATGAACACCACATATAATTGATGCACATTTTAATATAATAATCCTCAAATTTATGCATTCCAACACAAGTGTAAACTAAGGTGAGTATAAATGTATAATGTTTGAGTATCCCATATCCAAAGTGCTTGGGATCAGAAGTATTTTGGATATTGGATTTTTCCGTATTTTGGAATAATTGCATACTATAATAAGATATCATGGTGATAGGACCCAATACTAAGCACAGAATGCATTTATGTTTCATGTACACCTTATACACACAGCCTGAAGGTAATTTTAGCCAATATTTTTAATAACTTTGTGTACATAGACACGATTCATTCATGTTTTCTTATACACATAGGGGCCTATATTTATTTACATTATTTTGCTTAAAAATATGAAAAAGGGTGTTTTCACAACCTGTTTACATTATTTTAGTATCACTTAAATGTTAGGTATGGGTGACCGGTGCTTGGGATCCCGCCAGTCACCATACCGACAACAGGATCCCAGGTGCTCGCCACAGGTTATATTCCCACTCTAAGGGTGTTGTGTACACCCACGAGTGGGAATAGTCCCTGTTAATCTACATGCCGACTGATGGGATTTAGAGGGGGCGGGCTGTAGCTGTCACATAAGTACATCTCTTAAAGGGCTTTTGGAGCAGTTTTCATGAAAAACTGCTCCAAACCCTTTAATTCACTTTTTTTTTTAGTAATCAGATCGCATTTCCCATGCTTATAATGGGAAATGCGAACTAGGCCGAATTTACAAAAAAAAAATGTGAAAAAGCCCCGCAATGAGCCCTGTAATATTTATGCCAGCTCCTGCTGGCGTTATCACAGGGATTATTGATAGATCCCTACTTCAGCACAGCTTTCTCTGCCCCCCACAGAGAAAGCTGTGCGGGTATGAGGCTCCGGTGATCAGCTATGTGTGTCCAATGGACACACAAGCTGATCACTGGTAAAAGATACTTACCAGTCCCAGGAGCCAGTGATCGGTGCTCCGGTACTTGCTGCCAGTCATTGGACCTCCTGTGCGCTGCTGTGACCCCCTGTGCAGTAAAGTGATGCTGCAAACTGTCAGCTCACTTTACAGCACTGAGGTTCACAGCAGCACACAGGATCCGGCAGCCCTGCAGGAGCAGTGAACACCGGCTACCTGAACTGGTAAGTATATTTACTGTGGGGGGGTTTGCAGTGCTGGGGGGGATAGTTGCAACAGGGGATTCAACCCATTGGTAGTGGCGACGGCGGCGGTGGCGGTGTATGTGCAGGAGGACGTTCAGGTGTTTTTTTTAATGAAAAATACCCCAATACTGTTCTGGATTGTCATCGCAGGAACAGAGCTTATGAACTGTTCCTGCATGCAAGAATTGATACATCCATGTGATGTAATCAATTATCGCAGTGCAGATTGGGTCGATTTTATCACATGCCATCCGTATCCTTGGATGCAGATGGTGATAAATCGGCCCCGTAGTCTGAAGGTAATTTACTAGAATATTTTTAATAACTTTGTATATTAAACAAAGCTTGTGTACACATTGAGCCATCAGAAAACAAAGGTTTCACTATTTCAGTTTCACTCAAAAAATTCTGTATTTTAGAATAATTTGTGCATGCATCAAAAGTTTAAATGGCTAATTAAATAAATAATTATTTAATTCTGTAAACCGTGTCCAAACTGTTTTAAGTCCAATGTATATCATTCTACACCTATTTTAAATGTTGTGCAGTTTGGGTAAAAATAAAAACTTGAAATTGTAAAGTGATTTTTTCTTAAATGACAACAATTGCTCCAAGAACGCTTTAAAAAAAATAATTCACCAGCGAGGTTTAAAAATATTGGATCTTATTCCCTCCATTTCATTTTGCTCGTTCATTTCAATGGTTTTTTTCACCTCACCAATATTAAAAAGTAGATTGAAATGAATGTGAAAAGTGCCATCTATGGAGTTTGGCTAATAATGTATTTGAAAAGGATGTGTTCGATGTATTGCAATGATCCTGCATTTGTTTCATGATTGTGTTTTTTAAGGACAACAATAGAGATTACACAATTTTTAATAGACTGTTAATTCGTCAACACAGTGAGATTATGTTGAATATTGAAACCTTCCACTACAATGATATGAATGGAATAGTAGTACACTTTAAATTTTTCAATAAACTGCTATATTTAAGTAAAGGCTTCTAAATCTCTTTTACTGCTAGATCTCACAAGGGACATGGAAATTCCAAAATATAGAATTACAGTATATGGCCTCACATTATAGCCTGCGAGATACTGGCACATTCCAGTGAGTTAAACTGTATGTTGTTTAATGATCCAAAAAATTTGAAGGTAAAAGCAGGTTGATTTTACCTTTTAAATAATTGCCGTTTTAAAATATGAGTTACTGTATAGTAGTTTGCCAGAATTCCACCCATGCCTGCATCCGGCAAGCTATTACATAAGGCCCATAGGATCATTTGAAATACATTTTATACGCTCATCATGGTTACCAAAAATATTTTTTCTTAATTAGCCACTTTCACCATTAATGGAAAACTCCATAGACATGAAGTTTTGAAATTAATTTCAACATTCTTATTCATATGAATGGAGTTCCTAATGCTGTTGTGGAAATATTGAAATTAATGGACTATTTTTTCAATAGTTCTAACACTTTTCTAGAGTCTGAAACCAGTAAAGACATATTTCGACATCTTTCCATGTCCGATTTACTGAATCAAAATTTCATAGAATCATATTTTCTACACAGTAAATTTACATATCTTGTTTTCTACAACCAAAAACTTTTAGAAAAGTATTAAACTATATATTTAGCTTACTGTAGTTGCCCCTTGTTGCAAAATTACAGAAATACTCCCAGGTTTTAAGAGTGCGTACACACTAGGCGATATCGTGTACAATCCGGTTGATATTGGCCTGATCGTGCGCGATATCGTTCACAAAGGGGTAAGTGCCCCACAGCAACCACTTATGCTACATATGACTGCTGACTGTAGCGCCTTCCCAATGGCTGAAATTGAACATTTGCAGATCAAATGAGTAATTGAAATGTAGTACATGAAAAAAAACAAAAAATTGGGAAGGGTGGGTGGGCTTCCAAACCAACAAGAGGACTATTTTCACAAAAAATCCTCCCTATAAAGCCTGCCAAAGCCCTCCTATCATCCCCTTACTGATAGGCCAAGTCTAAACCAATAATAACAGGCTAATACCCTTGATCTGCCTAGCAACATAGCCTAAAGTAGCCAATCACAAAAATCAAAGACCCTATTATGCTTTCGTGCCTATTCAACTCTCTCTCATTTTTGTTGCACTATAGAGTATAATGTTACAATTGTTCTTCTCTGGTTTTCTCTGCTAATGGTTGTTCTATCTTCTCAACCTCAATACTCTGACAAGCCATAAACATGGCTGTAGTTTGATATTGTAAGTGACACAGATCCTCAGTCCAGACCGTAGGTTTTTAGAAAATTATCTGTGTCTTACTAGTTGCATCCAAATTTGTATACTGTATCTTAATGTTTGATGAATTTTTTGTTTCTAGTTTTATATATTCATATTTGGTATCAGACATCAGCCAGTACAGACCAAGTATAAGCAATTTATGTTGAAACAATTGATTAATAATGAAGCACATTTTTCGCTGCTTCAAAAATATTATTACATTATAATAAATGTGTTTAAATTTTATTTTTATTTTTTATTAGAAATGTATATTTAATAATATGTCATTGTATAATATACTTGAACAGAGCTAAATAGATTTTTCAATTTAATTTATAACAACATACTTTTTAATATTGTTCAACAGATTACTCTGTTGTTGGATTTAGGGATTAGAGCAGTATCTGAAACTGAAGGGGATTTGAGTCTTATATCATATTAATGAAAGATATGCGTTAGACTAGACTTAAGGAAAATATTTGGACAGTGAGTGTTAATATATACTGTAGAATATATAGTCAGTAAATAGTCAGTGAGTGTCTGTATACAGTATTGAGAGAGTAAGGGAGTGGCAATTCATTAAATAGGCATTACTAATTATTACACAAATGTATAAAACAGTTGTCATCAACAAAGCTGTAAATTGCATACATTATGTACGAGTATATACATGGTCAAGTCACATTATTATCACCACCTTCTACATTTGACGTCTGCCGCACATAGCGCTTGGTAGGTATATAAGGTGTGTGATAGGCCGTCTGCACACATATCACACATTGCTTTCCATGGGTAAAAGGGGGGGCTTATCGGCTTTGGGGCCAAGGGCGGCAGTATTTCTGAAACAGCGCACTTTGTGAACTGATTGCGTGCTGCTGGGGTGAAGGTATATCGTGCCTGGAAAAATGGTACCACTGCAAATAACAGATGTGGAAATTGCGGAGCACCACGTGCCATTGTTGTGAGGTGAACGTTGGCTATGAAGGTGCATGAAGGCCGACCAACATGCTACAGTGAAGCATCTCACCATCAAAATGTACCTGGGCTACCAAGGGGCGGATTTACCAAAAGGCATCGAAAACGGATGCTTAGAGCCCAGAGAGTCCCAAAGGGCCCGGGCCAGCTGAATCTCAAACGCTGTTTTAATGGTCCCGGCAAGCTGTGTGTGTTTTGACAGCTGCCGGGTACTGTCTACTCCAGCATGTATCGCACCTGCGTCTCCTCTCAATTGAGTGTATTGGGCGTGTGATGCATGAGCACATGACATCACACGCTTGTAGACAAGAGCCGGCCGGTGCACAGTGCAACTACCACTGCTGGCTGGGACCACGTTGGGCAGTGGCGGATCTTGCGCCCAGCGCGACGGAGGGTATAATGAGTCAGCAGTACAATGAGTATAATACGCAGCAGTATGATGAGTCAGCCTGACTCATTGCCTGACACGCTGCTATGCCGCAGCACCGCGAGCCCTAGGTGCAGGAATCCTGGATGCAGTTCCCGACAGCAATGAGGGAGAAGGGTGATCTCATCATCCTTCAACCCAACACCGCGCTGCTGCAGCTGTCAGCCAGTTCCTGCCAGCTGATGACCCACACTGAACGCTGGAAGAAGCGGGAAGGGAAGAGGGTGAGTGAGGGGACTGAGCAGCTGCCGTGAGCGTCAGGAGCCTTCCCAGAGCCAGAGAGCTAGCCAGGAGAGATAAAGTATGTAACTACCAGAGTGTGTGTATGTTTAGCTGTGTGTGTGTATTTTGCTATGTGTGTGTGTTCATATAGTATGTGTTTTGCTATGTGTGTTTAGTTGTGTGTTTATGTGTGTTTTGCTATGGGTGTGTGTGTTTTGCCATTGGTGTGTGTGTGTGTGTTTTGCTATGTGTGTTTAGCTGTGTGTGTGTATGTGTGTTTTGCTATGGGTGTGTGTGTGTGTTTTGCTATGGGTGTATGTTTTGCTATGGGTATGTGTGTGTGTGTGTGTGTGTGTGTGTGTGTGTGTGTGTGTGTGTGTGTGTGTGTGTGTGTGGGTGTATGTGTGTTTTGCTTTAGCTGTGTATGTATGTTTTGCTATGGGTGTGTGTTTATGTGTTTTGTTGTGCGTGTATTTTACTATGTGTGTGTATATACAGGGCTGGCCCGACCGCGTAGAGTGCCACATTTGGAACGCGCCGCTGCTGCCTTCTCATCCCGACTGCCACTTTGCGAGATGTGCTCACACCCAGGCTGCACTGCCTGCAGAGAGAGCCTGGACTGCAGGGTGGGGTAAGTGGGGATCCAGGGAGGGAAACCACACACTACAGGCGCCATCTTTATGCAATCTCCCTGCCACCCCTGCCTCAGTCACTCACTCTCTATCTGTCACCCCTGACTTATTCACCCACTCTCTACTTGTCACCCTTGCCTGTCACCCACTATCTCCCTGTCATCCCAGCCTCAGTCACCCACTATCTCGCTGTCAGCCTTGACTTATTCACCCACTATCTCCCTGTCACCCCTGCCTCAGTCACCCACTATCTCCCTGTCACTCCTGCCTCAGTCACCCACTATCTACCTTTCATGCCTGCCTCAGTCATCCACTCTCTACCTGTCACCCCTGCCTCAGTCACCCAGTATCTCCCTGTCACCCCTGACTCAGTCACCCACTTTCTCCCTGCCACCCCTGCCTCAGTCACCCAATGTCTGCCTGCCACCTCTGCCTCAGTCACACACTCTCTCCCTGTCACCCCTGCCTCATTCACCCACTCTCTACCTGTCACCCTTGCCTCAGTGACCCACTTTCTCCCTGTCACCCCCGCCTCAGTCACCTACTATCTCCCTGTCACCCCTGACTCAGTCACCCACTATCTCCCTGTCACCCTTGCCTCAGTCACCCACTATCTCCCTGTCACCCCTGCCTCAGCCACAGAGGGTATGTGTGACAGTTAGTGGGAAAGTGTTAGAGTGAGGGGTGAGTGGGTATATGTGACAGTTAATGGGAAAGTGTTAAGGTGTGTACACACGGTGAGATCCTTGCTATGGCCGATTTTGACTATGCTATTTCCCCTGAACTCCCCGGAGCCCAGCACCACCGATTTTGACTAACTTTTCTAGAGATATGGACTATGTGTACTTACAATTTTTGCTTATGTGAGATTTTGGCTTATGTGAGATGTAATTGACATGTGAGATGAACTAGATAGTACACCGATCTAGCAAGGATTGACTTGCCTGCACAGTCTATCTTTTCTTGCGATGCTGACCTGGCGGGACCGTGCATCAGGATCGAATCGGTATCACAAGGTGACTTTCACCTTGCGATCTGCACTAACTTTTCTTGAGATTTTGACTATATAGTCAAAATCGAAAGAAAATATCTCACCGTGTGTACACACCTTTAGAGTGAGGGGTGAGAGGGTATGTGTGACAGTTAGTGGGAAAGTGTTAGAGTGAGGGGTGAGTGGGTATGTGTGACAGTTAGTGGGATAGTGTTACAGTGAGGGGTTAGTGGGTATGTGTGACAGTGAGCAGTGAGTGAGAATGCGTGACGGTGAGTGGGTATGCATGACCGTGAGGGGTGAGTGGATACTTGTGACAGTGAGTGGGAAAGTGTTACAGTGAGGGCATACACTAAATGGGGGGCAGCATACACTGACTAGGCAGGTGCTATGGTTTGAGGAAGGGGGTCCCCAAATTGGTGTCTTGCTTAGGGCCCCCTGAGGTCTAAATCCGCATCTGGGTCTATCAGATGGGTGTATAAAATGACAGTTCAGACCATCTAGCTGCTGTCCGTGTTGCACATAGTGGTTAATCAGGCTATTAGCTGGTGGTCATAACAATTTGACTCAACTGTGTATATACAGTATATATATACATCTATATATATATATATATATATATATATATATATTAGTGATGTGCACCAGACATTTTTGGGGTTTTGTGTTTTGGTTTTGGATTCGGTTCCACGGGCGTGTTTTGGATTCGGACGCGTTTTGGCAAAACCTCCCTGAAAATTTTTTGTCGGATTCGGTTGTGTTTTGGATTCGGGTGTTTTTTTACAAAACCCCCTCAAAAACAGCTTAAATCATAGAATGTGGGGGTCATTTTGATCCCATAGTATTATTAACCTCAATAACCATAATTTCCACTCATTTCCAGTCTATTCTGAACACCTCACACCTCACAATATTATTTTTAGTCCGAAAATTTGCAACGAGGTCGCTGGATGACTAAGCTAAGCGACCCAAGTGGCCGACACAAACACCTGGCCCATCTAGGAGTGGCACTGCAGTGTCAGACAGGATGGCAGATTAAAAAAATAGTCCCCAAACAGCACATGATGCAAATAAAAAAAGTGGCGCAATGAGGTAGCTGTGTGACTAAGCTAAGCGACCCAAGTGGCCGACACAAACACCTGGCCCATCTACGAGTGGCACTGCATTGTCAGACAGGATGGCACTTCAAAAAATAGTCCCCAAACAGCACATGATGCAAAGAAAAATGAAAGAAAAAAGAGGTGCAAGATGGAATTGTCCTTGGGCCCTCCCACCCACCCTTATGTTGTATAAACAGGACATGCACACTTTAACAAACCCATCATTTCAGCGACAGGGTCTGCCACACGACTGTGACAGAAATTACTGATTGGTTTGGGCACCCACCAAAAAAGAAGCAATCAATTTCTCCTTGCACAAACTGGCTCTACAGAGGCAAGATGTCCACCTCCTCCTCATCCTCCGATACCTCAACCCTTTCACTGTGTACATCCCCCTCCTCACAGATTATTAATTCGTCCCCACTGGAATCCACCATCTCAGGTCCCTGTGTACTTTCTGGAGGCAATTGCTGGTGAATGTCTCCACGGAGGAATTGATTATAATTCATTTTGATGAACATCATCTCCACATTTTCTGGAAGTAACCTCGTACGCCGATTGCTGACAAGGTGAGCGGCTGCACTAAACACTCTTTCGGAGTACACACTGGAGGGGGGGCAACTTAGGTAAAATAAAGCCAGTTTGTGCAAGGGCCTCCAAATTGTCTCTTTTTCCTGCCAGTATACGTACGGACTGTCTGACGTGCCTACTTGGATGCGGTCACTCATATAATCCTCCACCATTCTTTTAATGGTGACAGAATCATATGCAGTGACAGTAGACGACATGTCAGTAATCGTTGGCAGGTCCTTCAGTCCGGACCAGATGTCAGCACTCGCTCCAGACTGCCCTGCATCACCGCCAGCGGGTGGGCTCGGAATTCTTAGCCTTTTCCTCGCAGCCCCAGTTGCGGGAGAATGTGAAGTAGGAGATGTTGACGGGTCACGTTCCGCTTGACTTGACAATTTCCTCACCAGCAGGTCTTTGAACCTCTGCAGACTTGTGTCTGCCGGAAAGAGAGATACAACGTAGGTTTTAAATCTAGGATCGAGCACGGTTGCCAAAATGTAGTGCTCTGATTTCAACAGATTGACCACCCGTGAATCCTGGTTAAGCGAATTAAGGGGTCCACCCACAAGTCCCACATGCCTAGCAGAATCGCTCTGTATTAGCTCCTCCTTCAGTCTCTCCAGCTTCTTCTGCAAAAGCCTGATGAGGGGAATGACCTGACTCAGGCTGGCAGTGTCTGAACTGACTTCACGTGTGGCAAGTTCAAAGGGTTGCAGAACCTTGCACAACATTGAAATCATTCTCCACTGCGCTTGAGTCAGGTGCATTCCCCCTCCTTTGCCTATATTGTAGGTAGCTGTATAGGCTTGAATGGCCTTTTGCTGCTCCTCCATCCTCTGAAGCATATAGAGGGTTGAATTCCACCTTGTTACCACCTCTTGCTTCAGATGATGGCAGGGCAGGTTCAGGAGTGTTTGCTGGTGCTCCAGTCTTCGGCACGCGGTGGCTGAATGCCAAAAGTGTTCCGCAATTCTTCGGGCCACCGACAGCATCTCTTGCACGCCTCTGTCATTTTTCAAATAATTCTGTACCACCAAATTCAATGTATGTGCAAAACATGGGACGTGCTGGAATTTGGCCAGATGTAATGCACGCACAATATTGGTGGCGTTGTCCGATGTCACAAATCCCCAGGAGAGTCCAATTGGGGTAAGCCATTCTGCGATGATGTTCCTCAGTTTCCGTAAGAGGTTGTCAGCTGTGTGCCTCTTATTGAAAGCGGTGATACAAAGCGTAGCCTGCCTAGGAACGAGTTGGCGTTTGCGAGATGCTGCTACTGGTGTCGCCGCTGCTGTTCTTGCTGCGGGAGGCAATACATCTACCCAGTGGGCTGTCACAGTCATATAGTCCTGAGTCTGCCCTGCTCCACTTGTCCACATGTCCGTGGTTAAGTGGACATTGGGTACAACTGCATTTATTAGGACACTGGTGACTCTTTTTCTGACGTCTGTGTACATTTTCGGTATCGCCTGCCTAGAGAAGTGGAACCTAGATGGTATTTGGTACCGGGGACACAGTACCTCAAGCAATTCTCTAGTTCCCTGTGAATTAACGGTGGATACCGGAAACACGTTTTTCACCACCCATGCTGCCAAGGCCTGAGTTATCCGCTTTGCAGCAGGATGACTGCTGTGATATTTCATCTTCCTCGCAAAGGACTGTTGGACAGTCAATTGCTTACTGGAAGTAGTACAAGTGGTCTTCCGACTTCCCCTCTGGGATGACGATAGACTCCCAGCAGCAACAACAGCAGCGCCAGCAGCAGTAGGCGTTACACTCAAGGATGCATCGGAGGAATCCCATGCAGTAGAGGACTCGTCAGACTTGACAGTGACATGGCCTGCAGGACTATTGGCTTTCCTGTGTAAGGAGGAAATTGACACTGAGGGAGTTGGTGGTGTGGTTTGCAGGAGCTTGGTTACAAGAGGAAGGGATTTAGTTGGCAGTGGACTGCTTCCGCTGTCACCCAAAGTTTTTGAACTTGTCAATGACTTGTGATGAATGTGCTCCAGGTGACGTATAAGGGAGGATGTTCCCTACTTATAACAGCTTGACAAAGGCAACACACGGCTTGACACCAGTTGTCCGCATTTCTGTTGAAATAATTCCACACCGAAGAGGTGATTTTTTTTGTAATTTGACCAGGCATGTCAATGGCCATATTCGTCCCACGGACAACAGGTGTCTCCCCGGGTGCCTGACTTAAACCTCACCATCAGAATCCTCCTTGTCAATTTCCTCCCCAGCGCCAGCAACACCCATATCCTCATCCTGGTGTACTTCAACAGTGACATCTTCAATTTGACTATCAGGAACTGGACTGCAGGTGCTCCTTCCAGCACTTGCAGGGGGCGTGCAAATGGTGGAAGGCACCACCTCTTCTCGTCCAGTGTTGGGAAGGTCAGGCATCCCAACTGACACAATTGGACTCTCCTTTGGGATTTGTGATTTAGAAGAATGCACAGTTTTTTGCTGTGCTTTTGCCATCTTAACTCTTTTAAGTTTTCTAGCAGGAGGCTGAGTGCTTCCATCCTCATGTAAAGCTGAACCACTAGCCATGAACATAGGACAGGGCCTCAGCCATTCCTTGCCACTCCGTGTCGTAAATGACATATTGGCAAGTTTACGCTTCTCATCAGACGCTTTTAATTTTGATTTGTTGGTCATTTTACTGAAATTTTGTTTTTTGCATTTTACATACTCTCTACTATGACATTGGCATTTCATCATCTCGGCCATGACTAGTGGCAGCAGCTTCAGCACGAGGTGGAAGTGGATCTTGATCTTTCCCCATTTTATCCTCCACATTTTTGTTCTCCATTTTTTAATGTTTGCAATTATATGCCAGTAATATATCAATAGCAATGGCCTACTACTATATATACTGCGCATGACAACTAAAATGCCCCACAGTTATGGATGGATAGTATACTTGATGACACAGAGGTAGGTAGAGCAGTGGCCAACTGTACCGTACTGCTATATATTATATACTGGCGGTCATAAAAATGATGCACTGTCCTCCTACTATATATACACTGCACCACTAAAATGCACCACAGGGATGGATAGTATACTTGACGACACAGAGGTAGGTAGAGCAGTGGCCTACTGTACCGTACTGCTATATATTATATACTGGCGGTCAGCAAAATTCTGCACTGCCCCCCTACTATATATACACTGCACCACTTAAATGCACCACAGGGATAGATGGATAGTATACTTGACGACACAGAGGTAGGTAGAGCAGTGGCCTACTGTACCGTACTGCTATATATTATATACAGTTGGTCAGCAAAATTATGCACTGTCCTCCTACTATATATACACCGCACCACTTAAATGCACCACAGGGATATGGATCGATAGTATACTTGACGACACAGAGGTAGGTAGAGCAGTGGCCTACTGTACCGTACTGCTATATTTTATATACTGGTGGTCAGCAAAATTATGCACTGTCCTCCTACTATTGCACACAACAACTAAAATGCACCACAGGTATGGATGGATAGTATACTTGATGACACAGAGGTAGGTAGAGCAGTGGACTACTGTACCATACTGCTATATATTATATACTGGTGGTCAGCAAAATTATGCACTGTCCTCCTACTATATATACACCGCACGACAACTAAAATGCACCACAGGAATGGATGGATAGTATACTTGACGATACAGAGGTAGGTAGAGCAGTGGACTACTGTACCATACTGCTATATATATATATACTGGTTGTCACTGGTCAGTAAAATTCTGCACTGTCCTCCTATATTGCAATGCAGCACAGATATGGAGCATTTTTCAGGCAGAGAACGTAGATATTTTCAGCACACTCAGCACAGATATTTGCAAGCACACTGAACACAGATACTTGCAGCACACTGAGCACAGATATTTGCAGCACACTGAACACAACTGAGAGGACGCTGCACGTCCTCTACCTATCATCTCCAATGCACGAGTGAAAATGGCGGCGACGCGCGGCTCCTTGTATAGGATACGAATCTCGCGAGAATACGACAGCGGGATGATGACGTTAGGGCGCGCTCGGGTTAACCGAGAAAGGCAGGAAGATTCGGGTCTGCCTCGGAACCGTGTAAAATGGTTGAACTTCGGGGGGTTTCGGATGCCGAGGAACCGAACCCGCTCATCACTAATATATATATATATATATATATATATATATATATAATGTGCTAAGAGAGTAACTCGTCACTTCATCATATACACTGATGAAGGTGTTGTCTTAGCACCAAAACAGATGTCAAGCTGCTATTGATGAAATATCTGGAGTCATTTTGCACCCACGTTGGCTTTTATGGATAAGCAACTGTCTTTAACATTATTTTTATGGCTTTTCATCAATGCTTTTCTGGACTGAATGTAAGAGCCAGTCTCTGGTTTGAATATTGGAACATGTTTATGTAATACATTATGACCAGGCACCCATTTTCATGGTAATAAAGTTGCTTGGTTTTGCATTTATTATAGCACATGAACAGTGCACATAACATTTGAAAGCAGCAAATTATCCACGTTTTTTGACTGATGCACCTTCACTGTCAACTATAACTAAACAGCTGCAATACCACTGACCCCCTCTCTGATCTGCAGAAAGAGACTATCACAATAACGTGGCACAATACTCTCCTAAGTAGGGGCACTCCTATCTACTACAGTCACTATGGTAGATAAGATTGCCCTTACTTAGGAGAGTCTTGTGCCGCGTTCTCGCGGTAGTCCCTTTCTGCAGTATATTTATTACACTCAGGGAGGGTGTACTATGTGATACCTTTCCTCGGGATCCCAGCGCCCAGCATACCGGTGCCGGGATCCCAACCGCCAGAATGCCGGCAGCGGGGAGAGTGAAAAAAAAACCCTTGTGGGCTCACTGCGCTGTACTGCTGCAAGCACGGTGGCACATTACGTGTGTCATGCTGTTTATTCCCCCTCCAGGGGTGTCGTGGACACCCCAGGAGTGAGAATAGTTGTCGTATGCCGGCTGTCGGGATCCCGGCGCTGGTATGCTGAGTGCCAGGATCCCAACCGCCAGAATCCCGACAGTGGGGTGAGCGAAAAAGTTCCCCTTGTGGGCTCGCTGCGTTTGCCACGCTGTGGGCATGGTGGCGCACTACGCATGCCATGCTGTTTATTCTCCCTCCAGGATTGTCATGGACACCCCAGGAAGGAGAATAGTTGTCGGTAAGCCAGCTGTCGGGATCCTGGCGCCGGTATGCTGAGCGTTGGGATCCCAACAGCCGGCATATCGAATGCCTCCCCTCAGGGAGCACCACCAACTCTTTCCAAATATCAAAACACAATATTTTTGGATCCAAACAACATCTGGTCATATCTGCCCTTTGAATATGACATATTAAGTGCATGCCCAAAACCAGTGCAGTCGCTACTCCCTTTCTTTTTGCCCCCTCTCTGATCTGTCAGTAAATCAGAAGATGCTATAAATACTGTAGTTACATTTTCCAAAACAGCAGCATCTCTTTTATATATTGGGGAAATTTACCTGATTTTTATGATGGAGGCACCATTTAAGTTTATAGCTGTACCCAGAGCTGGTCCTAACCAATATGATGCCCTAGGCAAGATTTTGGCTGGTGCCCCCTAGCACCGCCACTAGTTCCGCCTCACCCATAGCAGTTCCACCTCACCCATAGCAGTCATCATTTTGGTGTTTACAACCCCTATATTTTAAAAAGGAACAGAGCGCACATTCGGCACACAGCCCAAAAAAGGGGTGTGTTTTTGCTGGGAAGGGGCATGGTCACACAATAGTACCCCCAATTCAAATTACGCTGCACAGTAGTGCAACTTTATTCACATTATATCATGTGATAGTGGGGCAGATGTATTAACCTGGAGAAGGTATAAGGAAGTGATATACCAGTGATATGTGCAAGGTGATAAAGGCATCAGCCAATCAGATCCTAACTGTTAATTTACATATTGGAGCTGATTGGCTGGTGCCTTTATCACCTTGCACATATCACTGGTTTATCACTTCCTTATGCCTTCTCCAGGTTAATACATCTGCCCCAATGTCTTTTATTCACGTTACATCACACAGTAGTACCACTTTACCTTGTAAATGTTACTCCTTACAGCAGTGCCCCTTATTCACATTACATCACAATGCATTGCCCCTTATTCACATTACATAACACTATATTGCTCTTTATTCACATTAGATCATACAGTTGTGGCCCTTATTCACATTACATCACATGAATTGCTTCTTATTCACATTACACCACACAAGATTGCTCTTTGTTCACATTAGACCACACAGTAGTACTATTTCTATATGTTACACCACACAATAGAGTACCTTTTACACATAATGCCACACATTAGTAATGCATCTCTACACATAATACCACACAGTGATGCCCCTTACACATATGACATACATTATTAATTTCCTTATAAACATAATGCACGTTACATATTATGCCAACCTTTATGAATGCCCTTATACACATAATGTCCCTTACACATATGCCGCACTTTATTAGTGCACTTACAAACATAATGACACACATAGTGCCCCTTACACTTTTGCCACATATTATTAATGTATTTATAAACATGACACACATAATGCCCCTTACACATATGCCAAACACTACTGCACAACCAACCCACCCACACATAGCACTCTCATAGTCGCTAAAACTGTGACCTCTGCCTCTGCTTGGATACAGATGTGTCCTCATACATCTTGCCTCAATACGCCATGCAGCAGGAGATGCCTGGAGTAAGGCAGCTGGCAGCTCTGCTAACGTCGGGTGCCTTTTTTTCAATGAAAAGGCATCTTAGTTGCATTACTTTGTGGTTAGGATGCACAAGCAGCTTCTGTTGATTAAAATTATATGTGGCATGCCTATATTCTATGTGCAACTGTGTCTGTATCTGCATACAGAATGCTATGTTACAGTGATTTCCAGGAATACACTGTAACAAAGCATTTTGTATGCAGATACAGCTGCAGTCACAAACAGAATATAGGCATGCCGCATATCATTTTAATCAGCATAATCTGCTTGTGCCCCTAGGCATACCAAATGCCCTAGGCATTTGCCTAGTTTGCCTATGCCTAGGGCCGGCTCTGGCTGTCCCTAATAGGTTCCTTCCCTATTTTACCTATAGCTCTGTAGAAGTTTAGCAGCTTCTGACCCATACTATATAGACAAATTTATTAACAGTATTGTAATGGGAGGCAATCAATTTGCCAGCTGTTGGGATCCTGGCATTCAGGATACCGATGCTGGAATCCTGACAGATGACAAATGGCTCACAGGGGCTATTTCCATTTGGGGGTGTCCATGGCAGCATGCAGAGCGCAGTGAGCCCACAAGGGTACTTGTACCGCTCACCCTGCTGCCGGCATCCTGGCAGGTGGGATGCTGCTCTCGGGATACTGACGCCGACATCCCGTCCGCCAGGAATACTTATGTATTCCATTGTAATACCTCTCAAATTCCTATGTTACTCCAAACATCAGTGGTTCCATGTCAAGCAGCTGATTAATTGAGCAATCTGCACAGAGTAGGAAGCTCTCTGTTGACTCAAGCTGCTTTTCTACAGGCCACATATCATTTTCCATAAATCTCCACCTGTTCTTCTTGTGAGCGCTAAGTAATAAGTATGAAATCATGCTGTGCAGCAGTGCTGCTAGAGTACATCAAAGGAACATCTCACAAGTTACCCTTATTCTTGAAATGCTAATGGCCACAGTCAAACTGCATAAGCAATTTATTTGTGATTATTGGGGAGAAAGCCTGCAGGAATATTCTTTTTAATATGCATATCAACAGCAATCACACATATATCGCAAACACTCACACGGTCACCCAAGAGTGGTATATCTATTTTATAATATGGCCATTGTTGTGACATAATAGGGAGAAGCAGCTATAGGATAGGATGAATATGATGATAAATATTTCAGAATAGGCTGTTTGAATTATTTAATGAATATACATTTAACTGGATAGCAGTATAAGTGAATAAAACTGTTAAAATGTTTCTTTCAGGAATGTGCATGTCTGTAAGTGAAGCAGGGATGTGCTGCTGTCAGTGAGGTGGGGATGTGCTGCTGTCAGTGAGGTGGGGATGTGCTGCTGTCAGTGAGGCAGAGATATGTGCTGCTGTCAGTGAGGCGGGGATGTGCTGATGTCAGAGAGGCAGAGATATGTGCTGCTGGCAGTGAGGTGGGGATGTGCTACTGGCAGTGAGGTGGGGATGTGCTGCTGGCAGTGAGGCGGGGATGTGCTGCTGGCAGTGAGGTGGGGATGTTCTGCTGGCAGTGAGGCCCGAAACGTAGACAGATTAAAAGTATGTTTGTGTGGTGACTTTTAAACTGTTTCCAGCCACCTGAGTGCTGCCTCTCTCCAAATCTCTGCATAGATAGGGGTACCATCGCTTTAGGAGTGTACCGGAGCACAGTTACACCTGCAGTGGTAACCGGAGTGCTGGGGCGTTTGGATCTGCTATATATATATATATATATATATATATATATATATATAGGTAGGTAAAGAAAGCGGCACTCAGGCAGACGTTTTAAGCAAGTAACTCTGTGGTCAGTTTATGCCGACATGTTTCGGGGTAATCACCCCGTCCTCAGGGACATCATAGCCCAAACTGAACCAATGAACATACATATATACAAGCAACAATTAACAATCAAGACCCAAATCCTACTCACCTGCTCCACAACGCCATTCTGATCCGCCGGACGCTCAGTTTGGGCTATGATGACCCTGAGGACGGGGTGATTACCCCGAAACATGTCGGAATAAACTGACCACAGAGTTACTTGCTTAAAACGTCTGCCTGAGTGCCGCCTTCTTTACCTACCAGTATCCAGAGGTATTTGCCTCCAGGAGGGCACCGCAGCATATACTTTCTGCTAAGAGTGAGTGCCGGTCACACAGTACAAGATATATATATATATATATATATATATATATATATTGACACACACATAAACTTACATTATGTTTATATATACTGTTTGTAAGATTCGCAAGTTTATATCTTTGATTAGTTTGGTTTTGGCTCTAATTGATCATGTTTTGGTTTTGGAAAAACCACCCTCAGATGTTGGTTCGTATTTGGTTTTTGGCTAGGTTTTGGATTCAATAAAAATAAAATTGATAAAAATCGATAAAAACTAGAGATGAGCGCCTGAAATTTTTCGGGTTTTGTGTTTTGGTTTTGGGTTCTGTTCCGCGGCCGTGTTTTGGGTTCGAACGCGTTTTGGCAAAACCTCACCGAATTTTTTTTGTCGGATTCGGGTGTGTTTTGGATTCGGGTGTTTTTTTCAAAAAACACTAAAAAACAGCTTAAATCATAGAATTTGGGGGTCATTTTGATCCCAAAGTATTATTAACCTCAAAAACCATAATTTACACTCATTTTCAGTCTATTCTGAATACCTCACACCTCACAATATTATTTTTAGTCCTAAAATTTGCACCGAGGTCGCTGTGTGAGTAAGATAAGCGACCCTAGTGGCCGACACAAACACCGGGCCCATCTAGGAGTGGCACTGCAGTGTCACGCAGGATGTCCCTTCCAAAAAACCCTCCACAAAAAGCACATGACGCAAAGAAAAAAAGAGGCGCAATGAGGTAGCTGTGTGAGTAAGATTAGCGACCCTAGTGGCCGACACAAACACCGGGCCCATCTAGGAGTGGCACTGCAGTGTCACGCAGGATGTCCCTTCCAAAAAACCCTCCCCAAACAGCACATGACGCAAAGAAAAAAAGAGGCGCAATGAGGTAGCTGACTGTGTGAGTAAGATTAGCGACCCTAGTGGCCGACACAAACACCGGGCCCATCTAGGAGTGGCACTGCAGTGTCACGCAGGATGTCCCTTCCAAAAAACCCTCCCCAATCAGCACATGATGCAAAGAAAAAGAAAAGAAAAAAGAGGTGCAAGATGGAATTGTCCTTGGGCCCTCCCACCCACCCTTATGTTGTATAAACAAAACAGGACATGCACACTTTAACCAACCCATCATTTCAGTGACAGGGTCTGCCACACGACTGTGACTGATATGACGGGTTGGTTTGGACCCCCCCCAAAAAAGAAGCAATTAATCTCTCCTTGCACAAACTGGCTCTACAGAGGCAAGATGTCCACCTCATCTTCACCCTCCGATATATCACCGTGTACATCCCCCTCCTCACATATTATCAATTCGTCCCCACTGGAATCCACCATCTCAGCTCCCTGTGTACTTTGTGGAGGCAATTGCTGCTGGTCAATGTCTCCGCGGAGGAATTGATTATAATTCATTTTAATGAACATCATCTTCTCCACATTTTCTGGATGTAACCTCGTACGCCGATTGCTGACAAGGTGAGCGGCGGCACTAAACACTCTTTCGGAGTACACACTTGTGGGAGGGCAACTTAGGTAGAATAAAGCCAGTTTGTGCAAGGGCCTCCAAATTGCCTCTTTTTCCTGCCAGTATAAGTACGGACTGTGTGACGTGCCTACTTGGATGCGGTCACTCATATAATCCTCCACCATTCTATCAATGTTGAGAGAATCATATGCAGTGACAGTAGACGACATGTCCGTAATCGTTGTCAGGTCCTTCAGTCCGGACCAGATGTCAGCATCAGCAGTCGCTCCAGACTGCCCTGCATCACCGCCAGCGGGTGGGCTCGGAATTCTGAGCCTTTTCCTCGCACCCCCAGTTGCGGGAGAATGTGAAGGAGGAGATGTTGACAGGTCGCGTTCCGCTTGACTTGACAATTTTGTCACCAGCAGGTCTTTCAACCCCAGCAGACCTGTGTCTGCCGGAAAGAGAGA